>NW_006399848.1:7846545-7860861 GCF_000299155.1 Elephantulus edwardii
GGTGCGGTTGGCGCAGGATAGAGCAGGGTTTAGGGCTGTTGTGCATAGGGTCGCTATGAGTCGCAAACGACTCGACAGCACATAACAACAAAGAACAAACAAGAGCTGACCAATGAATAACTATGATAGAAAAAGAATTGATGCATTAAAGCTGTGGTGTTGGCAGAGACCATGGACTGCCAAAAGAAAAAAACAGATGTCTTGGAGAAAGTACAGCCAGGGTGCTGCTTGGAGGCAAAGATAATAAAGCTTTGTCTCACATATATTCCTTGGAGGGGCACATCATGCTTAGAAAGGTGGAAGATCAATGAAAGCATGATCTTCAACCAGAAGGATTGATACAGAGACTGTAACACTATACTCAAGTAAATCAGTTGATGAAGATGGTGCATGATAGGGCAGGTTTAGATCTGTTATTTTTAGGGTTGCTATGAGTCATGCTTGACTCAATGGTATCTAACAACAGCATTTCTACTCTTACTCCAAAGCTTAACTAATATTGACAAGTGGCAGTTCAAATTCACAAACTTCTCTATGGTAGAAGGATGGGCATTTTCCTGTGCAGTTTGCTGCCTCTGAAAATTCACTGAAAGGTCAACTGAGAGTCAGTCAGTTCAACTCAATGGCAATGAGTGTGAGTGGCATTGATGTAAGTTCAGACCTACATACCAATGAAACAAAATTTTAAAATCAGACCTTAATGCCTGTACATTTATGGTAAAACGATTATTTACATGTTGTTGTTGTTATGTGTCATCAAATCGCTTGCAACTCATAGCGACCCTATGTACAAGAGCTCTAAATGCTGTTCTATCCTGTGCCAACCTAGCCATATCAAACACACTTATTCCCACTGCTCCAGTCACAGAATCGATCCATCTCACCAAAGGTCTTCCTCTCCTTCGCCGCCCCTCCACTCTGCCAAACATAGATAAGGAAATTTAGTGGTGGAAAGTACAACTTTTTTCAGCAAATGAACAATGAGATGTTGTTGTTGTTGTTATTGTTGTTGTTATTGTTGTTGTTATGTGCAGTCGAGTGACTCATAGCGACCCTATGTACAACAGCCATGAACCCTGCTCTATGCTGTGCCACCTTATTGTCTCTGACATACCTATTTCCATTACCCAAGTCATTGAAGAAATAATAAAATGTAACCTCAACTTTTTTCTCATAACGTATAAAAAAATTAACCTGAAATGCATCATGCATATAAAACATAAAAGAAAGTAATATACACACAAAACTATCTCCACTTGAGAGTTTGATGAACTATACTACTTATTCTCTCTCTTTCATCTATAGTTGTCCTCACTTAGGGAATTGTACCCCTAATATCCCATTTTTAGTTTCCTAATTTCATTGTACTTTGTCTATTTTTATGTCTTGTCTCAGGACTGGAAGAAAACTTATCAATAACCTGCATTATGCAAATGACACAACCTTGCTGATAGTGAGGAGGATTTTAAAATCTTGCTGCGGAAGATCAAAGAATATAGTTTTCATTATGGATTGCAACTCAACATCAAGAGCACAGAATCCTCACCGCTGATCCACAATCAACACCTTTGGTACCACATACTGTGTTCCATTGAGTCAGAACCAACTCATAGCTGGAATTCTAACAGGTTTTCCGAGGTAGTAAATTACATGGGGAGAGATTGCCTATCTTTCTCCTGTGGAGCAAATGGTGAATTTGAACTACCTATCTTCGTGATTGTAGCGCAGCTTCTTACCACTACATACCCCTATGTGCTGGCTGTCAAGAAATTAAGGCGTATTGCATTGGAATCATCTGCTTTAAGGATCTTTCCAAAATAGTAAGGAGCAATGATGTCAGCTTAAAGAGAAAGTGTGCTTAATTCAAGCTATGGTCTTTTCAGTCACTTGCTGTGTGTTTGAGAGCTAAACAATCAAAAAGGATGACAGGAGAATTGATGCATTTGAGCTGTGGTGTTGAAGAAGAGTACTGAATATCACATGGACTGCCAAGAGGACAAACAGATGTTCTTGAAGAAGGTGGAGCTAAAGTGCTCCTTAGAGGCTCCTTAGAGGATGATGAAGCTTCATCTCACACACTATGGGCATATTGTTAGGAGTTATTCCTTGGAAATTACATCATTCTTAGAAAGGTGTAAGTGAAGGAGAGGAAAACCTTCAATAAGTTAGATTGACACAGTAACTACAGCATTGGGCTGAAGTATATGAGAGTTGAAAATGGTGCAGGATAGGACAGGGCTTAGATCTGTTGTTCATAGGATTGCTATGAGTCATACTTGATAGTACCTAACAGCAACAACATGTCTGAATTGGTTTCTGAAGGATGCTGTCCTGTGTGTTTATTTCAGGTTGTTGTCTGTCATTATTTGTTCTCTGTCTGAAGAACTCTATTATTTCTTTTAAGGTTTTCATAAATTTCCTTGGTATCTGTTTATCTGAAAATGTTGAAATATTACTGTCATATTTGAGAGACAATTTTACTGAATATGTAATTCCCTTTCCCTTTTCTTTATTTATTCATTTCTGCACATTTTCTCCTCCCATCCCATCCCCTCCAACCCCCCAAGGCCACCCTGCAATGCACTGCTTGTTCCAGATTGTTTTTCATACATATAATGCATAATCATATATTCCTTTCAGACAGTTCTTCCCCTCTTCTGTTCTAATGCAGTGTTTCTTATCTATTCACTCTTTCCCTATTCCCTCCCCACACCCCCCCATGTTGGTCCTATTTTATAACAGTGATGATATGCAGCATTTGTCCTTTTATGACTGAAATATTTAACTTAGCATAATGTTCTCAAGGCTAACATATGTAGTGTAATAATTTACTATTTCAATATTTATAAATGCTGTGTAGTATTCCATTGTGTGGATGTACACTTGTTTTTCTATCCATTCTTTTGTTGATGGACACTTATGTTGCTTTCATCTCTTTGCTATTGTGAACAATGCAGCAATAAATACGGGTGTGCATATTTCTATTTTAGTTGTAGCTCTAGTTTTTTTTAAGGTATGAATATCTAATTCTTGGTTGGCATTTATTTTTCCCTCAAGACTTTTATACATTTCATTCCTTTGCCTTCTTATTGTAGAGTTTCTACTGAGAACTCAGAGCCTGGTCATTTTAGCTCTCCTTTGTACTTAACTCTGATTTTCTTAAGCTGTTTTGACTATTCTTTCTTAGTCTTTGATTTTGAAAAACTTTATTATGTCTTGATATTTTTCTTTTGGGATCTATCTAGATGAAGGTTCACTCAGCCTCTTGAAAATATATTTTCTCATAGTATTTGTCAAGTTTTCTTCTTTTTGGTCTCTTTTTGTCCTAGGGATCCCTCATGGCCTAGTGGATAAGAAGTCATGCTACCAACCCAAAGGGGAACGGTTTAAATCAATCAGATGCTCCACAGGACAAAGGTGAGCAATCTCCTATGTGATTTACAGCCTCTGAAAACCCACTGGAGGGTCAGCTATGAATTAGTTGTGACACATCAGCCATGGAGGGTTTCTTCTTGTTCTAAAATTTCAATCACATGTAAGTTATTCTTCTTAATAGTGTCTCACATAATTAAATGTTGTCTTTCTTCTTTCTTAAAATTGTGATTTTAGGTAAAGTTCACAGAAAGAATGGGTTTTCATTCATTATTAGTACATATTTTCCTCCCACCCTTTCCCCTAATTTACTTTGTAATGCATATCTTGTTCTAGATTATGGCCATATCTAATGTCTAATCATCTATTCCTTTCAGATTGTCCTCTCCTTCTCCTATTCTGCTGCTATTGTTGTTGTTATGTGCCATTGAGTCACTTGCAACTTGTAGCGACCCTGTGTACAACAGCCCTAAACCATGCTCTATCCTGTACTAATCCTGTTGTCTCTGACACACCTACCCCCATTACCACAGTCACTGAATCAATCCATCTCATTGAGGGTCTTCCTCTCCTGCACTGTCCCTCCACCCTACCAAGCATGCCGTCCCTCTCCAAGGACTGATCCCGCCTTGCAACATATCCAAAGTAGATCAGATGAAGCTTCAGAATCCTTGCCTCCAAGGAGCAGCCTGGCTTCACCCTCTCTAGGACGAATCTTTTTGTTCTCCTTGTGGTCCATCGTCTATTCAATACTGTTCTCTAGCAGGTCAAAGGCATCAATTCTCCTTCTCTCATTCTGGTGTTGTGGTCATTATCTAGCCATTCTTTTCCTGCCCTCCTCTGCCTTGTGCCCATCCTATTTTTATAACAGTCCTTTTTTTCCGATTGTTTCTCTAGCAGATTAGTGTTCCATTGCATCGGTTCCACTCTTTTCCCTTCCATGGTGTAATCTATTTCTGAAATTTCAGCCTTCTGAATGTCAGTTTGCTCTTTTCTATACAGTTCATATTTTTTCATTTATTTTATATATTTGATCTTCTTTTCAGATATATTCTTTTATCTCCTGAAGTTTTGCCTTATGCTTTCCTTTTGTCTGTGTTTACTCAATATTTTTGTCTATTCAGTGGAGACACTTAACTACCATTTTAATAAAAAAATCCTTCTCAGGAGATTCCAGTAACACGCTTTCCTGGGAAAGATTTTCTGAGTTTTTATTTCAGTCACTTTTTTCTGCCTACTTATCCTGCGCTGTGTGTGTGTGTGTGTGTGTGTGTGTGTGTGTAGTTTGAAGTTATTTGTTGCCTCCAAGACATTGTAGAGTTGTTGGCTTTTCTTTATTTTGATTTTATATAGCTAATCAAGCTATGCAGGTGTGCAATGCTACTAATTAATTTGGCATTTGAATGCTTTACCTTTATCTTTTGGTGGGTGTGATAGAGGATAGAGGTATGCGATTTCTGTTCACTTGTTATTCTGAGCAGTTGATGGAAGGCTGGTCTGGTGTTGGTTGCAGTCTGACATTAGGCAGAAGGAGCAGGAGTCTGTCTTTTCTCTTGCACAGCTGGTCAAGCTTTAGGAGGTATGTGTGTGGCTGAGCAAGCAGTGTGGATACTATTGCTCCCCTTTTTCTTGTCAGCCAGACCCTGCTGTAGACACTTCTAAAGTCCTGGATCCTTCCGCTGTCCATAAATGTTCAAGATGGCTCTGCCGGATCGAATCCTTTCACAGTTCCTTCATCTGTCTCCTTCTTTGTTATTTTCATTCCATTTCTTCCTTCAGTTGGTGTTTAAACTATTTTTTTTTTTATCATATCCTTGGAAACTCAGAAGTCCAAGAGTATCATTTGGATTTGCTATCTTTGTTTTCTGGGGACTTAGTTTTGGAGGGTTTAGGCTGCTAGGCTGTCTAGTCTGCTATCTTACCAGAAGTCAGATTTGTGCTGACTTACGTATAAGTTTGATAAAAATGTAGACTATTTTATGAGGCTCTGTGAGGAATGTACCTAAAGGAAAAGAACCTCTATTTGGAAATATGTCAAGTGGATTCAGAATCAGAAGAAAATGTCATATTATGGCCTTCTCTCTTTCATTGCCTTTGAGTCAGAACTGACTCATAGCAGACCCTCTAGTGAGATTTTTGCAAAGTTGTAAATCACATATTTGAAGATTGTCCTTCTTTCTCCCTCAGCTACTGGTTGATTTGAACCACCAGAGAGGAGGGGTCATTGCATTAGCAGAGTAACTCCCCATGGACCACACCATCAACTCTCCCTACACAATGAATTAACTTTTACCATAGAAAAGTTTAAATCCTGTAGTTAGAAACGCAAGCTCTATGCCTGAATCCCTTCCACAACATCTTTACCACTTGCATAGTTCTAATCATGAAAAGTTTGTTTCCTTTCTAGAAAAATTATTTCGAATGTCAGCGTGTGTGTGTGTGTGTGTGTGTGTGTGTGTGTGTGTGTGTGTCTTCTTGTAACTTTAACCCTACAAGTTCTGGTGGCCCTGTCTTTAAGACATTTGACTGCTAACCAAAAGGTTTGTGGTTCTTAACCACCAGCTCCTGGGCAGATGAAAGATGAGGCAGCTTGTTTCTTTAAAGATTTACAGACTTGGAAAGCCTATGGGACAGTCTCTCTGCCTTATAGAGTCGCCTTGAGTCAGAACTGACTTGATGACAGTGAGGTTTATAAAAACTTTTTAGAATTTTGGCTGCGCTTGGTCCCTTAAGCCAGGCAAAAGTGTCTCCTTCCCCCATATGACAGCCCTTAAAATACTTGGCAGGCAATTTTCTATTCTTGGTTTCCCTGGGTCTTCTGGCTAAGGATTTTTAGCTCCAGGCTAAAAGTCCACTACTTCATTAATATACTTTCATACAATTCTGTATTTTTATTTTGACATGGTCCACAATGAATTTCTAAGAAAAAGGGGAGAGCCTTAGTCACTTTCTCTGGTTGAAGCATTTACATAATATGCCTTTCATATATGTGATTCTCAGATAGCATTTTAAAGTATTGTCAGATCAATGTAGTGTGAATGGAGCTGTCTACTCCTTCACTAAGTGTTTTACATTTTCATGAATTTAACCTAACATTGCTTTATTTCTATTTGATGGCAATTATTTATTAATTACTGTGTAAGATAATTAAATTTATCATCAACTGGATTTTTATGAACTTTTTTCCCTTCTTTTGCTTCTAAGCTTGGTATCTCTCATTCTATCCTATGCACTTATTTCTTTGCACACAAATTGATTGACATTAATTTCAATTAAACTTCAGCTTATTTGATTCAAGTTATTATTAACCTCTGTGAAGTTGTATTGTTTTACTTTAATTCTGAATCTTCTACCTAATATAATTACTATCACTTTATATTTTAATCACATGTTGTCGGTGATAAACTAATTGGCAAGATAGAATCAAGGATGGTGCCTTGTGGCTACCATTTAATAGGGCAAGCTGATCTTAAACCTGACATTCAATGAGTACTCAGAGAACCATCATGAATCAGTTATAATAGTATATGGCTGTATTGAGTCTCCATCCCTTCACCTTGTAAAGAAGAATAAGAATTTCCACTTGGTCTACCACATTGCTCTTCTACTATGCTAGTAATATGTACGAAAGCAGAAGCAGCCTCATGAAGAGTCCTCTTGGCAAAATCAGTGAGTCCTTGGTGTCACAGCCAGCTGACCTGATGATGCTCACAAGGAAGCCGTGATATTCTATGGAACATGCATCTTTTCACAGAACATCAACAGTGGACAAAGGCCACTTGTTGCTATGAGGATCAAGACAATGACTATAATCATGTCTGAACACAGACAAAGCATGAATATTGTCCAAACCACAAATACCAAACATTCCCCTTTCCCAGCTAATATAAATGATAGTTATTTGGCAATTACATCCTTGGCCTCTCTCCCCATTCGACCTATATTATGTTAGGTGCCACTGAGTTGATAATGACTCATTGTTGACTCTGTCCTTCGCCATTCTCATGATCTCCACTGTACGCAAGCCCATTGTTACATTCACTGTTTCAATCCATCTTACCTGTAGATAATATTTATTGAAATGCTTAATCATAGATTTACCTCTGTGTTCTGATAGTACTTAATCTAGGTACTATCACATTCCCCCCTAGTTACTATGTACTGTCAAGTCATAACTGACTCATAGCAGACCCTCTAATAAGTTTTCGGAGGCTGTACAGAGCACAAGAGGAGATTGTCCATCTGTCTCTTAAGCAGCTGCTAGTAGATTCGAACCTCCAGTCTTTGGATTGGCAGAGCAACTCCTTACCACTAGGTATATTTTTGGTGGTCATTGGCTAGAGGGAATTGTCAGAAAAGAGACTTTACTCTCCTGAAATCACACACATTCATACACACCCAAATGCATTATTTTCACTTTTGTTCTGGGATCAGTCATGGGTCCAGAGCATAGAACCCTATTACGGCTTCATTCAGGAAAATCTAGAACAGGCTTCTACTATCTCTTCTTCATGACTAATCTGCTTATGCTGATTCAAGCACTTAGGGTGGAAACTGGGGCAGAGTCTTTACTATTCTGGGACCCCATGTCCCTTAGGACAAGTCTTCTGCTTGTGCTTCTGCCACTGAATCCAGTGATATTTGGAGTGGCGTAAGGAAACTACTTTGCTTGTGGTGACTGTGGTATCTGGCTCTGGAAGAGCAATTCTTCTCTTGAGTCATGGGCAAGCTTGGCTCAAAGGCTGAGGCCAGGGGTGGGATGGAGATAAAAGCTTTCCCCCCTCTGCATTACCCAGTTTGAACCAGACTCACTAAACCAGACCCAGCATTACAAATATTGTATTCATATGTAGTCTGATTTATTCATTTAGTTTCAGAGAAATTCAGTGTTTTCTTGGCACTGAATTATACTTGCCCTTGAAGCATGTGATTCCCTTTTATTTTTGTGTGTATGACTAGTTTACATACTAACTATTGCTTTTGACATTATAGCTGCCTTTTTTCCAATTTATTCAATAAACATATATTTGACACCTATTGTAGAGCTGTTCTTTGTGAAGAATACAAGATAATTCAAAAATAGCTTCTCATCTTAAGAAATATAGAAATTAGGAAGGATTATCAGGCATGTTTATGAATACTGGACTGACTTCATTCTTTCAGGCAGCTGGTATTTATAATTACCTATTTTATGGCAGGCATTATAACTTAAGCTATGTGTTTTGAAATTTTTCATCCAAAGAGGATGAAGTTCAAAGGGTAATACTCATTTATCGAGCATTTTCAATGTGCTAAATATGGAACCAATAATTCTGACCTAAATTATTTCCCTTACTATTCAGAATAATCCCTAGAGATTTATTTTGTTATCATTTCCATTTTAGGGATGAGTTAGTCATGACTTTTGGAACAACTTTCTAAGATCCCAAAGCTAGTGCTTGGTTTTGAGCCCAAGCAGTCTGACTTCGGAGCCTGTACTCTTGTTTGTTTTTGTACACTGCTGTCATCTGGAACAGACTCATCACTGGCTCTCTAGTGGGTTTTTAGAGGCTATGATTCAGGTGGGAGGATATTGCTCTCTTTTTGATCAAGAAGCAGCTGATAGATTTGAACCTCCCACCTTTGGGTTAGCAGCACAACTTCTTACTCACTAGACCACCAGAGCATTCTGTTCTCTTAATAGGTTTGGGGTTTTTTCCTTAATAGATTTTTATAGTTTATGTTCTGTTTTGGCCAACAGTTTCACAGGATGTTGTTTATCTTAGAGAACTTCTGGTTTTGAGAAGTTTAGAAAAACTGCACTGAAACCAGGCATTTTAGATGGTGTTTGAATTTTTTTGACTGCAGTTGCTTCATTTAAGAGCATATGTGAAAACATGGGCTCCAAAGCCGAGTCTGGCGTCTGCAGCTCTGACTGTACTCCCCTTGTCTATGTATTCTGTACAGTCTTGGGAGGTTATTTTTAATGCAACATGCCAGAGTGGCAAGTTGAAAGATCCATAGTAACCAGCTAACAGTAACAGCAGAGCTTGCCAAGTAAAAGTTCAGTAAATCAGTCATAAACGCAGTTACAATATTGGGGCCAGCATCGTGTGCATGAGGGAGTGTCCTTGGAGGAGGCACAATTCACGCACAGTTTCATGGGATCGTCTCAAAATTCCGTGGAAGTAAAGAGATCGTGTGGCAAATCAGTTCTGGTTTTTTCTTTGCCTTGGTGGGGTGGGGGGGCACGGTGTGCTGAAGAAAGAAACTTCCTGTAATTTTATTCTAATAGGAAACTTTCTCCCACATCATCAGGTAACTCTAAGGAGCTAAGGAAAAGACACTGACAGAAATGAACGCTTCAGATACCAAGTGCCCTCCTTCCTCATGCTTTTAATATTTTTGGAATCTTTCCTTTTCCACTACCACAGCCCACGTCCCAGGCTTAATAACTTGGTATACTGAAAAGCCTCATAGTTTTTATCTATTTTCCCCTTCTGTTGGCTGAATTTTTAACAGTAAAGATCACCTCAGGAAGAATTTTTTCTGTTAAGTGAGAACTTTACAAGGAATTCTCAAGTGCTATCAAACCCAGTAAGACCTCACAATTTGACACATTAGGGGCTTTTCCGTGAGATACACTTAAAACAAAATTTTGGCAGGAGGAAGATACTTCACTAAATTGTGAGACTTTGTGTTAAGGATTTTCGTAACAGGGAGTGAGTGCATCTCCAGTGAATACTAACAAATAATGGATTACCTTTCGGAAGTAATGACAAGCAGAGTAGTTTCTTTATGCCATCTTAAGCATTATTTAATTTGGTGGCAGCAGCACAAACAGAAGATTTGTCCTAAGGAACATGGGACTAAAATAGTATAGACTCTTCCCCAGTTTCCACTCTTAATGCCTGAACCAGTGTAAGCAATTCTCTGACTTATGTAAAGATGTGAGAAGGCCATCATCATGATCCTCATAGTCTAATCCCAGAATAGTGCAAAAAAGTTAACTCACTTAGTTTCCTGCTGGAAGATTGTAAGTTCAAGACTACTGGGAGGTACTGTGAAATAGAAGCCTGGAAAAGCAGGTACTGAAAATAGCAGTGCACAGTTTTGATTTACCTGCTTGGGGTTACCATGAACTTGAGCTAATCGGACTGTAACTGTTTGGCTTATTGATCCTCTAGGTAGATGCTGGGTGGAGATAGGAGAAGATTGGAGAAACCTGAAAAAAAAAAAGATTTTGGAGCTACATGGAAATAAACTTTAAGCTAGAAGAAAATTTCCCTACCTATATAGGGAACTCTGGTGGCCTAATAGCAAAAAGCCGCACTGCAATCCCAAAGGCATTTGGTTCGAGACCACCAGCTGCTCCACGAGAGATGATGGGCAATCTCCTCCCATGTGATTAACTGCCTTTTGAAACCCGCTGGAGGGTCAGCTATGGATTGGTTCTGACTCTATGATACGTAACAACAACATGTAGCATATGCTATTGGGAAAGTGATTTAGTTTATAACTTTACAGAAACTTTGAGATTGGTAGAGTGAGGTGTGGCTGTATAACCAGAAAAGACAAAGATAAGTAAAGAACTTTTTCCAAGTTAATTGTTCAA
This sequence comes from Elephantulus edwardii, assembly GCF_000299155.1. Classification (NCBI taxonomy): domain Eukaryota; kingdom Metazoa; phylum Chordata; class Mammalia; order Macroscelidea; family Macroscelididae; genus Elephantulus; species Elephantulus edwardii. The sequence continues at coordinate 7,857,512 of NW_006399848.1, forward strand.
AATGCCTACCTCTGGTTGGGAATTTTCCACATCAGGTTTTTTCCTAAAATGAGATGCTTGTTAAACTGAAGGGTGTTAGAAGGCTAAATTTTCTGTTTACAGTGAAGGTTGTTTTTTTCCACCAAAGCTTTAGTACTTTTGATACTTAAGTTTTCAAGGATTTAATTTTACTTTGTTTCACAATCAATGCCCATGGAAGCAACAGTGAAGAAATCAAATGAGATATTGCTGCATTGGGGAAATCTACTGCAAAAGGCCTTTCAAAAAGTCTAAAAAGGACTAAGAATCCAACCCAAGTCATGGTATTTTCAGCTGCCTCGTAGGCATGTGAAGCTGTGTAGTGAATAAAGAAGACTTGAGAAGAATCAATGCATTTAAAAATGATTTTGGTAAGGAATAATGAATATGCCAGGTACTACCAGAAGAATGAATAAATCTGTCTTGGGAAATGTAAAACGAGCACAATCCTTAGAAGGGAGGATTATGAGACTTATCTAGTTACTAGTATTTGAGGCACTAGTGCTTGAGAAGGACCATTGTGCTTAGTAGAGGGCCGGTGAGAAAAAGAAGATCCTAAACAAGATAGATTGACCTCATAGTAAAGTGGCTGCAATAATGGGCATGTTTACAGCATATGGATTACGCAGGATTGATTAACAGTGTTTCCTGCTGTTGTACATAAGGCTGCTGTGAGTTTGAACTGACTTGATAGCACCTCTAACAACAATACTTTAGATACTTTTAAAGAAAGTGTACATTAAAAGGGCAAACCAGTTTCAAAATCTAAACTTTCCAATCTTGTGAATCAGTTCATGTCTTCTTTTATTCTGGCTGCATTTGTAAGGGCTATCAGGATGGGTAAAGGCCTAAAAAGAAAGTAATTTCGATTCCATTTGCTGTTGTGGGTGCTATGCTCTGAGACACGGATTTGAGTAGGAAAAGTTAGTATGGCTCAAGCAATGTAGTAATAAAACAAACATACCAAAACCCCAGACCAAATCCCCTGCCATGAAGTCCATTATGACTCATAGCCGACCCTCCAAGGTTTCCAAGGCTGTAAATCTTTATGGGAGGAGACTCCCCACCTTTCTCCCTGGAGCAGCTTGTTCGCTTGAACTTCCACCAGGACTCCTTAAACAAACATAAGGGAGTTCTATTACATGAACACATTTATACTTCTCTTAACTAGAGGCCACATATTTGGCAAGCTAACTTATTGGACACTAGATAAGAAGCAGGAGTTATGAAAAACAACTCCTTGAGAAGGTAACCTTTTGGGGCACAAATTCTTCACCCTTAGAGTTTCTAAAGCTTTGAGTCTTTATGGAGGCAGATTGCCACATCTTTCTCTCATGGAAGGCTGGTTGGTTGGAACCGTTGACCTTTTGGTTGGCAGCAATCATTTTAACCACTATGCCACCAGACACCTTATATACACGTAGGGCCACAGATAATTTGCAGAAAGTATCTCTACACTAAACATTTCCACTAAGTTTAGCAACCCAGATTTCTCACACACAATAAATTTAACAGCAAATTAAAAGGGAAGGAAAAATTAATAGCAGTAGGTACTTTTAAGTGAAAAAGGAAAATGTAACACTGTAAAAATGCAATAAAAGGTCTAACATAGTACAAAGTTATGAGGTCATTTTAGTGGTGAAAAAGTCCACCAGGTCTCCAAGGTACCCTCTGAGAATACCATTCAGATATGCCATAGACTAATAATTAATGTTTAAATGGACTGTTTTGATTCATCCAACAATATTAAAATGTGTTCTAGTACTCTGATTGAGATGTTAAGAAAGTATGCTCAAATTGTAAAAAGATTTTAGCCAATCCAAAATACTTGTAATTTTAAAGTGTGGCCATTTAAAGTATCTGTTATCTGACAGAGTCTGTGCATAAATCTGGTATTTCACCCAGGTGTCTTTTCCTTTAGAAAGACGTTCATTGTCAATTTTTCCCAGCCATATTTCAACATCAATTATTAATCCTGTGGGTTAACAGAGGCTCAACATGGCACCGAAGTGCTTTGAAAACAGCCTCTTGTGATTTGAAGATTAAATAAATCATTAAATGAAATTGCTCCATAATCAAAAGTTTATGACTGTTTAAAGTTGGTCAGCCAGTGGCACTCTTTAAAGAACACTGGCCAAATCATGTTGTAAAAATATCGCAGCTAAATTCTATCTTATCACCTTAAAAGCTGCTTTCTAGTCTTATTATCAGGATGCTGGCTGTTCAACTTGGCAGGGAACAATCCCATGTGTAAAGAGCAGCTGTAAATAGTGTATCAGCTGCCTTCCAGCAAGCAGAGAGCCAATGGCACAGTCCAGAGGTTTACAGCAAAACAAAACAAATTGCCATTCTACTTTATGTTAGTTTCAAGTGTTTTCCTCTCTTTTGCTAACAGTCACTCTTCCAAGCATGATCTCCTTTCCCAAGGACTAATCCCTTCTAAAATATGCCCAAAATATGCGAGATGAAAAATTCACCGTCTTTTTTTGTGAATTTTGGGAAGTGCTTTGAAGGAGCACTGCATTTGCACTTTCTCCAAGACATCATACCTCTTTGTACTTTTGACAGTCTATGGAATATTTAGTATGCTTCTCCAACACCAGAACTCAAAGGCGTTGATCATAGTACAGCTCTTAGATGCAAAGCAAGTGACTGAAAAGACCACAACTTGACTCAGGTGCACCTTAGTCTTTGAACTGATCATTGTTTCTCAGTACTTTGGAGAGGTTCCTGACAGAAGATTTTCTCAGTGCCATGTGTCTTTATTTCTCAACTACTGGCACCGAGAGTCTTGATTGTGGATCCAAATAAGATGAAATCTTTGACAGTTTTAATCTTTTCTCCATTTATCATGATGTTGTTTATTGGTACAGTGGTGTGCATTTCTGTCTTCTTGATATTAAGATATAATCCATATTGAAGGCTACAGTCTTTGATCTTCTGCAACAAGAGTTTCAAGTTATCCTCACTCAGTGTGCGAGGTTGTGCCATCTGCACAATGCAGGTGTTGATATTGTCCAATCCAGACACTACATTGGTTTTCAAAGCTCAGAAATCTGATGGATGGTCACTGTAAGTCAGGAATTATGACAGTGGCTAGGAGATATATATAGATACAGATTTGGAAGCAGAAGTGGCATCCACTTCCTAAACAACATGCCTCTGTAAACTCTATGAACTTTGAGATATTACATTAGTTATGGAAAGACTTCAGGTCTTTTGTTCATAGGGTCACTATGAGTCGTACTCAACTTGGTAGCAATCAACAACAACAATATAGATATATAAGTATATCTCCCATATATATGTACATATGGATTTATATAATATAT
>NW_006399848.1:7861666-7863849 GCF_000299155.1 Elephantulus edwardii
TAACAACAACAACAGCAACATTTTTGTTTTCTGGACTTATGAAACTATATTAAGAATTTATTATTGAAAGACAAATCTGAATCTTGACAGTTTCCAAACCATAAAACTCAGATTAAGTTACCTTTAATAATAAAAATATACCAGTACACCTTTTTTTAAAAAAAATTACTTTATATTGGTTTGCTTACAGAGTTCATATGCATTGTGTTCCACACTATCCTTCATTCACATTGTGTTTCATACAATCATTCCCATTTGTTATAGTTTCTAAAGTTAATCACCATTGAGCTTTGCCCACCAGCACACTTTAAAAATATTTTCAAGAAGGTTGAAAACCAAAAAACCTAATTTTTGGTTAGCCTCATTCAAAGCACATAAATGTCACACATTCTAAGAAACTAGTGGTATTCGTAAAGAATACCAAATATCCTATAGATTGCCAAAAGAACAAGTCTGTCTTGGAGGAAATGTAGCCAAAATGTTGGTTTCACAAACTTTGGGCATATTTTTAAGAAAAGCTGTTCCTTGGAAAGAGCATCATGCTTGGAAAGGTGGAGAGTCGGCTAAAGAGGGGGAAGACCTGAAATGAGATAGATGATTGACACTGTGAATACAGCAATGGGCTCTACTATGTCAGAGATGATGAGGCTGGCACAGGACAGGACAGGATTCAAGTCTGTTGTTCATAGGGTTGCTATGAGTAGCATTCAACTCAAATGCACCTATCAACAACAAGAAAAAACTAGAACAAAACTGGTGCCATTCAATTGATTCTGATACACAGCAGCCCTAAAGGATAGATCAGAACTGCCCCAGAGGGATTCCAAATCTTTACTGAAGCCGACTAAAGCTTCTTTCTCCTAGGTAATTGCTGATGATTTTAAGCCATTCAGCTGGTTGCAGCTGAACATTAGCTCTGAAGCATTCCAGTTACTTGAAATTTACTGTGTTCTAGTTTATCATGCCCTCCCATAGTTAATCTTCATTCCTACTCTCAGCCTCAGCCAATAACTAATACTCTTCATCTTTTTTATACTTCCATATTAATTTTAAGATTTGTCTATTTTAATGTTGTTATATATCATTGAATCAGAACTGACCCATAGCTGACCCTCCAGTGGGTTTTCAGAGGCAGTTAATTGCACAGGAGGAGATTGTCCATTGGATTGTCCATAGACGCAAACCAAATGCCTTTATGACTGCAACACAGCTTCTTGTCTCTAGGTCACGTGTGTGAGTGTTGATTGCCATTGAGTCGAGATCTACTCATACTGACTCTATGAACAAAGACCTAATGCCTTTCCATTGCTATCATTGTTTCTCCAAGTTCATAGAGTTTCTAGAGGCATGTCGTTTAGGACGTGGATGCCACTCCTGCTTCCAAACCTGTTTTACAACTGGGAGCTCCACCAAACACTGTCCACAACGGGAAACCATTCTGGTATTTGATATTCCATGGCACAAGGTTCAGCATCATAGAAAACTCAGGTTACCTCATATAGCACATTGACAAAGAGTGATGAATAAAGTGGAAGAATGTTCCTCCAGAAATAGCACTAGTCTCATTTAGCAGTGGTTAAGTGTTGTCAAGTTGAATATGACTCAGAGTAAACTTTGCATAAAAGACCTGAACTCTGTTCTATGATTAACATCATTTCTGTACATTTATAAGAGAGTTTGTAGCGTTTCCAGAGGCACCTAGTTTAGGAGATGGATGCCACTCTTGCTTCCCACATGAATTAATCTGGAAGCTCATCCAACCACTGTACATAATGGGTAACCATTATGGTATTTGAGACGACTATGGGATAGTGTTCATCATCACAGCAACTCCAAGTTGTTTAGTACACCAAATAGACAAATGATTGCTGTGTCTTTTAAAGAATATTTTTCTAAAATGAATAAATTTAGCCCGAGGGCCCCACAGGATTTTAAATACACACCCCCAAGCAGGGCTCTGCCCTTACCCTTAGTCTAGGGCTCAAGGGCCACCCACTTTTGAGGGGGGGGGAAGAATAGTAACACACCACAAAAAGGACCCCAGAAACTCCCCTTGCCTGACCGCCATCAAGACGAAACCACCATTGAGATGACTGCCAGCCACCCTTGTTGTTGTTGTTATGTGCCGTCGAGTTGCTTGCGACTCATAGCGACCCTATGTACAACAGTCCTAAACTCTGCTC
>NW_006399848.1:7867424-7872104 GCF_000299155.1 Elephantulus edwardii
TCTAGAAATTACTTTTTTTACTATGAAGGCAACCCCATTTTTCCTTGTCTTTTCATTTCCAGAGTAATATATCATATGGTCTTCTGACTCAAATGCCCCATGCCAGTCCATCTCATCTCTCCAATGCCTAATATGTCAATATTTAGGCGTTCCATAGATAATAAAAATTATTATTATTAATAATGGAAATATTATAAAATGGAGGCAGACGTGAGGGCACAGAGCTGTGAGCTTCTCTCAGAAAGGGCCAGAGACAAGGAAAATAGCACAACCTTGCACCACCTCAGAGAAAAAAGCAGATAAAAAATCCCATAGCCCAGCCCCATAGTGCTTTTCGAGCCACACCAGCAGCAAGAGGTTCGTTTATTCATTGTTGACTCACAGACTGAGTGGAGTTAATTGTGGAAATATGTCAGAGAGTAGGAGAGGCAAAGAATATCTCACAATGTAAGTCCAGGATTAGTCCAGCAGTCCCAAGCCAGATTAACATAAAAACATAATTCTTTAATTAGTAAAAGTCCTTTAATTAGTAAAAGTCATTTCAATGGTTTTTATTTCCATCATCTGGCAAGAACAGTATAACCTTTACCAGTGGCCTTTATCTCAGGACTCTTCTGATTACACCTTGTAACAGTTTCTCCACAGCAGTGCCGTAGTCTCTCCACCACCATCACCAGCGTCTCACTCTCATCAGGGTCTCACTCTTGTCTCAGGTTTACCAGGCTTACCAGTTTCTTGCTCCAGTCTCCCTCAAGTCCTGTTGCTCAATGTAGCCAGCTCTCGCACGCTCTCTCTCTCTCTCTCTCTCTCTTTCTTTCTCTCTCTCTCTCTCTCTCTCTCTCATCCTAGTCCCACAGCTGTTGATGATTTGCAATGTGTCTGCCATTAAAGTACCTGGAGACTGGAGGAAACTAAAATAATGACTAGAAAAGTAAACTTGTTAATATAATTTTCTACTAGTTTATTACAAAATTTGAATACATAGTTAAGCTAATACCATAGTACTATTCCAACAATTTTACAAATAAATGTTAATACATTTTACCCTTATAACAACCCTATAAAATAGCTCCATTATATAAATGAGGTGATGGAAACATAGAGGGGTTGTTTAACTTGCCCAAGGTCACATGCTTAATGAGTGACAGAGCTACAGTTAGAAACTATGAAATTAATCACAACTGATGCTCTTTACTGTTACATGCTATATTACTTCCTTCCAAAAAATAAATGTCTCACATTCCAGAAAAGAGTTTTGACTACAATTACATGGATTTTAAACACTAATCTGGGAAAGAACTATTTCTAAGTAGATACATTTTCAGAGCCTCCAGTGATATTTTGTAATTATCTCCATGTTGTTATTAAGGGCTGTGGGGTCAAATATGACCCATAATGACCCTATGAGCAACAGATCTCAACCCTTTCCTATCCTGCGCCAACCTTACAGACTCTGACACACTGGAGACTGTTGTCACAGTCACTGTGTCAATCCACCTGGTTGAGGGTCTTCCTTTCCTGGTCATTCCCCTACCTTTTTAAGAATGATGTCCTTCTCCAAGGAATAGCCTTTCCTAGCAACATGCCCATAGTATGTGAGACAAACTTCACCAATTTTCTCCAAATTAATATATAATTTTTCTGGACTTGTTACTGAATGCATTTTTTTTAATTGCTGTTGCTTTTGGTTAAAGTGGTTCACGTTCATTCTATTTACATAAGGCTTTCAAACATTACAAATACTATTGGGCAGTTCTACTCTGTCCTGTAGGGTCTCAATGAGTTGGGATCGACTCAATGTAGTGGATTTTAAATGTAATGTTTTTGTAGTATATTTTTGAAATTTACATTAAATATATATGGAAATTGTCAGTGATTGAATCTTGTCTGCCTAAAGTATACATGAAGTTCTAGAACCTATACTCTTGGGTGCTATCCTATTTGGAAATACAGTTTTTCTTTTGTTATAGTAATGAAATCATACCAGCCTATATTAGGTCTTGAATCTAATCTCTTGTGAGTCATAAAAAGAGCAAACAGGCCCAGAGGGACGCAGGGAAATGAAATACAATAAGGAGAACCAAGGACCTCATGGGACTACCAACAAAGAAGGGGCCTTGCCCTGCTACAAATCTTGAAAGGTAAGTAGGTGTTTGATGGAAGGGAGCAACAGAACATTATACAAAATTAGAAGGGAACAATGTAGGTGATGTAAGAACAGGAAGAAGAGGGTAAGGTGGATGCTGAAAGTACATGTGGAGAGTTAAACCTATGTTTGGAATCTAAATTGGGACTGTATTAAGGATTTAAGACTTCTTTGACAAATACTGTAAAATCAGCAGTAATGGGCTCTGGTAGTGTTGTCTGTAGGGAATTGCATAGCTAACTCAAAGGCCCCACCTCTTTGCAGGTTCAAATTTATCAGTGGCTCTGGGAGAGAAAGATAGACAGTTTCCTCAAGTATCATTTTGCAGCCTTGGGCTGGTTCTAACTTGACAGCAATGAGTTTTAAGTTGAGTAAAAAACCAGAAAAGATTTTGGTTTGGAATCTGGCTTTTTTTTTTAGTTTTGCATATTTTTGTTTTTTTTTTTTAATTATTTTTTAAAATTTTATTGTATTAATTTTAATGAACATTTACAGATACTTTGGATTTCCATTCATTCACTGTTGCACTTTTCTCCCTGCCCAGTCCTCCTCCCCACCCCCCAGTTCACTCCTCTCTTTGAAGAGTAAAAGAAAAATTCTTTCATTGGTATACAATCCCCCCACAAACCCCCCATCCCTACTGCCCCGAGTACACTCCACTATGCAACCTTAATTCTGGACTCTTGTGATAACCATAATACCCTATCATATATCACTTTTAAATTGTTCTCTCCCTCATCTGTTTCAATGCAGTATACATAATTTATTCAGTTTTTCTCAGTCTTACCCCATATACATTGTTGGGTTTTTTTCATTAATTTTAATTAAAGTTTACAGAGACTTAGGGTTTCCATTCATTCATTGTTGCACTTTTCTCCCTGCCCACCCCCTTCATCCTCCAGTTCTCTCTTCTCCTTGAAAAGTAAAACACTGATAATATGATAAGTTATTTGGCAGAAAAAGATTAAGTGAACCATTATCCCACATCTCCCTGCACAGCAACTTAATTGCTTTAGCCTTAAGTTTAAAGCTGAAGCATACTTAGTAGGTGGCCTGTTGTTTTTGTTATGTGCCATCACATTGACAATGACTCATAGTGACCCTATGGACAACGGAGCTGAACCTTGCCCTGTCTTGTGCCATCCTCACCATCTCCCAACGTACTTGAGCACATTTTAACTCTCACTGTGTCAATTCAGTCTTATTGAGAGTCTTCCTTTCTTATGCTGACCCTCACTTTTCGATATATGCTGTCCTTCTCCAAGGGCCGGTCATCCATCCTAACAACATGCCCAAAGTGTGTGAGATGAAGTTGCACAGTCCTTGCCTCAAAGGAGTACCCTGGTCACAATTTCTCCAAGACAGACTCGTTTGTTCTTTTGGCAATCCATGGGATATTCAACATCACAACAAAGGCATAGATTCTTCTCCTGTCATCCTTAGCTATTATCCAACTTTCAGATGCATAACAAGTAATAAACAAGACCAAGGCTTGGATCAGTCACACCTTAATCTTCAAACTGATATCCTTGCTCTTTAGTACTTTGGAGAGGTCCCTGACAGGACATTTTTCCAGTGTGTCTTATCTCTTGATTTCTTGCCTGCTGCTACCAAGGGTATTATGATTGTGGATCCCAGTGAAATGAAATTGTTGATAATTTTAATCTCTTCTGCATCTATCATAATGCTGTGTATTGATTCAGTGGTGAGGATCTTTGTTGTCTTGATGTTAAGATGTACTCTATATTGAAGGCTGTAGTCTCTGATCTTTTGTTGCAAATGTTTCAAGTCCTCCTCACTTGAAGCAAGGTTGTGTCATCTACATAATCTTCTTCATAAAGTCTAGTTTCTGGAATGAGTTCTTGAATGATCAGCATACAGATTAAATAGGTAGGGAGAAAGGATACTACCTCATGCAACTTTCCTGACTTTAAACTAGGCAGTGTTCCTTGCTTTGTTCAGATAACACTGAAGTAAGTGAAGCATTAGGACTATTGTTCGCCTTTTCATATATTTGTGTATTAATTATAAATTTTTCTTTATTTCTGTATCTGAGTAAATGGATATGTGTGCAAACAATAGTGCCTAAGTTTGGAAAAAAATTACATTTTTAGTAAAATTTGTGATTTGAACAAAGATTCTGAACAAGTTTAAAGTTTTATTAACTTATTAGTCATTTATGTCCATATCATTTTGACTATTCTTTTCCTTAAATAAACAAATATTTACTAAGATTCTTGCAATGTGTGACTACAGCAGATCTGTTGTTATGTACCACTGAGTCAGAACGGACCTGTAGGTGACCATCCAGCAGGTTTTCAGAGACTATAAACCACACAGGAAGAGAATGTCCATCTTTCTCCCACAAAGAAAGTTGGTGGATTTGAAATGCATGCCTTTGCATTGGCAGCATAGCTTCTTACCACTAGGCTACCAGAGCTCTGGACACCAAATCTGTTGTTGTTGTTATGTGCTGTCGAGTCATTTGTGACTCATAGCGACCCTATGTACAACAGCCCTAAACCCTGCTCTAT
>NW_006399848.1:7873339-7875009 GCF_000299155.1 Elephantulus edwardii
CGTCTTTGGAATGGGAACAAATATAGATCTCTTCCAGTCAGTTGGCCAAGTGGTTGTTCTCCAGATTTCTTGGCACAACTTGGTGAGCACATCCAGGGTAACAGCTGTTATCTGAAATACCTCAATTGGTATACCATCTATTCCTGGGGCCTTATTTTTTGCTATTTCTTTCAAAGCAGCTTGAACCACTTCCTTCATCACCATAGACTCTTGCTCATATGTTATTTCATTAAATTCTTCTGTATCTGCCACTTCCTTTCTATACAATGGCTCAGTATATTCCTTCCATCTTCTTTTAATGCTTCCTGGATCATTTAATACTCTGCCCAGAGCATCCTTGATTATAGCAACTCTAGGTTTGAATTTGTTCTTCAGTTCCTTGAGCTTAAGAAATGCCGAACAAGTTTGGCCCTTTTGATTTTCCCACTCTAGCTCCTCGCACATTTCATTGTAGTATTTTGCTTTGTCATTCCAAGCTGCCTTTTGGAATCTCCTGTTCAACTCTTTAGTATCTTGAATTCTTCCTTGTGCTTTGGCTTCTCTACGCTCTAGTGCAATCTTCAGAGTTTATTCTGACATCCATTTTGGTCTGTTGTTAGGTCGAATATAAGTCATGGTGACCCTATGAACAGCAAATCTGGGTCTTGTCTTGTCCTGTGCCATCTTTATAATTTCTGATATACTGGAGCTCAATACTGCAGTTACCTTGTCAATCCATCTTGTTAGGGGGCGGGATTTTCTTCTCTTTCGCTGACCCTCCACCTTTCCAAGCATGGTGTCTCTTTACAAGGAATAGCCTCTCCTAGCTATATGTCCAAATATGGGAGGTAAATCTTAGCCATCCTTGCTTCCAAGGAGCACTCTGGTTACATCTGTTCTAAGATATATATATATTTGTACTTTTTGCAACCATGCAATTTTCAGGACTCTTCTCCAATACCACAATTCAGAGGCATCAATTCTTCTTCTGTTGTCCTTATTCATTGTCCAGTTCTGAGATGCATAGCACCTGACTGAAAAGACTGTGGCCTGAATCAGGTGGACCTTAGTATTCAAACTGATATCACAGATGTTCAGTAATTTGGGGAGATCTCTGACAGCAGACTTGCCCAAATCAATATGTTTCCTTCTCTCCCAACTGCTGACACCAAGGATTTTGATTGTGGATCCAAGTAAGAAGAAATCATTGACAGTTTCAGTCCTTTCTCCATCAATCATTATGTTCCCTCTTGGCCTACTGGGAAGGACCTTTGTTTTGATGTTAATCCATATTGAAGGCTGTAGTCTTTGATATACTGAATCAAGTGCTTCAATTTCTCCTCACTTTCAGCAAGCAAGACCTCCGCTAAATTCTCTGAAAGGGTAGCACTAAATGGCTAGACTGGAGCAATGACTGTTTGCAATAATAATTTTGTTTTACAGCTTGCCATAGTCATCATTCCTCACTATTATTCCCTTACCATAAGCCCATCTGTCAACTGCTGTTTATTATAACTCTAGTAGTATTATTTTTCTTTTACTAATTCATTTTATTAATTTACTAATTCATACTAATTCATTTGCTAATTCATTTTCATTGACTATGCAAAGACAATTGACTGTGTGGATCATAACAAACTATGGCTGACTCTGAGAAGAATGGGAATCCCAGAACACTTGATCATTCTAAT
>NW_006399848.1:7875884-7904954 GCF_000299155.1 Elephantulus edwardii
GGATGGGAGTGTCAGAGACAGTGCGATTGGCACAAGACAGAGCAGAGTTTAGGGCTGTTGTACATAGGGTCGCTATGAGTCGCAAGCGACTCGACGGCACATAACAACAACAACAATTCATTTTCTATTTATGAACCTTACTTATACTCATATATTCATAGGGCGCTCTGGCAGCCTAGTGGTGAGAAGCTGCACTACAATCCCAAAGGCATGTAGTGTGAATCTACTAGCTGCTCTGAACAGAGGATGGGTAATTTCCGGCCTTGCGATTTACTGCCTCTGAAAACCCATCAGAAGCTCAGCTATGAGTCAGTTTCAAATTTACAGTACACAATAACAACAACAAATATTCATTATTATTACCTATATGACCTCTGTGGGCATTTGAGTTTGTGATTCATGGATATAACTGATTTTCACTTTTCCCCTCAAATGCTGAATTTTTATTAGTATTTCTGCTACATGCTCTAAGACAAACTGAAAAGCAGCATTAATTATCTTAAATACTGAACAGCTGAGGTTAGGCCAACTCTTGGTTATAACTCATGTATGCCACTTTTCTTGGCCTGGCTAATTCTGTGCATTCATTGGGAAAGGGGCTTTGCCAGGAGTTGTTTTTTATCGGATGGCGGACCATCAGATTCTGTGAAATCTTGCCAACTTATGGCAGGCTGTCACCTCTGCATCTTTGTTTATCAAGAGGTTCATTGTGCAAGTTTCTTGTCTACTATTATGTCATCATTTGCTTGTTAAGATAGATAAAGGTTTATGGTCAGATGAACAAATTCTTAAGAAGGTACTATTTTTATCCTATTCCCTAAACCACATATGAGTGACAAATATTTCCATAGGATTAATGAATAGGTGTTTCTGTCTACTCCACCCTTAATAAATACTAGCTTTTTCTTTAATACTTGGAACTCTGTTGAATGTGTGGATGAGGAACATTTTCCATATGTAATGAATCCAAGCACTTTTTAACCTATTCCATTTTGTTGCATAGATTGGTCACAACTAGCCAGGACTCAAAGAACCTGAGAATATTGTACTATTTAATTTATAATTATTCCATATTTAAAAATAATATGTGTATATAAAGCTTATTTCTTGATAAGATAAAGATTAGGCCAAAAGAATCTTATAACTATTGCCATCCATGTTTTTATCATTTGCCAAAAAATCTTTTTAACTTCATGGAAACCACATAGAAACCAAAAGACATGGTTTTATTTCCATTTCTCTAGGCAACACACCAATTTTTCCGTTTCCATGGACACTCATGTTGAGCAACAGTAGTTAGATCTATAAAATCTGCTATCTGACTTATAGTCAGATGGTGTCCTGCACATCAGCAATAGCATGGCAACTCAGTTTTGTTCTAATTCTCAAAGGGACTGATTATGTATGAGATTACGTAAGAATGTTTGCAATAGTGCCAATCTACTTTCCTTGGTACATTACCAGTTTCTTGGTCTATACCAGTTCACAAATTATTATAGATTTAGTTTTGCATTTTTGAATAGTGAGAAAGCTCCAAAATAAGACCATAAGGATGATAATAAAACAGGTCTCTTTGAAATAGATTTACTTCCCACTTGGTGAAAGCAAAAAGTCTCACATACTTGTCCATATGTTAAGTTTGTCAAGAAATAACTTATTTTTTTAGAAGTCCTTGTAAGAAGGCCCAAAATATACTTGAAAACATCATAGGCTTATCCCTTAGTGCATCTGAAAGATAGCTTTAAATCTAAGCAGTAACCAGAAAGTTTGCCCTTTCATACTTGACAGAAATATAAAATTAAGTTGAATTGCTTTGTATCATGCACTACTTTTCTAAGGTCCTTCTCCTGTAGCCAATGTCAGAATGAATGATTATTCAAAATAGATTAATTTATTTAGTGTATGGGTTTTGAATATGTGTTTCTGTGTTCTTAGTTGCCTTGTGTAAAGTTCTCTATTTCTGATTTGCCTTCAGTTTATCAAATTAAAAGTGAGTCTGGCAAACCATTATCCAGGATTGGAAATGCTGAAAATGAAAGACAGAAAGAGTGAAAGTGATGCTTTAATTAGCACTGAAGGACACAGCTCTGTCACAAATATTTTAGTTAATTTTAAGTATATAATTTATCCCCTCTGGGTCTCTGTCTCCTCATTTGTTAAGACAGGTAAATTGTTGCTAACCTGTCCTCTAGAACTAATGTTCTATTCAATTAAAAATATATTTTATTTCCACAGACAATAGAGGTCTAGCCTTGGTCTTGACAGATCTACCTCTTCAAAGTACGAAAATCTTCCTGTGACCACAGAGAATTGGGCAAACAAATAAAAAAAAAATCAAACTTACACTTTCTAAAAAAAGTTTGTAATCATTTATCTTTCTCCTCATATCATGTAATCGTCAATGAATACATTTCATTGAAGGGTTGAGTATATTTTCTCAGAAACTTTTCTTTTTCTTGAATGGCTTCCAGGAACTTGAGATAGATCATTGAAAATAGAATTGGAAATGAATGGAAATCCAAAACCTCTGTAAAAAAACAATAAAAAATTAAAAATTTTAAAAAAAGAAAATAGAATTGGAAAATGTATTTTTTTAAAAAAATAAGATAATAGATGGTAGTAGGCTGTTGGAAATTAGCTGAAGTTTTGTGGATGTATAATAGACTGGTGATTTGAAATAATATACTTGTTCATAAGAAAAAAATATATTGGAAACAGGAGACAGATTTATTAGGGAAGAAAATAGAAGAAAGATTTATTAGAATTGTTAAGGAACAGACTTTAATTTTATAAATCCTGGGATAGATACATTTACATACTCTAATTCCTTGGCAGCTTTTTTTACTGTTTGACAAATTCCTCCTCTCTCCAAAGTAATATAATCCTACAAGGTGAGAAAGACATTCCAAGTATGCAAAACAACATGGACAGAGAAAGGGAACTGTGATGTGTGGAGACATGATGTGTAGAGCCAGAGGAGAGTTTTAATTATCTGAAAGGAAAAGGGTAGATCAGGATATCAGAAGCCACATTAATAATTTTAGGCAAAGACTTTATACAGAAATAAGATGTTTCCAATCTGTGGGAAGGGCTGAAAGCAGTGAGTTTTCAGTGAGACCTTTGGGGATGACTCCCGAAATGACTTCCGATCCCTCTCTGCCTTTTTGCCCTAGATATCCACACCTTGGCTGGGATTTGGGGAGGAGGTTGCAGAACCAAGTTTCAGCTCTTAGATTTTTTTTTTAGACAAGACTACTCTCTTTTAATTCTGTTATGATATTGTGTTTTGGAAAATTATATCTAGTTAGTGAACTCTAATTCACAGCCAGAATCCTAATTATAAGAAAATAAAATGAAATACAAGGTAATAAAATCCTTAGCTTTGCAGCTTCCATTGTATAGGAAGTAACACCAGGAGCTTAGTAAAGATGCAGAGTCTTCCAATCTATTTCATCTACTATAGTAGTTATTACAGAAGTCTAGGAAAGTAATGTGTAAAGTCTGAAGTAGGACAATGAAGATAATGAGGACTGCACAGATTCAAGCAATCATTACAATGTGAAACCATAGAACCCTTTGGAAAGAAGATTATTTGGAAAGAGATTATTCCCAACATTCCAATTTGTTCTAGACTTGATATAAGACTTGGGAGTGGGTAGCAGGTTTGGTTACCTGGAAAGGGAGTATGACATATGGGATATTTTGTGAATTTAGTTTTGTGCGATTTGAGGCTCCTGAGAGGCCATCAGGTAGATACATCCATTAATTATCTAGTAATTGCTCTGAAATTCCAGAGAATGTCTTGAATAGCAATACATACTGATAAGTCACTGATAACACTAAAAGCCATACATGTAGATGAGATGTGGAAAAAACAAGTGGAAAGAGAAACAAAGGAACAAAAAAGAACTTGTAAATGACCAGCTCTCTGGAGTGGCTGGTGCATTAGAAATTCCAGAGGGGTGATTTTTGTTTGTAGAAAGCTTGGTGGTCTCAGTGACTTCTGTCTTCCCACGATGGAGACTCCAGCATCTTCCCACGATGGAGACTCCAGCATCAAAGGAGCAACAACAGCCTGCAGGAGCCAAGAGCGGGAATCTTCCCTGGGTTGAAAAGAACCGGCCACAGAGGCTCATTGACCTCATTTCTCATTAGGACATTTTGAGTACCATGCAGAAGTTTATCAGTGAAGACTGACTGTCCCACCTGCTGCTCTGTGGTCCTCCCGGGACAGGAAGGACTCCACCACCCACACCTGTACCAAGCAGCTCTACAAAGATAAAGAGTTTGGCTCCATGGTCTTGGAGCTCAATCCTTCTGATGACTCATTCATAGACATCATTCGGGGACCAACTCTGAGCTTTGCCAGCACAAGGACAATATTTAAGAAAGGCTTTATTTTTTTTTTCCATTTTAATGAAAGTTTACAGAGACTTAGGGTTTCCAGTCATTCATTGTAGCACTTTTCTCCCTGTCCACCCCCCTCCCTCAATTCACTCTTCTCCTTGAGAAGTAAAAGAAAAACTCTTTCATTGTTATGCAGTCCCTCCCCCAAAGTCCGCGCTCCACTGTGCAGCCTTCATTCTGGACTCCTGTCATGACAATAATACCCGATTATATGTTCCTTTTAAACAGTTCTCTCCCGCATCTGTTTCAATGCAGTACATATCATTCCTCCTCTCCTTCTCTGTCTTTCCTCAACCCCAATGTCAGTCCCATTTCACAACAGTGGCCATATGCAATATTTGTCCTTTTGTGACTGGCATATTTCACCCAGCATAATGTCCTCCAGGGTCACCCTTTTGCATAATATTTCATGAGTTCCTTGTTTTTCAATGCTGCATAGTATTTCATTGTGTGAATATATAGAAAACACCAGATTCGGCTTCATCTCTAACTATCTATCGAAGGTCATCCCCGCCCTGCAGTCAATGGGTACACGCTTCCGGTTGGACCCCCTGACTCCTGAGCTGCTGGTCCCCCGCCTGGAGCACGTCGTAGGGGAAGAGAGCGTTGATATGGGCGAGGACAGCATGAAGGCCCTCATCACCCTTTCTGGTGGAGATAAGCGGAGGCCTCTGAACATCGTGCAGAGCACCAGTATGGCCTCCGGGAAGGTGCCACCTGCACGGGGCATCCTCTCAAGTCGGACATCACCAACATCCCGGACCAGATGCTGAACCAGGAATTCACCATGGCCTACAGCAACATAACGGAGTGGAAAACGCTGAAGGGGTTGGCATTGCATGACATCCTGACCAAGATCCACTTGTTCGTGCATCGAGTTGGTTTCCATCGTCAATTCGAGTACAGCTGTTGACCAAGATGGCCGATGCGGAGTACAGACTTGCTGTCTGCACCAATGACAACATTCAGCTGAGCTCCCTCATCGCCGCCTTTCAAGTCACAAAAAGGGACCTGAGTGCCGCACAGCCTAGGCTCCAGCAGTCCACCAGGCTGTGGACTTTGGGAGAAACCGCCACCCTGGGCCAATGTGACAAAGCCACCATCACCTAAAGTCTTGGGAAACTCCCTCCAGTTTGAGTGGACTGAAGTCAGAAAGTATTACGTTTATGCTGTTTGAGGGGCAACAGGCATTCAACAGTTCTAATGCCCAGTCATCTTACTGTCTTTTACCGGAGGAAATAAAATTTGCCGGCTTTAGGCTCTTACCTATTCAGTTACTTGGATGGTAAGACAAGAAAAAAAAAGAAAAAGAAATTCCAGAGAGGTGTGACATTAGGGTTAACCCCCTTTATTAACTCCCTATGACTACTCCATCAAAGAGTGCCTTTATCCACATGCATTGTGGAGCCTTGGCGGGCCTGGAGCAGATTTTCATGAACATCTAGGACTGATAGGCCTTCAAGCCTGGATCTTGGCTGAAAGTAGAAATTACTAGAAAAATGTTTGCTTGTGTTTTCTTGACCAAGCAAAAGTGTTTGACTGTGTGGATCATAACCAATTATGGCTAATATTAAGGACAGGAATTCCAGAACACTTAACTGTGTGCTCAGAAAGCCTATACATAGATCAAGAAGGAGTTGTAAAACAAACAGGGGAACACTGCATGATTTAAAATCAGGAAAGGATACATCAGAGTTGTATGTTTTTTCTGTACCTATTCAATCTCAGTGCTGCACAAATAAACAAAGGCAAACAACATGCCTCTGGAAACTATGAACTTTAATAAATGAAGATATAGAAAGGCTTTAGGCCTTTTGTTCATAGGGTCGCTATGAGTTGTGCTCAACTCAACGGCAATCAACAACAACAACAACAACAACAACAATCCATGGTAATTGCTACACCAGAGAATTATGAGTAGTTAAACTGATACAGAAGGGAAGTCTCCTCCCATGCCCACCAGAGGGTCAGCTGTGGGTCAGATCCAATTCGATGGTACACGACAACAACAACTGGACATAGAAGCTTAATCACACATCAACTTTAAGAGATATAAAGGACAAAAGGATCCTACACAGGGCACTGACTAGAGAGATAGAAGGAGAATCAAAAGGAAAATGTGGAAGAAAAAAGCAAATTAAAGGAAATTACTCCCAAAGACCCAAAGCATCTGTGATGCCCAGTCAAACCAGAAGTCAGTAGTTTCCAGTGATTTAACCATTGGATACCCTGGTGTCCTTAGAACAGACCAAGGAAAGTAGTGAGACCACATTACAATGGATGAGGGATGAATTAAAAGTGATGAGGTGTTGCGATGTGCTCTCTAGATACTTGGCTGTGATGGGAAGAAAAGCTGCATCTAAAGATCACAAATTAGAGCCAAAATTTTGACCTTCAACTGCAAGAGTCTTATGCAGGCTTAGTTGTCAAAGGAAGGTAACAATTGGCTATGTAAAGATTAAAGATGCAAGAAAAGGGATGAGATGCTTGAAGAAGAAAAGCTCTTACAGGTTTGGAGAAGGGACCCAGAAATTAGGCCTTGCTGGTCTGAATAGTAGCAAAAATATGTGTTTCTCTCTCATACAAAATAATAGGAGTGAAGAAGCAGAAGTGTTTGTTCTTTGGGGGGGGAAAATAGAAGTCACACGTGATCAATTATTATCTTGATGATAGAAACAGATCATCTTCTGAGAGAAAGGACATGAGCATGGTGAAATAAAGTGGGATGAGATGTTTGAGAGAGAAATGGATTAGAGGAAATGTTTCCGAACTTAGCATGTGTCAGGATTGTGAACTATCTTGCTAACTACCAGAGTCACTATGAAGAAGTGGAGAGCTTCCTAAGGAGGCAGAATTGCCCTGCCATATCATTGTTGTCATCATTTTGAAGCTCTTTAGTGTATTAGAAGGTGGTGTTATTTGCTTTGGATGATGGTGTTCCTCTTTTAAGCTTATTTGTTTCCGAACTATCCAGCTCATGACTAGTAAAATCTTGTTAATAATCATCATTTACAACAACTGTTGTCAATCTGTTAAGATTAACCTTTGGTTTCCACTACAGTCTTGAATAGTTTGAGTAAGAATGAAACAAAACAAGGAGGTTCTAGTGGCAAGAAGCTATGCTGCAATCGTGAAGGTGTGCAGTTCAAATCCACCAGATGCTCCACTGGAGAAGGAGAGCGAATTTCCTGTGCCAGTCAGATCCAATTTGACAGTACCCACCAAGAAAGAAAAAAAGAAACAAAACAGCAGAAACACATCATTAAAGAAAGCATTTTCTAAGAAATTATATTTTTTTCATACCCTTCTGTGACCCTTTCATTACTGCTGACTTGATTCTGATTCGTAGCTTATCCTCCAGGGGGTTTCCAAAGACCTAGCTGCATTGTGGGTAAAGAATTGCTCTGCCAACTCAAAGGCAGGTGGTTCGAATCTGTGTGATTTACAGCCTCTCAAGACCGCTGGAAGTTCTGCTATGAGTCGGTTCTGACCCAATGACACATAATAGCAACAACAAACACTATAGTAGACTTCCCTCTTCCTCCTTGGAGCAACAGGTGGAGTTAAACTACCAGAAAAGCACCATCTTTGGGTAAGCAGCACAAGTCTTTACAGAAAACACTTGAAATGATTGTAAGTTGAGAAATCTGCCCAACAGACTGACTAAGAACATGAGAAGTTGCAACAGACTGACTAAGAACATGAGAAGTTGGTCAACAATATTAGTAGCTGTTGTTATTAGACTTTTGACTCTTACAAAGGCTGAAACCCTGCCTGATCCAGCATTATTATTCTCACAATCTCTATGTGTTTAAGCCCCTTGTTGCAACTGTGCCAAATCTCACGCTGAGGGTCGGTCTCCTCTTTTTTGTTGATAATTAAGGCTCATTCCTCTTTTTTGGTGGCCCTCTACCAACATGTTGATCTCCTCTAGATCTTGCTGTTGTTATGTATTATTGAGATGAAACTGGCTCAAAGCTGATGCTCCAGACGGTTTAAAAAGGCAGTAAATCACATGAGACATTGTTCGTCTTTCTCTCTCAGAACAGCTGGTAGACTCAAACTATGTTCCTTTGGGTTAATAATATAGCTCCCTACTGCTAGATCACCAGGACTCCCTAGCCATTGTTGTTGAGTACTTTTGAGTAGGAATCGACTCATAGGTGACCCTCTAGCAAGTTTTCAGAGATAATAAATTGTATGATAGATTTGTCCATCCCTCTTCTGTGGAGCAGCTGGTGTTTGAACTGGGTAACTTTGAGTTGGCAATGCAATTCCTTTCTACTAAGCTATCACAGCTCCCCTAGTCATTGTTGTTGTTTACCACTAAGTTGGAACTGACCCATAGCTGACCCTCGAGCAGATTTTCAGTGGCAGTTAATAGCACAAGAGGAGATTGCCCATCTTTTTCCTGTGGATGGATTTGAACTGGTGGACTTGAACCATGTTTCTTTGGGTTATCTTTGGGTAAAGAGTACAACTCCTATACTAAAAGATCAGAGCTCTCTCCTCTAGTCAGTAAGGATATGTAAATGAAATTTAGTGCGCTTGCTCTCTCTCTCTCTGTGTGTACACACACACACACACACACACACACACACACACATAGCTGACCCTTCGGCAGGTTTTCAGAGGCAGTTAATCCTATGAAGGGAGATTGCCCGTCCTTCTCCAGTGGTCCAGTGGAGCAGCTGGTGGACTTGAACCATGTGCCTTCAGGATTGTAGCACAGCTTCTTGCCATTATGCCACCAGAGATCCCTCATAATTGTGTGTGTGTGTGTGTATTGCTATAAAGTTGATTCTGACTCATAGTGAACTATAGAACAGAGTAGAATTGCTCTGTTAGACTTCTAAGGCTGTAATACTTCTGAAAGTAACTGCCATATCTTCCTCCTAAAGAGTAGCTTCTTGTTGTTAATTGTCATCAAGTCAAGCAGTGCTCATAGCAACCCTATAAATGACAGCTCTGAGCCCTGTCTTATCCTCTGCCACCCTCAGATTCCTGACACATTGAGCCAGTTGCTACAGACACTTTATCAGTTCACCTGTTTGAGGGTCTTCTTGTCCTTCACTGTCCCTACACCTTTCCAAGCATGATGTTTTCTCCAAGAAATAGCCTCTCATAGCAACATGCATAGTGTATGTGAGACAAAGCTTGCCTTCAAGGAGCACTCTGGCTCCATCTTCTCCAAGACATATGTTTGTTCTTTTGGCAATCTGTGGGACATTCAGCACTCTCCTTCAACATTGTAACACAAAAGCATTGATTTGAGTGTGTTCAAATAACTGTCTTTTTGGTTAGCAGTCAAATGTTTAACCAATGTGACACAGGGCTCAAATTTATCTCTTATTGTTGTTGCATACCATTAAGTCAGAACCAATACATAACTGACCCTCCAGTAGTTTTTCAGAGGCAGTAATTGCACCGGAGGAGATTGTCCATCCTCCTGCGGAGCAGCTGGTGATTCGAACTGAATGCCTTTGAGGTTGTAGTGCAGATTCTTACCAATAGGCCACCAGAGTTCTTGGACTGTTAGCAATTTTTAAAAATTTACTTTCTATACTAGGTGTTGGCAAAAATGTGGACCAATAGGAACTCTTATACTCTCCTTGTACAATGTAAAATTATTCAATTGTTTTGGAAAATAGTTGGGCAGATTTTTAGAGTTTCAGGAAGTAAATACTCTAGGGCTTAGTCATTCTATCTACTCTTGTGGATATTTGCAAAGACTGTTATTGTTGCTGTTAGGTGCTGTTTAAACTATTCAGAGGAAATACTGAGCAAGTTCTTCTCTTTTTATTGTCTAATTCCAGCCCTCTGCACGTTCCATTATAATAGTTTGTTTTCTGAAGCTGCCCTTTGGAATCTTCTGTTCAGCACCTTTATTTCAGCATCACTGAACTTGGTTTTGGTTTCTCAATACTCTAGTGAGATTTTCAGAATCTATTCAGCCATCTATTTTGGTTTTTTCTTTCTCTCTTGATATGAATGATATCCTTGATGTCATCTCACAGTCATCTGCTTTTCGATTATTGTTGTTGAATGTCTCAAACCTATTCTTAAGATGATTTTTAAATTCTGGTGGGATAGAATCAAAGTTATATTTTGGTTCTTGTTAAACTTGTTTCAATGTTTTCCCCTTGATTTGAATTTACACATGACTGACTGGTATCTATTTTACAGTGAGCACCTGGCCGGTACTTTAACTACTGATAATTGAGCTTCTCCAGTAATTCCTCCCATGTATATAGTCAATCTGATTTCCTATGCAGTCCTTTGGATGGGGTCCACATATATAAGTCACTGTGTTTTATAAAAAAATATTTGTAATAAATAAATGACTGAGGGCACAATATTAGATGATTTGTTTTCCAGCCTCCTTTTTGTTGCTAAGTAAGTCTGTACTTTTTGTTGGGGTTTTTTTCCCTTCTTTTTCTCATCTTTTTTTATTATTATTAATTTTAATGAAAATTTACAGAGACTTTGGATTTCCATTCATTCATTGTTGCACTTTTCTCCCTGCCCACCCTCCCTGCCCCAGTACACACTTCTCTTCGGAAAGTAAAAGAAAAATTCTATCATTATTTTACAATCCTTCCCACCAGGTCCACTCCACTATGCAGCCTTCGTTCTGGACTCCTGTCATAAGTCTGTACTTTTGATTACCATTCCTTCTTCATTGTTTCCAACTTTTGCATTTCAGTCACCAGTTATCAAAGGCGAGAACTTGCTTGGAATTCCTTAAGCTGAAAAAATCAAGTGTTGAGAGTAATACTGAGAGATGATATGGCAAAATCTTGAGTGACACAGGAACTCTTAAAAGAAGGAATACACAGAATATAAAATACACAGAATACAGAATACACAGTATATAAAAAATAATTGATTGATACTAAAAAGCTTCAGACTGTATCATCTGATGAAGAGCCAGTGGTAATGAAGGAAGAAGGTCAATCTGCACTGAAGGCATTGGGGAGAAAATAAGACACCAGGAATTGATGGGATACTAATTGACATGCTTCAACTAACATATGCAGCTCTGGATATGCTCAACCAGTTTATGCCAGAAAATTTGGAGGACAGCTGTCTGACCAAACAAATGGAAGATATCCATATTTGTTTCCATTCCCAAAAACGGTGACCTGACAGAATGTGGAAATTATTCAACAAAATCTTTAATATCACGTGGAAGCAAAATATTGCTGAAGATCATAAAAAATTCAGTTAGACCAGTATATTGATAGAAAACTGCCAGAAATTCAAGGAGGGTTTAGAAGAAACCATGGCAGATAAGATATCCTTACTAATGTCAGATGGATTTTGGCTGCAGGTAGAGAATACCAGAAAGGAAAAAAAAAGTCTATTTGGCCTTTATTGATTATGAAAAGACATTTGATTGTGTGGATCAAAACGAGTTATGGCTAACATTAAGAAGAGTGCAAATCTTAACTGTGCTTATATGAAGCCTATACTTAGAGCAAGAAGCTATTTTCTTAACAGAACAAAAGAATACTACATTGTTTAAAATTAAAAAGGCATGGGTCAAGGTTGTGTCTTTTCTCCATACCTATTCAATTTGTGCCTGAGCAAATCATTTGAGAGACTAGACCCTATGCAGAAGAATGTGGCATCAGTTTCAGAGGAAGACTCATCAACACCCTATGTTACGTAGATGACACAACCTTGTTTACTGAAAGGTAAGAGACTTGAAGTGTTTGCGGCTGAATGGATTGTATCTCAACATCAAGGAAACAACAATTCTTACCACTAGAACAATAGACCATATTGTGACAGATGGGGAAATGTTTGAAAATGACAACAATTTCATCTTACTTGATCCACAACCAATACCCTTGGTATCAGTGATCAGGAGATTAGGAACCATACTGCATTGGCAATGTCTGCAGTCAAGGACCTTTCTAAATTACTAAGGAGCTAAGATGTCAGTTTGAATACTAAGGTACACCTAATTCAGTCCATGATCTTTTCAATCACTACCTACGAGAGCTGGACAATGAATAAAAATGATAGAAGAATGATGTTAAGTTGTGGTGTTGGAGTAGAACATTGAATATCCCAAGGCCTGCCAAAAAGATATGTCTTGGAGAAATTACAGGCAGAGAGCTCCTTAGAGACAAAGAAGACAAAGCTTCATCTCACATTCTTTGGACATGTTGTTAGGGGAGGCTATTCCTTGGGAAGGCTATCTCCTTGGA
The DNA here is from genome assembly GCF_000299155.1 of Elephantulus edwardii. Classification (NCBI taxonomy): domain Eukaryota; kingdom Metazoa; phylum Chordata; class Mammalia; order Macroscelidea; family Macroscelididae; genus Elephantulus; species Elephantulus edwardii. The sequence goes on from NW_006399848.1 coordinate 7,888,511, forward strand.
AAGGTAGAGAGTCTGTGAAAGAGAGGAAGATTCTCAACAAGGTGGACTGACACAGTGACTACAGCAGTGGGTTCACGTATGTCAGAGATAATGAGGACAGCACAGAATAGGAGAGGGTTCATATGTGTTGTTAATAGGGACACTATTAGTCATAAGCTACTCGATGCACCTAATGACATCAACAACAGGGAAAACAAGGGAAGACCTTCAACAAGCTGGATTGACAGTGATTGTAACAAAGCGTTCAGGCATTCCAGAGACTGTGTGGATGGAGCAGGGCAGGGCAAGGTTGTGCTCTGTTGTCCTACAGTTACTACATATCTCATTGGACTAGATCGCACATAAAAACACTGTAGAGAGAAGAATCGTAATTGTGACAGTTAAAAAAGGGGAACAACAAATGTGTCTGGCAGCAAGTAAATTAATGTGCAAATTTTTATTTATCCATATAATGGAAAGTTATTTGACAGTATTTTTATGTAACCAAATCTTGAACAGCTAAAAGCCAGATAGTTTTATAAAAACATTCTGCTAAGGGAAAGACGCCCATTACAAGAGAGAATATATAGTATATGGTTCCATTTATAAAACATAGAAAAGCCAACTAATTTATAGTAACATAAAGCATGGATGGGAGAAGAGAAAGGAAAAACAGCAGAGAGCAGTTACAAAGGCACACAAGGAAACTCTAGGGGTTGTTCCATATGTTAATTATCTTGAGTCTGGTGATAGTCACACAGATCCATTCATAGGACAAAATTTATCAGTGGAAATCTTTAAATATGTTCAGTTTATTATACCTTATTAAAACTGTTACAAGACAAAAAACAACAGGTAATTAGAAGAAACTAAAGAATTATTTCATTATCTTATATGTCAACTCAACACTTTATTGATCATAATAATAAATAAACCTTTTTGAAATCATAGTTTTGCAGAGGACCTAATAATGTTGGAAAATGCTCCAGACACTCGGAATTGAAATTTTACTATTCACATGAAGCTGTTCAACTCAGAGTGACTCTTTAAGAGTCCTGTCCTTGTCTTGTCCTGTGCCATCCTCATCATCTCAAACACACATGAGCCCATTGCGGTAGTCACTACATCAGTCCATCTGCACGCGGTCTTCCTCTTTCATGGGCCTTCCAGCTTTTGAAGCATGATGTTTTTTCCAAGAAATAGCATCTCTGCACAACATACCCAGTGAATGTGAGACAAAGCTTCACCATCCTTGCCTCCAATGAAAACTCTAACTGTATTTTCTTCAAAACATAGCTGTTTGTTCTTTTGGCAGTCCATGGAATATTCTGTATTCTTCTCCCACACCACAACTCAAAAGCATCAGTTTTTCTGCCATCCTTAATAATTTTCTAGCTCTCAGATGCATGACAAGTGACTGAAAAGACCTTGGCCTGAATTGGACTCATCTTAGTCTGCAAACTGACATCATTGCTCTTCAGTAATTTAGAGAGGTCTCTGGCTACAGATTTGCCAATTGCAATGTCTTCTAATATCTTGACTGCTGGTACCAAGTATGTTGATTGTGAATCCAGGTAAGAAGAAATAATTGATAATTTCAATCATTTCTCTGTCATGATATTGCTTATTGGTCTAGTGGTTAGGATTGTTGTCATAATGTTGAGTTGCAATCCATATTGAAAGCTGTAGTCTGATCTTCTTCAGCAAATGCTTCAAGACCTCCTCACTTTCAACAAGCATGTGTCATCTCCATAATGCAAGTTGTTGATGAGTCTTCCTCTGAAACTGAAGCTACATCTTTCTTCATAAATTTCACCATCTTCAATGATTTGCTCAGCATCCAGATTGAACAGATACGGAGAAAGGATGCAACCATGAAATGCACATTTCCTGATTTTTAACCATGCACTGTTCTCTTGCTTTGTTTGGACTGTTTTGGTCAATGTAAGTGTTCTGGGATTCCCATTCTTCTCATAGTTTGTTATGTATTCCCATTCTTCCCATAGGTTGTTATGATCCACTCAATCAAATACCTTTGTATAGTCAATAAATCACGTATTGTATTCTCTCAGCTTTCAGTTAGAATCCATTTAACATCAGCAGTGCTATTCTTGGTGCCACAGCTTCTTCTAAACCCAGCTTGAACTTCTGGAATTCTCTGTCAATGTACTGTTCTAGCATTTTTTTTTATGATCTTGAGCAATATTTTGCTTCCATGTGATAGTAATAATATTGTTTCACAATTTCCACTTTCAATTGGGTCAGCTTTGGGAATGAGTGAACTTTCTTGGGAATTACTTTAATACAAGTAGTGCATTAATGAGTACTAGTGAATGTTAAATTAATATGTAGTTTTAGTGATAAAATACAATACTAAAAATGCATTTATAGTATTATGCAAGTTAGAGTAATCTTTCTCTTAAAACTGAAGGGCTGTATCCCAAAATGTTGACCTTGGTTATTACTGGTAGGTGGGATAATATGTGATTTTTATTTTCCTACTTTTACTTTTTGGATCTTTCTAAAACTGAACTACCTTCCCTTTCATAAACAAAAATCCAGTAAATGCTTTTTTAAAAAGATCCTTGCCCACATGTGGGAATTCATTGATGTAAATATTTTTAGAAAATACATCCGTCTTATTGAGGCATGTTATATCCTTTCCAGTCCACCCACACCCCCGCACACACACACACACACTGGATTTTTCAGTGAAATTTTAGGTGACTCTAGTTTTCTGTATAATCAAGGTTGAACCTTATATACCTTTGACCCATTTTTTTCCTTGAATGAAAAGGGAAAACAAGCTAAGACTGGGATTAGAGTAAAAAAGAAGACTTTCCTTCTTGTCACTGAGGTCTAAAGTGTTGAGTTCAGAGTGCTCTCGCACACAATGCAGCTCAGAGAAGATACCTTCATTGCCCTCAAAATTATGAGGAATATTATATATCTTGTGAGGCTTCTGTTCTGCCTGTGTGAAGAAGGGTAATCACTGAGAACTATCTGTAGTGTGCTCCACTATATTTCTATCAAGTAACATGAAAACGAAAATACAAATCTAAGCTTCTTTTAAATATCTTTAGTGATTTTACATTCTTATATCTCTCCATTTATTATTTTAAAGACTAAAAAACAAATCCTCAAAAGGAGTTTCTTTTCAATGACGCTTTATTCAGAAATCCTTTTGCTAGTCAAAGAATTTGCCATTTACCAGCTTGTATTTCAGATCTTCAAATATCCAATACTGTGTCTCCCTTCTCCAGATATTCCTAGAATTTTGAGGAGGGTAGCTGTCCATTCTATTCTAGCTCTCAGCCTTGTGGAGTCTACCCTCAGGTTGTTTCCTTCTCAGGTAAAGATCAGGACATGGAAACAATATATAAACAATGAAAATCCAGTCACATTACCTGTTTAAGGTCAGGAATTGTAAGAAGAAGGAAGAAAGAGCGTTTTCTATCTGGGAACAAAGTTTTAAGCCTCACAGTTCATAAATGCAAATGCTTTTTTCCTTAGAAATATTGCCTTTGAGTTGTGGTGTTGGAGAGGCATATTGAATATCCTACGGCCTGCCAAAAGAACAAACAAGTATGTCTTGGAGAGAGTGCAGTCAAGTACTTCTTCAAGGAAAAGATGGCAAAGCTTTCCCTCACATACTTTGTGCATGTTGTTAGAAGGGGCTGTTCCTTGGAGAGGGACATTGTGCTTGGGAAGGTGAAGGGTGAAGGAGAGAGACCCTCAACCAGATGGCTTGACCCGGTGACTGCTACAGTGGGCTCAAGTGTGTCAGCAATGATGAGGATAGTACAGGATAGGACAGGGTTCAGATCTGTTATTCATAGGGTTGCTATGAGTCACATTGCACTTGATGGCACCACGCCATGGCAAAAAAATAACATTGTCAAGCTTGAATGTTAAGTTCTAGAATGTTACGGTGATGACTAGTGCACTTATGCCTGCATAAATTCTAGAAAGGCTCACCGAGGCAGAGAAATTCTTTGAAAGCGAGTTTATATGTGTATGGAAGGGTATGAGTCTATCAAATTGTCAGTCTGTCATCTATGTATCAAACTAACACACACTTTCTCTCTCTCCTTTTATTTAACTTACAAGCATTTTTTTAACTTGGCTGCTCCATTAAACAGAACAACATATTCCAAATTATACTTGATAATAGCCTTTTACACCCTTAAATTAAAAAGATTAAAATGGTTCATAGATGTATTCTCCTCTATCACGTCAGTGTGGTATCAGATTTAGTCATTGGCACAAATTTCCCAATTTCATGAATTTATCTCTAATAGATAGAATAACTGACTCCTTGCTCACTCTACCAGAATATTACAGAATCATTTGATTTTTGTATAGGTAATAACTTTCATGAGTTTTTCCCCCTCTCTTTGGTATTTAAAGAATTTCTTTATTCTCATATTTTTTAAATCCTTCTCTCTCTATTGCTGTTTACTCAGGACTGACTCACATTTGACTCTACACTGGGTTTCTACATCTGGAAATTGCAGAGAAGGAGATTGCCCAGCATTTTCTGAGGAGCCACAAATGGATTTGAACAACCAAAGATTCATAAGCTTTGGGTTAGCAGTGCAACTGTCTATAATTCATAATATTTTGAGTACTCTGTTTATTTTAAAAGGATCTGAAAACATTCTTAAGAATTTGAGGAAGGATCTTAGTGTACATATTAGCATACAACAGCAAGATATCTAGAATTATTTTGGAGAGCTTTCTAATGGAATATACAGATGAGGATAACCTGCCTTAGAAACATTTAAGAATTCTAAAATAAAATAAAGGAAATCTAGGTTTTGGGAATAAAATTTAGTATAAAAAAATGCAATTTTCACCATTTAAACATTAAAATTTCTTTTCTGAAACAGTTTATTTTTTTAATGTACTTTAGTCAATAGATCATTGCTCTTTTAAAGTATATTTGTAATCCAGATCAGAAGTTGATTGCAGCTTGTGTTTTTTTTAAATTCTGGAAATTATAGATTTATGACATTTATACTCTCTTACACACAAAGGGAAAAAAAGAATCATTTTGAAACGGAAAACTGCTTCATTCCATAAGCATGCCATTAATGCAAGATTCAGTATGTCATAGTTGGATGAGATAATCAAATTCCTCAGCTGAATCAGCTGAAAGCAGCTGTTTCATTTAGGAAGGATTTAGCGACATGCAAATAGAAAACCAGCAAATTTAAAGAAAGAAGATGATCAGTGAAAAAGGATGACAACATTGCAAAATCATGGAAGACACTGTAATTATGATTATTGGGTCAATTAAGCCGTTTTGTGCTCATTTATCTTTTAATGAGTTGCTTCCAAATTAAAGCATAGCTCCAGCTGCACTATGGACAAAGATGTGTTTAATATTGACAGATATAAATGCCATTCACTTTGAGACTAGGCCTCTGAATTGCCAGGATTATAGAAAGAATAAATTAACGTTCTTTAAAAAAATTTGAGCCCCAAAATATTTATCCTTGTTGTTAATAATAACAATTGATATTTACAAGAACCTTTTATTCAATTCTGAAGAATTTACTTATGTGTTTAGACCTGAATGGTCATATATCACTATCTTCATGTATCACAGACCAAATGTATGAATTCTTTGCACATAAAGCAACTTTTTATTCTGTATATAAAAATACAAGCTATACTCCTGCCAGGCAAAATCTCTACAAATAGCACTTTTATGCTGAGGCTCCCGTATTGCTGTTCCTGAGGATTGTTAATGTAATCTTTTCTTAAAGCAGTGTTTTAAAAAATAAGCGGTGTTTTTAAAAATTTTTTAAAAACAAAACACCTGTGTTTTCTGGCAGGACAACAATGTATCAGCCAAACTAGTTTTATTTAATGACTGACTGTGGTCAGCTAGCGCCCCATAATTCATTTCATAATTGGGAAAAAATGTAACATTTGCTGACATCATTGGAGTGCTGCTCTGGACCCATTGAACAAGGAGTTTTCCAACAACAACAACAAAAAAAGAGCCAGCTTCGTTTTCCACCGCACAATTCAGGGAGAATTTAGGATTAGGGAATTCAGTGTCTAGAAATGTTTTTGTTTTCAGGATTTGGACAGGAAGGATCTCCTAGTTTTATTTCCAAGGCAAAATGTTATCAGTAAAATTCCCGTTTTCTCTCATGCATATTGAGATTTATGCCAGTTTGGGATCAAATAAATTAAGCTCTGGAGATGAAAATCTTAAACAGTTTGGTGGATGGAGGGGCGGGGGATATAAATGGAAAGGATCTAGGCAAAAAGACAGGGTAATGATGGGCAATAAATAATAAATAAAGGTTAAAAGTCTAGTCAGAAAAAAATAGTTACCATAAATTCTATTATAAGACATTTATAAAGATTGCCTTAAACAAATATGTTCTTGCTTATGTGGCTCTTCCATTTACCCAGAAGTTTGCAGTTCAAAATGTAGATGAAACACCAGTGATTCTTGGTGAGGACGCTTTGTGTGGATCACTGGGCATGATGTCTTGCTTCTCTTTTGCTGCTGTCTTTGACTTGCAACAGTATCTCAGTGTAGGTCTCTTTGAGCTTAACCTTTTAGTATTTCATTGAGATTCTTGAATGTGTGGGTTAATGGTGTGTTTTTTTTTCTCTCTCATAAAACTTGGGATGTTTTAGCTCCAGAAAAAGACTGTTCAGAATGAAGGAGATAGGAGGACAATTTACAAGGTCACGCCCATTGAGGTTTCTGGGAACTGCTGGTGCAGGTCAAATAATGACCATTCCTTGAGAACAGTGCTTTGAGAACCTCCAAACCAGTTTTAATGCTGGTCGTGGCTTCTAGGCTGATGATTTTCATCATGATTGTGGGGTTGCTGGTTTTTAAGGATACTGTTGAGTTAAGCAGGAGACAAAAATAGAACAAATGAAAATGTTACAAAGCTCACTGTTCTTAGAAAGGTTAAACATTTTTCTAAAATAAATACTTCTCATATTGCTGCTTTTAATTAAATACTTCTCATATTGCTTCTTTTAATGAATGACTGTAGAGTTCTGAAAAGGTTCATTTTGACACTTTTTTTCAACATCTGTGCTACTTTTATGAAGAATAGACTTAATAGAGGTCCTTGTTTCACCATTCTCTTTGAGAGGAAGCTAAGTTAGGTAGATAGATTTTATTACTGCTTTCTTTTTATTTCCTGACATCATTTTTCTTCTTACCTATAGCTCCCTTTTTAGTACTTTTTAAACATGTGTCTGATGACAATACATCCATTTACTGTTTATAAATTATTTTTAAAAATTATTTTCTTTTGCCTTCACTTGTGAAGGATGCATTACCTATTTCTATCTGCAGTTTAAGGAAGCACTAAACAGATATTGTAGCATACTATTGTCTGAATTTCAATGTTGCTGTTGAGAAGTCAATATCTTATGTTGCTTCATTTGAAGACAATGTATTGATATATGTGAGTGTGTGTATAAGTTTGTTTCTCTGTGGTTTTATCTCATACAGTCTCCTTTCCTTTGGTTTTAACTGATTCTTCTATTATATATTTAAATGTGGGTTCCCTTTGTTTATCCTATTATAATAGTCATAATGCTTATTGAATCTACCATTTCATATTTTCTATCAATTTTGGAAAATATTTTGCCGTCATGTCTCTGTTCCTTTTCCTCTCTATTTCCCCTTTCTTGTTCTATAATTACATAAATATTAAACATTTTCACCTTGTATCATGTATCTTTGGCACTCTTTTATCTATTTTTCATTATTTTAGAACATTTGATTCAGTCTAAACACTTTCTAGATCCATCTTCCAGTTAACTTTCACATGAAAGCAAAGTATTGTTGAAGATTATCCAAAAAGAAAACAATATATTGACAGAGAACTTCTCCAGATGTTCAAGATGCCTTTAGAAGAGGCCATGGCACCAAGGATATTATTGTTGATATGAGATGGATCCTGACTGAAAGCAGAGAATACCAGAAGAATGTCTATTTGTGCTTTATTGTCTATACAGAGACATTTAATTAAGTGGACCATAAGAGACTATGGCTAATCTTACAAGAAATAGGAATTCCAGAATACCTGCTTATGCTCATATAAAATCTATATCTGCTCATACAAAATCTATATCTACAGCAAGAAGCTGTTGTCTGAATAGAGCCATGGTTTAAGATCAGAAAAGGTGTGCATTGGAGCGCTATCCTCTCTCCATACCTATCCAATCTGTATGCTAAACAAATCAATCAAGAAGCTGGACTTTCTAAAGAAGAGTGTGGCATCCGGATTGAAGACTCATCAACAACTGCATTATACAGAGTTTAACACAACCTTACTTATTGAAAGGGAGGAGAACCTGAAATGCTTGCTGCAGAGGATCAAGGATTGCAGCCTTCAACATTGATGACATCTCAGTATCAAGAAAACAAAACTTTTCATTACCAGATGAGTAGGCTACATCAAGATATATGGAGAAAAGATTAAAGTCAATGATCTCATCTTCCTTGGATCCCAAATCAACACCCTTATATTATGTGATGTTAAGGTTATTTATTGTTCAAAATGGCTTCCCTAGTGATTAATTGACCTTGCCATGTGGATGTGGAAATATGCAGGTAGGGCATGTTACCCTATCCACAAGAGACTTGGCAAGTCTTGCCAATAGTGTCTGCCCCAATGGACTCAAATATGTCAAGGACGATAAGGATCATGGGAAGATAGGCCAGAGTTCAGACCTATTGTTTATTGGATTGCTATGAGTCATACTTGACTCAACAGCCCAAAACAACAATAACAATATTCTTGTTGAATTATTTATTTCATGTTTTCATAGTTTCTCAATTTGGAAATACACAATTTCCATATACCTTTTAAAAATTGTTCTAGTTCTTTGGTGAAATTCTCCCTTATCTACTTTCTTCAGCATATTCATTACAGACAATAAATAATAAAGTTAACTCCATTAGCATGGTCTTCTTTGTGCTTAGTTATTTTTTATTGAATGACAATATGAATCTGAAATATTGTTAGGGGTCTAGACTGTGATACCAATTTCCTCTGTAAAGAGCTTACTCTATTTACTAGGGAGCAGATAAATAGGTATCATCATATTAATCTGTAGACTGAATTGACTTAAGGCTTGGTTACATGGTTTGTGCTGCTATATCTACTTCTGGTTTACTTCTATTAAACTGTAGACATCTAGATATCCCACTTGAGATTCTGATTGATTTCCAAGGAGCTTCTATGTTGGAATGTGTTGAAGTCCATTTTTTGTCTACTTAACATCATCAATCTGCTGGGACAGGGGGAATAACCTACTCTAATAACTTTGAAATAACCTACTCTACTTTCCACACTTTCTATAGTCCAACAGACTGAACTCAATTGATACTTATCTAAACCACCAAGGAATTATTCACTCTTTGAGTTCCACAGTATGGAACCAGGTACGTGTTTTACTTTAAAAATAAATTTAAAAAATCAAAACATAAAACTTCTTCAATTAAAATACAGATATATAAATGGCTACACTTAGAATTTTTAAAAGGGGAACCATCTTTTTCATGTTTTAAAATTATATCCACTCTTTTCTGTTACTCAACTCCACTTTGGGCTTCATGGCTTCTAGTCATGGAGGAGAAGACCTCCTTAGCAGATTTAGAAATCACACTGAACACCAATGAGGTCTTTTCTTTTCCAGGTGTGGACTGTGTTGCCTAATTTAAGTTTGTGGTATATCAAACGGTCAGAGAAGGGCAATTTACTGCCTCCCCTGCACTTGTATGAAGGTGTGTTACATTCTCTGGAGCCTAAGCATCTTGCGTATCTGAGTTAATAAGTTCTAGTGTCAAAGGAAAGCAAGTTACAACATGTTCTAAACACTAAGTAGGACATGTACTTTGAAATGCTGTTCATCAATAACAACAATACCAACAGCAATAATTTGAAATAAAAATTAACATTTGAGTGTTTTCTATAAGCCTACCATTGTGTTAAACACTTTACATGGATAATGTAATTCAATCTTTACAATAACCCAATGAGGTAATTCTATAATTACCCCTATTTTGCACATCAGGAAACAGAGACACCAAGAAAATGAAGTTATTCCCTAGGGTTCACAGTTGTGAAATGGCTGAGACAGAATTTCAGTATTTCATTTCTCTTCACTCACAGACATCTGAAAGCCTGGTGGGTAGGGAGTTGCACTACCAATCCAAAGGTAAGTTGTTCAAACCCACAAGCTGTCCAAGGGAGGAAGACGGACAATCTCACATGTGATTTAAAGTCCCTGAAAACTCTTTGGACAGTCATCTATTGGTAAGTTCTCTCTCAATCAATGGTGATGAGTGAGAAGTACCTGAACAGCTGTTTACCTTGTTTTCCTAGTGGCTGATATTGTGGATATACAATTCCAGTCATGATGTGTTTGATAGGGAGTTGTTCAGTGGATCTATAGGAGGACAAGCTTAGTAGAATCTCATAACAATGGAATTGATAACCTTGACTTCATTAACTTGGAAATTGAATCCCCAAATGAGTCTACCACAGACTGCACTAGTTAGTAACACTTAGAAAAAATTAAAGCTTTGTCTTTAATACATGGAAAACTTTTGACTGAGAAAGAACAGGATTCAGAAGATTCTGCTGTCTAATCAGATGGGCTAAACAAAGTAGAGTCACAGAATTAAGGCAAATGAACGTGCAAGGCGAAGCCTGTGCTCTAAGTTCAGTGAAATCAAGAACAGGGCTCATTCATTAACAGCCACTACCAAGAAGTTGTCACTTCTTTAACTTGTATCACTAGGGAAAATTTTCACCAAAGATTAAGGCATTTTAATTAGAAATCAAAACTTTTATTTTAGTTCTTTAAAAATATTAGTGGACAGATTGAAAACTTTTCTGAGTCATTTTATTAGCCTGTCACAAAGTTAGAAGTAGACTTTTGATTGATTTCCAGAGCGGACTTATATTAGGTGCACAATTATAAGCCTATCAAGTTGGAGAAAGATTTGAACTTTCCAACAGTGGTTAATCATCCTTTTCATAAAACAGATATAAAGAGGAGAAAAAGGGAAAGCCTGCCTCAGATATGCTATGCAAAGCGCTTTCCATTTGTTTTTCCTTTTAATCATTGTCAGTCCTTGAGAAATGTACATATCTGTTGCAATAAGCAGGAGTTGTGGCATGCTCTGTGAAGATGGGCCAAGCTTCCCGCAGGACTGTGATTGGAATTCAGTATACATTGCAGCCTAAAAATATTGGAAGAGCATTACATTCTTCTCATGTGACTTTTCTCTCTTTCTTATTCAGCTGTATTCGGATCTCTGTGGGGAGCAAGTCAAAGTCTGTGGATTCAATGAAATGTAAGCACAGTGGAGATTTTCTGAGAGCCTTCTTCCCATCCTTTGAGGTCTTCACTTGTCTACAATGCTTGATAGATCCGTTTTCCCAGAATTTGTGCAATACAGGAGAAATATTGACTTGCCCTATTGTGTAAACATAGAAAACCAAAATCACAACCCTTGCCTTTGACCCCCAAGCCCCAAGTTCCTATAGGAACTATAGGGTTGAGACAAGAAATTGTGAGAGTCAACAATGGCACTGACAACCATACGTTATTAACTCAGACTGATTAGAAATTAAAGCACCAACCCCAGGGGAAAATTTGCAAAGAAACCAGGGAGTGCTTGGGTGCTCTGTGTCCTGAGCTGTTGTTCTTGCTTTGACTGAGTCGTTATTAGGAAAGACAAGCAGAAAAACAGCCAAAATGCTTTTGTAATGTTCTCTCCTTTTTAAAACGTTTTTGCTTTGAGGTCCCACGTGAGAAACTTCCTGGAGAATTTATATCATTTTACCTCTCTACCTCTGAGCTACTGTGACTATAAGAAATTTAGATGGCTTGATTTTTTAAAAAAAAAGGTAAAGAAGTGAGGTAATCTTATCATCCTTTTTTCGTCTTGAAGACAGCAGTCAGGTTGTGCATAACAAATCTGAATTCTGAGAGAAGTAGTTTCTGATAAAATTGAGAAAAATACTTTTTGCCTTGCTGATGTATTTCCTTGCTATGTTACAGTGTAGTTCCTTTAAGTCTAACAGACAACAAAATAGCATAGATTTGTCCTGTCTTGTTCCTGGTATCTTCCTTTGCTCCAAAACATTATCAGTGATTTCCCCAATAAGAAAGCAGAAAGCATTGAATTTGTCTTTTAACTTGTACTCCCTCTGCTGGTTGCATAGCTAGCAATTTCCTTCCCCATAATTTTCAGACTCCAAGGTTTTTCTTAAAATTTATTTTCATTAATGTTGGACATTATGTGTGTTTCTTGGATAGTGACCAATTTAGAATGAATTTGTGATATTGTATGTTTTCCTGTGTCTGGAAGAGTAGCCGTTTTATTTAATGCAAATGTAAAGGCCAGTAAGTCTTAGGAAGGTGAGACTACCAAAGATTGGCAATTACCAATATTTATGCATTGTTGTTATTGATTGCCATTGAGTCGAGCACGACTCTTGGCGACCCTATGAACAAAAGGCCTGGAGCCCCTCTGTAACTATCACATTTATCCAAGTTCATAGAGTTTCCGGAGGTGTGTTGTTTAGGAAGTGGATGCCACCTCAAAATAAAAAAAGGTAAGAGATAAATAACTACCTGGCATAAAATATCAACCACTCTTTTGGGGAAAGTTTTCTTCTGATATAGGTAACGTTGCCATGCATCAGAACCCACCTGCAGAACAGTAAAAGAACACAAACTAGGTCAGTGCATGTGAAAATCCCTTAAAACAACCAGAATCCTCAATTTGTTTAAATTCACGAGTTTATAGTGATCTGAGAGTCATAAACTAACCTATCATCTTCAGAGGATCAAGTAATTATTTAAAAAATTGTTAAATAAGGAAGACATTCAAGCAATTCTCTTCTGGATTAAATGTTAGGTGTTACTGAGTTGACGGCAACTCATAGTGACCCTGTGAACAGTGGATCTGAACCTTGCCCAATCCTCTACCTTCCTTGCCGTCTCTGGTATCCTCAGGCTCACTGTTACCGCCACGATGTCAGTTCGTCTCATTGAGCATCTTCTTTTCCTCTGACCCTCCACCTTTCCAAGTGTGAGAACTTTCCCTGAGGTCTGGTCCCTTCAGAACACATGCTCACAGTATGTGAGACCACATTATACTGTCTTTGTCTCCAAGGTGCATGCTGGTTACATTTCCTTTATGACTGAGTACTGGGCAGTGCAACGTAGATGACGGGTTTTATGAAGATGCTGGAAGTGCTTGCAGTTCTGTTTCATTATCTAGGTGATTGTAACAAGATGTTCACTATATAATAATCCAGTAAACCATGAATTTAGATTGTGAGCTCCCAGTGTTATTGTTTACTATTGAATTAGAACTGACCCATACCTGACCCTCCTGAAAGTTTTCAGAGTAGCAAATCTCAGCACAATTACTATAAATGCATCAGAGCTCCTCCCTAGGGACAGATTTTCTGGATATACAATTATTGGTTGGCATTTTTATTCTCTTTCAGAGTGTTGTATATGTTATCCATTGTCTTCTTGTCCCACTGTTTGTTTTAAGAAAGCAGAGTGTAGAGTCTCTCTAAGACATATCATAATCACTGTTTTCCAAAATAAAAGACAAAAAAAAGCACACTGAAAGTAGCTCAGGAAAAAACAGAGTTATCTACACGGAAGAACGAATAAGACTAAGCTCTGATTTTTCAGTAGAAGCCATGTGGGCAGGAAGGCTCTGGGATGACGTATACAACTCTGAAAGAAAAGAAATTGCCAACTAACAATTTTTTATCTAGAAAAACTGTCCCTGAAATGTGACAGTGAAACTAGACTAAGTCCAGAGAAATAGAAATTAAGGGACTCTGGGAAAACTACATTAACCTTATAAAAATGCTAAAGTGATTTCTTCAAATAAAGAGCCGACAATGACCCTGAAATTAACACACATGGCAATGTCATTCAGAACCAACCAGGCATAGAATTACACAAAATAAACTCACCAGACAAGAAATCACATAAGAAATCAGGGGGATCTGTTCATAAATGAGGACAATTATAAGGCAAAAAGAGGAATAAATATTGTTTGTTGTTACTGTTTTAATACTGTCAAGTTGGATCTGACCCATAGCTGACTCTCCAGCAGGTTTTCAGAGGCAGTTATTCGACAGGAGGGGATTGCCCATCCTCCCATGGAGCTGCTGGTGGCCTAGAATCATGTGCCTTCAGGATTGCAGATTTTTTTTTATGTATTTTAATGAAAGTTTATAAAGAACTTGGATTGGATTTCCATTCATTCATTGTTGCACATTTTCCTCCCTGTCTCTCCTCTCCCCACCCCCATTCGCTTTTTTCTTTGGAAAAAAGTTCTTTCATTGCTATACAGTACCCCCACCCCCAACCCCCGACCACTTTACTATGCAACTCTTATTCTGGACTCTTGTCATGCCAATAATACCTAATCATATATTTGTTTTATATAGTTCTCTCCCTTGTCTGTTTCAATGCGGTGTACATTATTTATCCCCTCTTTTCTTAGTTCCCCCCAACCTCCATATCAGTCCTGTTCTTTAACAGTGGTATAATGCAGTATTTGTCATTTTGTGATAGATATTCCACTCAGCATAATGTCCTCCATGGTCACCCATTTTGTATAATATTTCATGAGATCTTTGTTTTTCATTGCTGCATAATATTCCATTGTGTGAATACACCACAGGTTCTCTAGCCAGTTGTTTATTGATGGGCACTTGGGTTGTTTCCAACTCTTTGCTATTGTGAACAAAGCAGCAATGAACATGGGTGTGCATATATCTGCTTGGGTTGTAGTTATAATTTCTTTAGGGTATATTCCCAATAGTGGAATTGCTGGGCCAAATGGTATTTTTATTTGCAAATTTTGAGAAAGTGCCATACAGCCTTCCATAGTGGTTGCACCATTTTTCATTCCCACCAACAATGCACAAGGGTTTCAGTTTCTCTACAACCTCATCAGCATTTGTTGTTTGCTGCTGTGTTAAATTTTGCTATTCTTACTGGGATGAGAGGATATCTCATAGTTGTTTTGATTTGCATCTCTCTTAAGGGATTCTGAACATTTCTTCATGTGTTTGTTTGCCATCTGAATGTCTTCTTTGGTGAAGTGTCTGTTCATATCCTGTGTCCATTTTTCAATTTTATCTTGTGATGCTCGAATATTCTATAAATTCTAGATATAAGTCCCTTATCGGACATGTCATTACCAAATATTATTTCCCAGTCTGTGGCTTCCCTTTTCACCCTGTTGGAGAAGTTTTTGCATGTGTATAGGGATTTGATTCTTAGAGGGTCCCATTCATCTGTTTTATCTCTCCTGGTTGTAGGTTTTTCAGAATGCTTGGAAGACTGCTCAAGTTGTGGATTTGTGCTTCTAGGGTTCTTCCAAGCTTTTCTCTAATGACGTTTGTAGTCTTTGGTTTTAGCTCTAGGTCCTTCATCCACTTTGAGTTGGTTTTTGTGTATGGTGTGAGATGTGGGTCTTGTTTGAATTTTCCAGGATTGCAGAATTTTTTAGTGGAGAGGAAGTCAAGGCAATTTTATGATACAGTGAAGTGTTTCAGACTTGAGGATAAAATAGAAACTAGTAGTTAACCACAATGAAAGCTAATAAATCTTCTTATTTAAATAAAAAAGAAGAAAATCATTAAGACTTTGTGAACACTAATATAGGGAGGTCTGGTGGCCTAGTGGTAAGAAGATGCACTGCAATCCCAAAGGTCTCAAGGTTCGAATCCACCAGCTGCTCCACAGGAGAAAGATGGGCGTTCTCCTCTGGAGCAATTCATTGCCTCTGAAAACCTGCTGGAGGGTCAGGTATGAGTCAGTACTGATTCAGTGGTGCACAACAACAACTACATACATATTTACCTATTTTAAATAAAATGAAAAACTGTTTTCTTCTTACTGAGTTTCTTCAAGAGAAAAACCCCTTTCATATCTGTGCCTGTGACAATTTTTGCCTTTTTGTACAACTGCTGACGAAATTTTATGGTGCCAAACATGATCCTGAGAACTGTCTACATGGTAACACTGGATCTTATTGAATATTGGCAAAGCAAACAAGTTAATATCTATCAAAAAACTTGCCATTAGAGAAATTGATGTTTTTCTGTACATCATTTATAGGTCTAAGTCTCTGACTCTGCCATTTGGCCCTTGGAAATGCTAAAGTTAATAGACCACGATGAAACCTCTTCACAATTCAATTGTAATTAACATGTGCTATGTTGTGTGACTAGACTGTTGACTGTTCTGCAGCTGAGTTGGTCCCAACTCATAACAGCACCACAGAATTTCTGTGGCTATTAGTGGCTAGGGGAGGAGACTACCATCTGTGTGTGTGTGTGTGTGTGTGTGTGTTGTGTGTGTGTGTGTCTTCCCCCCCTCCTTTTCCTCTCCCCCTCCTTCT
>NW_006399848.1:7906015-7916606 GCF_000299155.1 Elephantulus edwardii
TTCAGCGAGCAAGGTTGTGTATAGCAGGGAAAGGGAAGAGATAAGACACAATTGCATCAATAAATATGGGTGTACATATATGTGTTTGGGTGGCAGCTCTGGTTTCTTTTGTAGTAGTGGAATTGCTGAGTCAAATGGTATTTCTATTTCCAACTTTTTGAGAAAGTGCTCTCTTTTTGGTCCTTTAAATTTCAGCACTTGTGTAACAAGTTCCCAACATTACATTTTCTCTAAAGTACTTAATATGGAATCTAATTCTGGGTTAGAATTCAGGGATTTATGTTGTTAGACTACTCAGATGTATAGCTGGGTTGGAAGTGACTGAAGTAGCTGAAATAGGTGTATTTGATCTTTACAGTTCAGTTATTCATTAGAATGATAGTCATAAGGATAATTTACTAAACTACCTAAAGGAACCTGGAGAAAGTATGAAAGTCACACATATATTGAGGTCTTTCGCTCATAGGGTCGCTATGAGTTGCCTATGACTCAACGGTACTTAACAACACCAACACAGAGAGAGTTCAGTTGGCCTAGTGGAGAGAAAGTGATGCTACCAAGCCAAATGTGGGTGACTTCTAATCTGCAGTGCTCAGGTCTGTTTTTCATTGTTTTTATTCAGACATTCTTCTAGGTCGTCAGCCCTGGTGTGTCCACATGCCATATAGAGATAACTTGTGGTTGCTGTGAAGCTGAACACTGTGACACCGATGTGTCAAATGCATTAATAGTTAGTCATGGTGGACACTGTTTGGTGGAGCTCCCCGATTAAAACAAGCTTGGAAGCAGGAGTGGCATCCACTTCCATAATAGCTTGCCTCCAGAAATTCTATGAACCTGGAGAAAGGATGAAAGTCACACAGGTGTTGAGGACTTTCGTTCATAGGGTCACTATGAGTCACCTGCGACTTGACAGCACTTAACAACAATATCCTAAAGGAAGGAGAGGAAGACCCTCAACCAGGTGGATTGACACTGTGACTGCAGCAGTGGGCTCTTGCTTGTGTGTCAGGAAGTGTGAGGATGGCACAGGTTAGAACAGGGTTCAGATATTTTGTTCATAAGATTGCTATGCGTTGTCCTTGATTTGATGGCACCTAACATCAACCTAAATCATGCAGACTTATTTAGTCCTTTCCTTTTAAAAGATGAATGTTAGAAAGGACTCACTTCTGTGCTAGACTGATAGTTTCTTGGAGTGGTTAGGAGGAGTCTTGGTGCACAATAGTTGTGCTTGGCTGCCAACTCTAATGCCAGTGATTCGAACCCACCATCTGCTCTATGGGAGAAGGATGAGGTAGTCTGCTTCTGTAAAGATTTATAACCCTGGAAACACTATGGGAAGTTCTATTCCGTCTTCTAGGGTCCCTAAGAGTCAGAATTAACTCCTTAGCAACGGCTTATAATGACAAAAGGCATTAGATTTTATTTAGCATAGTTTTTCTTCTAACACAGGAATAGATTTTAAAACATCTCTCTGGAAAAAATGGGAAAGGACTCTAGGTTTGAGGTGTATTTAAGAAGCAGTTCATGCCACTAATGTTCTCGTGTTGTTGTTTACCAGAGAGTCAAAACTGACCCATAGCTGACCCTCCAGTGGGTTTTCAGAGGCTGTTACTCGCATGGGAGATTACCCATCCTTCTCCCGTGGAGCAGCTGGTGGCCTCAAGACATGTGCCTTTGGGATTGCAGTGTAATTCATGTCACTGATGTTTCTTTTTATTTGATTAGGAGCTTGACTAAAGCCAGCCTTAAATATTTTTAAAGTTCTTTAGTAAAAAGAAACAAAAACAAAGTATCCAATTACAATGTTCAAGCAACTAGAATTTATATTTTAGGTACAGTGTCACTTTATTCTGGAGGAATTACTCCCAATAAGTGGTAAAGATATCTCTTTTGGACAAAATTTGGTTCTAAGGAACCAAAAATAAATTATTTCATTAAACCTTTCTCTATAGAGCTAAGGGTTGCATCCTTACAAAAACTGTTTCCTTTGGATTAAAAATGCTTTTGGTTTCTAAGTATAAATTTAGAGGGAGGATCAGCAATATGACCTTTGGACCAAATCTGCCCCAATACTTGTTCTAACAGCTTACGAGTTAAGAATGATTTTTACATGGTTGAGGAAGAAATAGAAAAAGAATAATTTTTCATATGTGAAAATTATTTGAAAATCAAATTTTATGTCCATAAAGAAAGTTCTGTGAGAATATAGTCATGGTCATGAATTTATTCCTTGGAAAGGTGGAGGGATGGCAAAGGAGAGGAGGACCCTCAACCCTCAACTGACTACAGCGATAGACTCAAGTGTATCAGAGATTGTAAGCATGGCATGGGATAGGGGTTCAGATCTGTTGTTCACTAGGCCGCTATGAATAGTACTTGACTTGATGGCACCTAACAATAGCAACAACAACTTTTTCAATATAACCATAACGTTAAGTAGTAGTTATAGCGTTTGTATGGCCTACAAAGCTGAAAATACTCCCCATCTGGTCTTTTACAGAAAACATTTGCTGGTCTCATTGACACCACATTGTGTTTCAGCTCCTGGTTGTCCTTATGAAAATGTGTGTGTGTGTGTGTGTGTGTGTGCGTTTTCATTCCCAATCAGTTGTCCCTTGGAGAATAAAAACGCAGAAACGGTGAATAAAGTATGAATTTTTGGTAGTGGTAAGATCGAAAGGATCAGTGTCAAACTACTGGAGTTCAAGTTGAACCTTATAGTTGCACAAATGGTATGTGTTTCAAGCACCTGCTGTTTATTCAGGGCTAACTAATAGAATCTGATGTTGAACTATTGTTTTCTAATTTTATTTTCAGGACAAAGGGCCATGTTATACTCCTGCAGTGTAGTTGGTACTTCCACTGAGAGAAATGGATGTTCCTCTTAGTAGTCTTCTGGAGAAGAATTCAATCTGAGGCAAAGAAATAAGATAGAGTGGAAACAACTTTTGCTCTAGGAGTTTCTAGATAATTAGGACTAGAATCCAACCAGGACACAATAATTCCACAAGTGGAATTTGTCACTGTCTGGAACTAATCCAAAAAAAATAGCTTCAAATACCCATATCCCCTTCTCTGAACTCAAACTTTCTTTTACCTAATTCCTATATTTCTTCACTCCCCTACTCCCTCCTTTCCATCATATCAAGACCTACAGCCTCTTGGTTACTCCTTTTCCTTTTTTTAAAAAAATTCCATTGATATAATGGTGGGTGGAAGGGGGGCTGTTAATTGAGCTGGGTAGAGTTTGTGGTCAGTAAAATGTCCTGCGCTGCTTTCTGTATGTCATTGTTCTTAGCGTTAGCTGGTCCTCATCCTGGCTGTTGATATATTGTTGTTGTTGAATGTTTCAAGTTGAGCATGACTCATAGTGACCCTATGAACAAAAGACCTGAAGCTTTTCTATAACTATCGACATTTATCCAAGTTCATAGAGTTTCTGGAGGCATGTTGTTTAGGAAGTGGGTGCCACTCCTGCTTCCAAACCTGTCATATATAGTAATGCTAAGATTTGGACCCAAGTTGTATCCTACCAAAATGCCAAGGTAGTTTCCTAGAGGCCCTTGCTGTAGGAAATCTGGTCTACCCAAAATGACAACCAGGGAGAGAATGGGGCTCTGGGGAGAAAGGAATCATATAAATATTGATTAAGACTGAGAAATTATCAAAATTATCATTTGGAATTTACCTTTGCCCTACTATCATCACAATATAGCTGGCAATTGCCTTCCTAAATGCACTCTGCATTTAGGGTAACATATCCTCATTCTGCAAATGAGGGTGACATAATTATAATCTCCTGATATCATTGCCTGATATCATCCAATTTTTGTTTGTTTTATTTTTAAGGAAAAAGAAATATATTCTAGATAACTTCACAAATCAGGGGGAAATGGACAGTTTTATTTTCAAATTATAAATTATTTTAAACACTCGTTTACTATCCATAAGTTTCACAGTTTTCACTCACTGAGCTGTTCTATGGGGAAAAGACCTGGCAGTCCGCTCCTATAAAGATTACAGCCCCAAATCCACCATGGGGCAGCATATTTCTGATACTTCGCTTGCTATTTGTCAAAAGCTGACTTGACAGCACCAAGAAACAATGGAAACTTATAAAATTACAAAGAATAGTTGGTGGATCAAATTGTAGTTAAATCTATGGGTCTATAGCTAAATATATGACATAATTTAGCAGTCAAGAAATCACAAGATGAGTTACACTGGGAAAATCTGCTGTCAAGGACCTCTCCAGAGTGCTAAAGATCAGCAATATCAGCCTAAAGACTAAGCCTGATACAAGCCATGGTCTTCTCAATTGCTTGCCATGCATCTGAGAGCTGGACAATGTCTAAGGATGACAGAAGAATCACTGATGACTCTGAGCTATGGTGCTGGAGAAGAGTATTAAATATACTATGGACTGGCAAGAGAACAAACAGTTCTGTCCTGGAGAGGGTGAAACCAGTTTGCTCCTTGGAGGAAAGAATTTTGAAACTCCATCTCACATAGTTTGGGCATGTTGTCAGGAGAGACCAGTTGTTGGAAAAGGACATCATTCTTGGTAGAAGGTCAGCACAAGAGGAGAAACCCTGGATGAGATAGATTTATACAGTGATTATGGCAATGGAGTCAGGAGTGTGTGTCATAGATGGTGAAGTTGGCTCAGGATAGGACATAGCTCAGAGCTATTTTTCACAGGGTCACTACAAGTCATAGTCTACTCAACAACACATTACAACAATGAGAGCAGCATGTCAAAGTTTTGTCAATCCATCTTGTTGGAGATCTTCCTCTCTGACTTTCCATATTTCCCTGCATGATGTCCTTTTCCAAAGACTGGTCCCTCCCAAAAACATGCCTGAAGTACGTGAGACAAAGTTTTACCATGCTTGCCTCTAAGAAGTAGGTATCCCGGAGGATAGCACAGGACAAGGTAAAGTTCAGAACTATTGCTCACAGGGTTTCTATGAGTCATAGTTGGTTGACTCAATGATACATAACAACCATGCCAAGTAAAATTTAAGTTGAGTCATTTGCAGCCAGTAAGAAAGACTAGAGAGGGCTCTGGTGGCCTAGTGGGTAAGGAGTTGTATTGCCAAACTGAAGGCAAGTGGTTTGAATCTTCCAGCTGCTGCTCAGGAAAAGGACGGGCAATTTCCTGTCATGTTATTTACAGCCTCTAAAAGTCATTTGAGGAAGGAGTGTCAAGTATTAGTTAGTTCCAACTCTACAATACATAACAACAACAATAAAAAATCATATGAAACAAGCATTTCTCAAGTTATGAGTGAAGCCTGTGCCTAAGTATGCCTTTAAGTAAAATTTTTAAATAAATCAGAACAGATATTAGAATTCTTATTTAGCCCCACTTCAGCATATAACATGTTGGACAGCTAAATGAAACGTTGGCAGTTCACTTCCACCAATGGTTCTGTGAGAAAAGGACTAGTAGTCCTTGTAAAGACTTACAGCCTCAGAAACACAACCAAGAATACCGTGAATTGGATTTGACTCTAGGTTAATGGTGTTAATGCAAGAAAAGGCACGAAAGTCTTGATGCCTTTTCCATGATTTGAAATCTGTACAAGAAAAGGTGATTGTAACGAAGAACTTGTTTCAAGTAGGTGGTGGTGTTGTGGACCATCGAGTTCGAACCTACTCACAGCCAACCCTCCAGTGGATTTTCAGAGACAGTAAATCTCATGGAAGGAAATTGCCCTCTTTCTCTCATGGAGTAGCTGGTGGATTCGAACCATGTACCTTCAGTTTGGAAGCATAGCTCCTAGTTTAATTGTTTCAAAATGAGGAAAAGTCTACCCAACATTAGAGGGTGATTACCAGTTGTCCAGAAATTGTGCAATGGTAACTTAGCAACGACTGTAGTCATTTGGCAAAACCAAGAATCAAATACAGAAACAAAAAAGCAGATCTTTGCTGAGCAGTCAGAAATCCATGGGCATCTATGGACTGTCAGAGGTAGAGATCTATGAAGGAGAAGTATGCATTCTCAAGATAGTTAACTATCTTCATCTAGTTACGTAGCTTGTTAAGGGTAAAGTCTGGAAGAAGATTTCTTTCTTTGCAGTCAAAGTCCATTATTTTCTTCCCCAGTATCCCATGTTATGCTCTGATTAAATATAGAGTTAGACATTCCAGTGACTAAATAGCCATACAGATGAGGACACCAGAGTGAGACAATTGTATGAGAATAATTGCAAAAACAGAGCTGCTAAATGAAAGTAATAGGCTTGAATTAAGTTTCAAGGTTAAGAAAATAGAGAATAATAAGCATGGAGAGTAGAGCAAAAGCAGGGCTATTTTTGGTGGGAAGTCCATTGGACATTCATTTGGTGTTTAGTTCAAGAAATTGTGTCAAAATCTAACTTTAAGAAAGACCTTCAGGTTTTATTTTCCACACAAACACCTAGAAAGGGTAAGAGGGTCCAATTAAGTTACTTACCCACATTGTTAAATAGTTATATTGCCCTTCTAATCGCTGGGGAAGAGGGTGGGGACCTGCTAAAACTGTACAAGTGACAAGGCTCTATAGAGAATCCAGATAACAGCCAACAGAACTGGTTATAAAAAGATTAGAAGCACTTGGACTTGACCAAACACCAGGAGCAGATAACAGACATCTGCATGTTCTAAAGGCCTGAGTGAGGGCGCCGGTGAACCTTAGGACTGCAGCCTGCACAGCTTGAAGCAGAAGGCTAAGGGAGAATTTAAATCACCAGGTGTCTTTAACTTGCCAGCATGCTTTGGAAAAATAATTTTCTAAGCAAATATGATCTGAATGGCTGATCCTTTACTCAGGACAGTCTTCTGAACAGACTCATAAGAGAGGTGAGAGGAAGAGAACTCTAAGGATCTCGTGGTTCAGTTGCAGAGTGTGAATGGTTAAATGCTTCACTAATAACCAGAAAGGTTGATGGTTCTAATCTACCCTGAGATGCATGGTGTCACCATGAGTTGGAAATGATTCAAAAGCAACCAGTTACATTGCTCTAAAGAAGTAGAAGACAAAACCACAATTATCCACTGTTTCCTATAATTAGCCACCTTTACTAAATTGAACCCACTACAATTAGAGCTCTGAGAAGTCAAAACTAAAAGGGAAGAAATCAAAAAAGGAAAGAGCTGAGCAGAAAATGTCAAAGGGCGGCTCAGGATGACAAAGGAAGATACTAAAATGAAATGTGAATGTGCAAAGAGCTGGAGTCAGAAAATCAAAAGAGCCAAAGCTGAAGGAATTGAAAAACAAATTCAAGCCACAAGTAGCAATACTTTAAGGATGCTTTGGGCAGAGTGTTAAATGATCCAAAAATCATTAAAGGAAGATGGAAGGAGTATACAGAGTTATGATACAAGAAGGAATTCACTGATACAGAAGAATGTCGTGAAATAATGTATGAGCAAGAGTCTATGGTGATGAAGGAGGAAGTTCAAGTTGTTCTGAAAGAACTGGCAAAAAAAAAAGGTTCCAGGTGTTGACAGCATACCAATTGACATATTTCAACAAAAACACACTGCCCTGGATATGCTCACTAAGTTGTGTGAAGAAATCTGAAGGACAGCCAGCTGGCCAACTGACTGGAAGAGATCTATATTTGTTTCCATTACAAAGAAAGATGACCCAACAGATTGCAGAAATTATTGAACAATATCATTAATATCACATGCAAGCAAGATTCTGCTGAAGATTATCCAAAAACAACTGGAGCAACATGTCAACAGAGAACTGCCAGATGTGCAGACTGTGTTTAGAAGAGGCCGTGGTACTAGGGATATTACAGTTAAAGTTAGACGGATCTTGACAGAAAGCAGAGAATACCAGAAGAATGTCTACCTGTGCTTCATTGATTATGCAAATGCTTTTGACTATGTGGATCACAACAAGCCCTGGCTGACCCTGAGAAGAATGGGAATCCCAGAACATTTGATTGTGCTTATGTGAAACTTATACTCGAACCAAGAGGCAGTCATCAGAAAAGAGCAAGGAGACACTGCATGGTTCAAAATCGGGAAGAGTTTCTGCTAGGGATGTCTTCTGTCTCCATACCTTTGTCTGTACTCTGTGCATACTCTGTCTGCAGAACAGATCATCTGGGATGCTGGGCTGTACGAGGAGGAATGTGGCATCAGGATTGGTAGAAGATTTATCAACAACGTGCGTTATGCAGGTGGCACAACCCTGCTTGCTGAAACTGAGGAGGACCTGATGCGCTTGCTGTAGAAGGTCAAGGACTGCAGTCTTCAATAGGAATTGAAGCTCAGCCTCAAGAAAACAAAGATTCTCACCACTGAGCCAATTGGCAGCAGCAGTATGGTTGGTGAAGAGATTGAGATAGTTAACAGTTGTTTACTTGGCCCCACAGTCAACACTCTTGGTACCAGCAGCCAGAAAATCAAGAGACGAATTGCACTGGGAAAGTCAGCTGTCATTGACCTCTCCATTTTTCCTATACTGCCACCATCACATCATTATCAAGGGATGGAAAATGGTCATGGGCAGAAATGGCCAAGATTTATGTATGGCGGTGATGATCATATTGTCATTGTTGCATTGGGGGTGGGGGGAGCTGTCACAAAGCTTATCATTTGGTTCCTAATAGTGTTCCCAACTAAGTTGACAATAAAAATATTTTAATTTCATCAAACAAAAATACATTTATCTGAAATTTAATATGAATTGACTACTCTGTATTTTTATTTGCTAAATCCTGCAATCCTAATTTCCAAAGAGAAAGGCTTCTTATTGCTTCCGTGAAGTGTGGAGAGAGAGAGAAAGGTAATAGTTAAAGTACACACAGAACTGAAGCAAAATACTCCATGATACTTACATATACAGAGTAAAACTCTCCTGCTTCAATTCTCCCCTAAGCTTACCTCTATGAGACATCACATTTGAAGGCTTTAGGGGAAAGGTCACTATGAGCTGGGAAGTTGGATTTCTAACTCTGTGAGTTTGAATGACCCACGTTATACTTATTAGACCTCAGATCTTTCTAGTTGTAAAAACATTTTTCTTTAAAGAAGTGAAAGGGAAGAAAATTTTGACAAACATATACTGAGTGCCCAGTATTGTGTGAGATACCTTTACAGTTTAATATTTAATACCTAAGTTATTTAGAGGAGCCCTCTTGTATTACTCTTCTTTTTTTTGTTTTGTTTTTGTATTACTCTTCTAATTAGCACATTCCTAATTTCCTGCCGTAATCTCCATTTCCCCCTACTCCTACTTTGAGGAAAGACAAAGTACTCAGAAGCATTGTGCCAACAGACACTTTATACAATGGATAAAACTTAGAAGATGGATAGTTTGTTGATTGTGTAAGTAGAAAAATATGACATTAGATCTTTCTGTTCTTATTTGTGAAATTCTAATTTGACACCAGCCACCACCACTTTTCTCAATTCTAAAATTCCTTTCTTCTAAACCTTTATGACTCACAATGTTCCTAGTTTACACTACCAATGGGGTTCTTTCTCACAACACAGATCACATCAAGCCAGAGCCAACTCATAGCTGACCCACCTTCACTGAGTTTCCAATGATGTACATGGCATGAAAAAAAAAGGTAAAATTCAGAGTGTTTTCCAAGTTTTAAGAGGTCAATTTGAGCTGGGCAGGAATCACAAAGCACTACCTTTCAAGTACTGAATATCTGCTGGGGGAAAAAACCCAACAAAATGAGTAAACCTCTGGCTGGTTTTCCAGAGAAGCGGTTTAACTTCCATTGATAAACACTTCCGTTTAGTTGCTATGAGTTCAGCTAAATATAAAATTCACAGAAAACTATGATGTTCTGCAATATGGTTCAGTTTATGCCACAATTCTAATTGTGTTGAAGAGTACATGATCAGGAAGAGAGGCGTTTTGAATCTAGATTCTTTCACTCAGGATAATGCTTTTTAGATTTAAGACACATTGTTCATTTGTTTCCTACTTTTTTTTAATTCCGTTTTCTACAGTGTGTTTGTTTATCCATTTACTCATTGATGAAGATTCAGGTTGTTTCCAACTTTGGGTGACCATTACTAAAGCTGCTATGGATATTTACATATTATGTGTATGTGTTATGTGTGTGTGTAAAACCCCAAACCAAATATACTACCATTGAGTCAATTCTGACTCACAACATCCCTCCATCTGATTTCCAAGGTTTTTTATGGGAGAAGATGACTATCTTTCTCTTACAGAGTGACTGGAGGATTTGAACCCTTGACTTTTTTGGTTAGCAGTGCAGCATATAATGTGCTTGGCCATCAGAGCCTTGTTTTATATTTAGGGATATGTTTTTCTTTATCTTTAATAAATACCTAAGATGGAAATGACAGTGTTATGTGGTGGCAAAGCCCAACACTAATAATCTTTGCATTCAGATTGGGACAGACTAGGAAGAAGGATTGGCCACCCACTTCTGAAATAGCAGGCCTCTGAAAACCCTATGCACAACAGAACACACGCAGATTAACAAAAAGGGCAACCTGGTTGGACCATCAAGTATGGAAACACAAGGGAGGAGGAACAGCTGTAAGCAGACCCTAGTGATTGGTACATGGAATGTGAGAACCATGA
>NW_006399848.1:7919281-7956635 GCF_000299155.1 Elephantulus edwardii
AAGACCCTCTATGAGATGCCTTGATTCGGTGACTGGGGTAATCGGGATGGGTGTGTCAGAGGCGGTGCGGTTGGCGCAGGATAGAGCAGGGTTTAGAGCCGTTGTGCATAGGGTCGCTATGAGTCGGAAACGACTCGATGGCACATAACAACAACAACATATTCATTTTTGTCATATCATTTGTTGAAAAGACTATTTTCCCCCAGTACTAGCTCTGGCATCTCTGTCAACAGTCAATTGGCTATGTACATGTAGATCTATTTCTCACTTCTCTTTCATTCAGCTTTATCTATCCAAAGTTCTGAAGAGCAACGATGTCAGTCTGGAGACTAAGGTATGCCTGATATACAGGCCATGATCCTTGCAATTATTTGCTATGCATCAGAAAGCTGAATAATGACTAGGGATGATAGAAGGGAAATTCATGCCTTTGAGCTGTGGTGTTGGAGAAAAGTATTGAATATACTATGAACTGCCAGGAGAACAAACAAGTTTTCCCTGGAGAGGGTGAAGCCAGGCTGCTTCTTGGAGGCAAGGATTCTGAAGCTTTATCTGACATACTTTGTACATGTTGCAAGGTGGGACCAGTCCTTGGAGAGGAATGTCATGCTTGGGAGGGTGGAGGGACAGTACAGGAGAGGAAGACCCTTGATGAGGTGGATTGATCAGTAACTGGGGGACTGTGGGTAGATACGTCAGAGACAATAAGATTGGCACAGTACAGAGCAGGTTTTAGGGCTGTTGTACAAAGGGTCGTTGTGAGTCGCAGGCGACTCGGCAGTACGTAACAACGACAACAACATGCCAATACCACCATTTATTCATTATTGTAGTTCTATACTAAGTCTTGAAATAGGAAAGAAGACCTCCAACTCTGACTACATTCCTTATAAAGTAGTCAGATTTGGATATACTGGAAGGCATATTTTGTTTTCTCACATGAGTACTGTGAACACTAGTACATATTCCGGAAGCTTCCCGTGATAATTTTTATCAGCATTTACTAAGCCTTATATATTCCAAGAACTCATTATATGTTCTTGCTTTCATGTTCTCTTGCGAATGAACCCCTTAAAGAGATCACTTCATGTCCATGATGTGTGTAATTTGTCATGGAGGTCACTAATCCAGGTCCCCAGCGCCATGGGAGGCAAGTGGGCTGCATTATTGAACAGCTCTACTTTTCAGACTGTCAAGTTCTCTCGCTCTCCCATGGTTTACTGATGTTTGGCAGCCTGGCCCTCACTGCATGGGCTTTGAAAACAGGTTGTGGAGATTTCATTTGAAATGGCAAAGAGCTCACTTTTAAGTCCTGGGAATTCCAGGGAAAGTAGAGTCACTTTCACCAATTCAGCCCATGGAAATGAGGACTCAAAAAACATTAGTCATGCAGACTATTATGTCACAAATGAAGGGGATTTATGCTGAAGGCAGAGCCCTATCCTCATCTTTTGAACACAAGGACCCACCCTCCCTTCTGTCACTAAAGGGACTTAAAAAAAAAAATAGAACACTTCATTTGCTGGGACATTTTCTCAGGGAAAGAAATGTGTATTATACTACACTTACCAGTCATTTTGTTATTATACAATTTACAATTTCCTCTCTCCAAACTAAGGAGGGTCAAAACTTGGCAAAGATGAGTGTAATGGTTAGTGATAAGTGTCTTTGCATAAGTGATGAGTGTCAGGTATCTTTGTAATAGCTCGTTTGTTCAGGAATATTATTGATTCAATGTAACAAAGTTCTAGCCTAAAAACCAAACATTTTTGTCTAAGGTGAAATACAGACTCCTTGTTTTCATTTCTCTCTGTAGATCATAAATGATTGAAAGTATAATATTGTTTGCCCCTGAACTGAAATATTGTCTCAAATATTGAAATTTGGGTTCACACCTTCTTAAGGTTGATGTTCCCTCTGGAGCACAAGTGCAGAGCTGGCAAGGGACTTCCTGCAGCTTCTATAGCCATGCAGAGATTCCCAGCTACATTGTTGCATCCATAATTGATTTATCTGTAGCCCTCTACAATCAATTTAAATACTTAAATATATGCTCTTTTAGGGAAAATTATTATATTTTTATAAAGCGTTCATAATAACACCCAACTGTAAATGAATGGTGATAAGCCTTTCAATTTTCAATGGCATACATGATTGAGCAGCTGTGCTAGAAATGAGGATATTAGTCTTGCTGGGGTTGTGAGAAAAACAGGAGCATTTATATTCTGTCTGAGTAGAGCCCAAATGTTTCTCTTGTGGATAAAGATCACAATAATTTTTTCACAAAACTTTTAGCCTCCTCAGTCATGCACAGGTTCTTGGCTACGAAGTGGGTAGTTAAAATTGCATGAAACTACCAATTGAGATGTGTGTGTGTGTGTGTGTGTGTGTATGCCTGCATGCATGTCTTTGTGACAAATATATTTGAGAGGTGACTATGTGGATATATGTATTTTAAATTTCTCAAAGCATCTCTATATACTTGCATCTGGTATGAATGAAGTTCTTTATAAGTGTGAATTAATGAAAAAAATTATATACTTTGCATTCATTGTTTGTTGCCTAGCTTAGCTATGTTGACAATTTTCTAATTCCTGGTACAATGTGCAGAATGTGTTCTATCAATTCTGCAGTAATGCCCTGATGCCTTTTGGTGGAGATGGCTATTGTGATAGTATCTTTTTTCACCACCAAGCACACCAGATTTTAGGGCTGAACTTCCAGGCAACCTGCTTTGTGTAGTAGGGTGATTAGTTCTTCTACTTCTCTCTTAAGACCAAGAACATCTTCAGTCTAATTCTGCAAAAAAATAAACAGCGTATTTGTCATTTTTTTATTTAACGAAATTTTACCAAGAATATAAGAGCTCTGGTGGCTTTTTGTTGTTGTGTACCATCGATTTACAGCCAACCCACAGTTGACCCTTTAGCAAATTTTCAGAGGCAGGAAGGGGGAAGATTATCTATCCTTCTTCCTTGGAGCAGCTGGTGGCCTCAAACCTCATGCCTTTGGGATTGCAACGATGCTTCTTGCCACTAAGTCACTAGGCTTATTGGTTAGGAACTGTGATGCCAACACAAAGTTATGCAATTCTAATCCATCAGCTGTTCATAGGAGAAAGATGGGCAATTTCTTCTGTGTAACTTACTGCTTCTAAAAACTCTGGAGTGTCACCTGTGGATCAGGTCTGACTCCATAGTATACAACTACCAAGAATATAAGTATGAAAAATCAGTTGCAACATCAATATTATTATACATCTATTTCATTGAAGGAAGGTGTGTTCTTTAACTGCTAGTACTATTGAAGAGTCAAGATAATAAAATAGAATTTAGTGGTTTAGGAACAAATATTTTTTTTTTTACCAGAATCAATCAATAGAAAAAAGTTTATTTGAGAGTGAAGAAAGTGATTTATTACTAGTACTCCATAGATTTCATCTGAGATAAAGAAATTAAAAATCGAGAGTAATAAAACAGAAGAAATCTACCAAGAAGTAAGATATTTGACTTGACAGGACCTTCATGCAATATTGTTGTTGTTTTTATTAATTATTTTCATTTAATGACTCTGAGATGCTCCTTTGAAGGATCAACCATTTTAATGGTATCACCAACTTTTCTCCTTGTACTGCTTGTTAGAATGACGTTTGCCTCCACATTCTCTTCTAAGTAATATTGATTTATTTTGATTTTTAAAATGACAAGTTTAGATATCCAAATATTTTAAACTGATTTTGACCTATTATTGTGGAAAAAGGTAGAAAACATAAAATTTGTCATTTTAACTATTTTTCATTGGAAACAGGAGTGGCATCCACTTCCTAAACAACTAGCCTCTGGAAACTCTATGAACTTTGATAAATGACAATAGTTACAGGAAGACTTCAGGCCTTTTGTTCATAGGTCACTCTAAGTCATGCTGGACTTGACAGCAATCATCAACAACTACAACTATTTTTCAAGTGTATAATTCAGTGACTTTAGTAACAGACAAAATGGTGCAAAACCACAACTGTTTGATTCCAAAATATTTTCTTTAAGTTCTGAAATAAAAACTCTGTACCCATTAGCAACAATTTTCCATTTCTCTCTCCTCCAGCCCATGATAACCACTAATCTATGCTCTAGCTGTATGCATTTGACTAATCTAGATATTTCATATTAGTAGACTCATACAGTATTTGTCCTTATTTCACTCAGTATAATATTTTAAAAGAGCATTTATATTGTAGCAAGGGTAATTATTTTTTATGGCTGAATAACATTCCACTGAATGGATAAGCCACATTTTATTTTTGAGGTCATCTGTTGATGGACATTTGAGTTGTTTCTACCATTTTACTATTGTAAATAATGCTGTAATGAACATTTAGAGTAAAAGTATCTGAATCCTTACTTTCAATTCTTTTGGGTATATACTAATTTTGACATTTGAATTGAATTGTGTAACCCATTAATTAGTTAATTTTTACTACTGAATAGTGTTCTACTATATACATGTACTATTATTTGTTAATCCATTCCCCTGTTGATGAACATTCAGCTTATTTTCAGCTATGTTGTTGTACTGTCAAGTTGGAACTAACTCATAGCTGCCCTTCCTGGTAGGTTTTTCAGAGATACCAGAGATTGCCTGCATTTCCCCTACAGAACAGCTGGTAGATTTGAACTGTGTACCTTTGTGTTGGCTTCCCAACTCCTTACCACTAAGCCACCAGAACTCCCTTTTCAGTTAAAAGACCATGAATAAAGCTATTACAAGCATTTATATGTAGTCTTATGAATAACTAGTGAGTATTTATATCATACTGTAATCCCTGACATAAACATTACAGCCAGTGAGAACACAAAAGGATTTAGAAACTCTTGGGGAAGGAGGCAATCCGTGGGAAAATCTCTGACAATTTTCTGTGTACTTAAGGGATCTGATTCAGCACTAAGTAGTCCAAATATACACATCCTTCTAATCAAGATAATACTGAGGTTTATCATCTCAGGTTTATCATCTGCTGTGGTTTAAAATGAAGATTAAGTACCCATTCTGTCAGCTGGAAAGACATGATGAAGAGTTATCCTTATGAGATGAAAGTGTTGACATGACATGCTTCTTTCTTCAACTGCAGCAGGCCTTCTCTCTTCAGCAATGTTGTTCCTTTTTTAGTCTAAGCATTTCACAACTGACCTAAACTCTATCCAACATTTGTCTATGCAACTTTTGAAAAGATACTAGTAAATGTGGTGGATGTACTGGAAAGCAAATGAAGCTTCAACTTCAGGACCTTTCAATTGAATGGATTTGTTTTAAATAAGTATTCACATTTGCATACTGTTGTCTTTGCTCTTTTCTTTTTTTACGGAAGTTGTTGTTGTGTTGCTGTGTTCTATGGAGTTGTGGAATTGATTCAGAGCTGATCCTCTAGTGTGTTTTCAGAGGCTGTAAATTGCATGGGAGGAGATTGCCCATCTTTCTCCCGAGGAGCAGCTGGTAGATTCAAACCGAGTGCTTTTGAGTTGGCAGCACATTTTACCACTAGGCAACCAGAGCTTCTTGTATTAGCATTATAGAGGTTAGATGTTACAACACAGAGGATAATTACACTCTACAGATGAGTATGGTGTTTTGATGTACATAGACCATCAAAGAATATGAAGAGGGAACAATTTCAAAAGCTATACAGACAGTTTAGGTTATTACAAAATGTCAGGATTTTTTATAGTAGTGAAACGCCCTTCCTGGAGTTGTGGACTCAGTTTTTTTTGTGGGTTCCCCCCCTCAAGGCATTCATTAAAGGAGCTCTGGTGACAAAATGATTAAATGCTTCACTGCTAACCAAAAGGCTGGCAGTTCAAACTCACATACATGGTGGTCTGTAGATTAGGTATCTGGATTTATGCTTTTGTAATAATTTCTCCCTAGAAAACTCTATTTTCTAGGGACAATGCATTTTTGTATTGTCACATGCAGTCACCATGAGTCAACACTGAATTGACAGCACACTACAGCAGATGCTTTTTGGGACTGCCCTAAGTTATATTCTTTGATGATTTAAAAAAAAAAGTTTGGAGACACTGGTAGCTGTGCACATATTTAAAAATTGTATTTCTTTGAATAAACTTATGGAAATTTCATATTGGCAGCCTGGGTGGACCCTAGGTAAGACCCTATTATGATTGTAGTGCTGTGATGTTGCCTACAGTTTACATCTTGCCTCCTTAACTGAGGACTAGTTTCCAGATGAAAGGCAGGACTTGCTTCTACATGGCTTAGACTCTGTATTCCCACAGTTGACTTTGTAAACACCTGAAGGTGAGTGGAATGCACTGTGGGCAAACCACCCTGACATGCAGATTTTCAGAACTTTGAAATGGACAAGATCCGTTTCTTGAGGGATCCCCTCTCTCTGCTCTGTAGGCTGGGCCATTGCTCCCTTCTCAGCACAGCTTCCAGCAAGGAGGACAACATGCTCTTCTAGTTATGAACCACAGAACCTGTCTCAGAAGTTCTGAATGTGCTTTCCAAAGAGAGGTTCTGACTCTGTTGTCCCTTCTCAGATACAATGCCCCTTGGATGTCTTAAGTAAATCCATCTTAATTTGCTTCTAAAGAAGTTAGATGTGGTAAGACTGGGAAATATCCCAAACCCCAATGAATCTCTCCTTTTGAGATTTATGTGACTATAGTATATATTATATGACCCTGGGTGGCATTGTGGTTCAGAATTCTTGCCTTTCATGTAAGAAACCCAGGTTCAGTTCTCCATTACTACCTATCAGTTATTGTTATTGTTATTGTGTACTGTAGAGTCAGAATCAATCCATAGCTGACCCTCCTATGGGTTTTCAGAGGCAGTTAATTGTGAGGGAGGAAATTACTCATCCTTGTCTTAACGGAGTAGCTGGTGGCCTCAAACTGTGTACCTTCGGGATTGCTGTACAGCTTCTTGTCAGTAGGCCACCAGAGTTCCCAAACTCTAACACATTGGTGTAGGCATGTGTATTGTGATTTTTTAATAGATTTCACTAGAGTATCCAGACTAAGACAGAGAAAGAAGAAAGGTCTGGCGATCTACTTCTGAAAATCAATCCGAGAAAACCCTCTGGATCACAAAGGTCCAATCCCTAACTGATGTTGAGGCTGGTGGTACATATCTTGACAGCCTTTTAATTCCATTGTATTGGACTCATTATGAGTTTGAGACTAGCACAACAGCAGTTTTGATTTGTTGTGTGTGAGTGTGTGTTTTTTTAAGATAATTATGAAAATAAATTGTACACGAAGTAAATATCAGTTTCATGAAAGGAAGAATAATTTTCCCAACTCTGTCCTTTCATTCAAAACTCTTCTTTTTGAGCCTTGTTGGCCGGATCCCAATGCTTTTGACTAAGGGAGATCAAGAATAAAGTCCTCTGTCTTTCTCATTGGTTCCTTTCCTTAAAAATGTTCCCAGGCTTTTTTCCCCTCCCACTTTTCTGGAATCATGACAGAAGTTCACAGGTGAAGACTGCTGTTGAGGAAACATGTCAGTGCAAAGATATGAGGACAGAACAAAGGATGCTGAGCCTAAAAAAAGACAAGAGCTTATAGAAATGACGTACAGCCTATACAAATCTTAACTGCTTGGTTTCAAGGAATGCTTCTTTGGATTGGTTTTTTCTTCTCAGTGGCTGCAATACATAAAGGCCACTGAATTGGCTGTTATCCTTTCTGCTCTTTATAACCTTTCAAGTTCGGGTCAGTTTTCATGCATCTAAGCCTGGGTGGCAACTCTCATTTAAATGTCATTTCATGCCTGATAAAATTTCATAAAACATTTTAACTTTTAATTTCTTTTATTGACTTACCGTGCAGTTGGAGAGAAATGTTTAGAACGAGTAAAAGGAAATAAAGAATTGAAACGGGGATTTACTGAAGTCATGTTTCAGTAAGGAAGGAAATACCATTGACTTTATTACAGCTGCCTAATGTTTTCCACAAACTGTAGAAATAATGCGTTGTATCTTGGTGACCTGCAATAGCAGCTGACTACTTGCACATGATGGAAATGCAATTTAGGTTTGCTAAAAATTAACTCTTTAGTGTCCAGGTATCTGTGTCTGACCAGTGTCTGGTGTCTAATTTGTTTGATGAGCTCTTTTCAAGCTGTATGGGTTATACAGATGTCATTTCCTAAGAGGAGGTGAGAAGGGGTGCCCATTGTGTCCCTGTTTACTGTGCTTACATGGTTGGTCTTAAGGGCTTATTATTTGGAGAAGCCTTCTGTGTTCTTCCTGTCCCCTTTCTGGCCTCCGCCCCTCCACCAGCCCAGCCCACCTCTTTCTCCCTCTCTCTCCCTGTGCTGGGCCTTATCTTCTGTGTTCAATGATGCGATAAAACGAAAAGGGAAGATTTTGATTGCACAAACACGCCCTTTGGAGAGGTTCCAGCTAAAGGAGAGTCCATTAAGGCAAGAAAGCACCTTATGGGGAGGCATAGGTGCCGAGGAAAATGCAAGCTTAAAAGGAAAAAATAATAATATGCTGGAGTGGCAGTGGTGGTTGTGAGAGGCCCAGAGGGTGGAGAGAGTTCAAAAAGGAACTTGCCTAATGAGGCCTCGCTGAAGATTTACGGCCGTGGTGGCAGCTGAGAAGAAGATCCTGAGAAAAGATGTTCTGTCCTAACTGAGCTTCCAGGAAGTCAGGCAGGGCCTGTGTTCTCTGGCAGGCGGAGGAGACAGCCTGCTTGGCCAGCACCTTCTAGGGACTTTCAGTTTAATTGTTTTTAAAGAGCCCCCTTCCACACAGGATTTGTGACCTTATATATATCATTCTCAAGGCAAGAACAACATATACATACAGAAACCATTCTGGATGGGGCTGTTCCCTGATTGTCCTGAGGGCACTCACGTCAACTCCCAGGGGTACCATTTCCGGCTCTCACTGCACTTCTCATGCTGTTCAATGATCGTCCTGCAGCCATCAACTTCTTGGCTGTTGAGCACATGTCAGACCCTCCTGGGAAGGCCGGAATGATAGTGGATTGGGGCCCAGCCTTTCCCCAGTGGATTGGGGCCCAGCCTTTCCCCAGTAAATTGAGGGCCAGCCTTTCCCCAGCGGATTGGGGGCCAGCCCTTCTCCAGTGGATTGGGGGCCAGCCTTTCTCCAGTGGATTGGTGGGGGGCAGTGTCTCCTCGGGGATTGGAACCTAGCCTTTCCCCAGGTCCCCCTCATGGACCCAAAGGCACACAGCTTCTGGGCACTGCAAAGGAAACGGAAAAGCAAATGCCATAAAAACCAACTCCTTGTTCTCCAATAGAGATGCTTTCTTCTTGTTCAACAGCTACAGCTAGATAACTATTATTAGCAAACTCTGGTGGCTTAGCCATCAGGAGTTATACTGCCAACACAAAGAAAACATCGCTTGAATCCACCAGCTGCTCTGTGGGAGAAAGATGGGCCATCTCCTCCTGTGCGATTTACTGTGTCTGAAAACCTGCTGTGAGTTAAGCTGTGATTCTGAGTCAATGGTACACAACAACAACCTTTCAGAGTAAAGAGCTTCATGCTGAACTTTTACTTTTGGCAAATGTTGGTTTGGCGAGCAGAAGTGATTTGCTCAAGAACACGTATATTTGGTGTCAGAATACTCCCATCCCATCTGATGAATGGAGGCCACATGCATCCTGATGTCATCTTGAGAACTCATTCTGGGTAATAAATCAGAATCTTTCAAGGGGAAGAAAGACAAATAGGATTCTGAGTGTTTTCACAAAAGACAGGAAAGCAGCCCATCTGGTCCACCGTGTAAATCATAGCAAGTGAGGCATAATATAGATTTGATAGAAAGTGCAGGGTCGCAACCTCATGTGTTAAGGTTGGACTTTACTGGGCAAGAGTGATGTTAACTCAACTCCTGGGAAGGCTCATGACTGATTGCAACCTGGTATGGAAGAGGGTCAGAAGTCTTTGGTAGTAGAGATAGGTTATGTGCTCATCTTTCAAATACAGAGAAAAACTAACTGGCAAGAAGGAAGGGTTCTTTCCTTCCTCACTAGGCTGTGTAGCAGTGGGTAGAAAGAACTCACTGAGGAAGGCGAGCTTGAGGCTGGTGAGTTCCATCACCATACTGGGGTCTAATGAACTTTAAGAGTACAGGAACTGCTTTGGCAGTGTGTGTGTGTGTGTGTGTGTGTGTGTGTGTGTACTATGTGAGAGAGAAAGAGACTCAGTCATAAACATGTGAAATAATGCATTTCATAGCACAGATGCTCCTGCTTTGTTGACTGAATAGATGCTACAAAGACCTTCTCTCTAAGGAACCATCAACAGAAAAGATTGTCATTAACATCTGTTTTCATAAGAAGACATAGATACCTACTACAGATCTGTTTCCCTTTCTTCCTTAGCAACAAATTCCTTATTTAGGGGGAGGTGGGTGGTATATTATTTGCCTATATATATTTAGTGCTAAATTCTCATCAATATTACTTGCAAAGTCTATTTAGTAAATTTCTAAGAAAGCTGACATATGGCAGTTATCTAAGTGCGAAGGAAGTCAGAGCAGAAAGACAGAAGTACACTGTGTCTCTAATGACTTCTTTTTGGCTGCATGATAACTCTAGTTTATTTCTCCTGCTTGGTTTTTATTTATTATTTTTTTTCATACTCCTGGTTTTCTTTTAAATTAAATTGTTGGCTAATTTAAGGCCCTGTGATAGGGTCTCTGTTACTAGCAGGCAAAGAGTTTTTAACATACTAAAGCTATGTTCTTTTCTCTCAATACACAGAAGTACATATGACATGAAGACACACACTCTTGGAAATGTAAAGTAAACCAGGATGCACAAAGAGAAGGTTTTAATGCTACTCTGTTGTGTCTAGCCTTTGGATAAGAATGTTATAATTTTTAAAGTCATAGACCTCTTAGAGAATCTGTAGCCACTAGGCTACCTACTACTCTTTGGGGGTTTTTCTTTCCCAATTTCAAATTAATATTAAAGTCAAATTATCTGTAGGTGCAATATTTAAGTTCTAAAATTACAAATAAAGTGAATTTTGTTTGATAGAATAATGAAGAATTTTCGGAAATTAATTGTATGCTATAGAGAGTCGCAGGCAACCCAATGACACATAACAATAACAACAGAGAAAGTCATGCATTCTGTAATGCCTGCTACCTACTACTCTTGTTGGAGAAAATATACAATCTGCTTCCTTACATGTTTATAATGCATGTTTTCTTCTTGACCTATTTGTATAATTTTTATACCTTCTCAACCTAAAAACAAAACAAAATCCACAAACAAAATCATAAATATCTTGATCCTCTTTATCAGCTTCCAAAATTACATGAGGAATAAAGCTCTGGTACATAGTGTTAAGGAGCTGTGCTGCCAACCCAAAAGCATGTGATTCGAATCCACCAGCTGCTCCATGGGAGAAAGATGGGCAGTCAGCTTCTGTGGGATGAACAGTCTCTGAAAGCCTGCTGGAGCATCAGCTACAAATCAGTTCCGACTTGATGGTATGTAACAGGAACAGCAACAGCAGTATTTGTGGAGCATTTGTTCATGCTTTTATAGCAAACCAGAATAGTATAGCATTTCAAGGAACAGGTATTCTCAAATTTTAGTGTGTATCAGAACCACCTAAAAAGCATCACCTCCTAGGAGTCCTGGTTCACACAAAGGCTTAAGAGCTCAATTACTAACTGAAAGGTTGGTAGTTTAAATCTATCCAGACATGCTTTGGAAAACATCATTGTTATTATGTGCCATCGAGTTGCCTGCGACTCATAGCGACCCTGTCTATGTACAATAACTCTGAACTCTGTTGTATTCTGAACGAGTTTCCACTGTCTCTGACACACCTACTCCCATTACCCCAGGTACCGTGTCAATTTATCTCATCCAGTGTCTTCCTTTCCTGCACTGTCCCTCTACCTTTGCTACCATGATGTCTTTCTCCAAGGATGGGCCCCTCTTGGCAGCATTCCCAAAGAATTTGAGATGGAGTTTCAGAATCCTTGCCTCCAAGAGGCAGCGTGGTTTCATCCTCTCCAAGATAGACCTGCTTGTTCTCCTGGCAAGTCATGATATATTCAACACTCTTCTCCTACACCATAACTGAAAGACATCGAGTCTTCTTCTGTCGTCCTTAGTCATTGTCAAGCTCTCTGAAGTAGCAAAGACCGTGACCTGGATCAGGCGCACCTTAGTCTCTAGATTGACATCAATGCTTTCAACACTCTGTAGAAGTTCCTGACAGAAGGTTTTCTCAATGCAATTCATCGTTTGATTTCCTGACTGCTGGTGTCATGGTTGTTGATTGTGGAACCAAATAAGCTAAAACTTAACAATCTCAATCTCTTCTCTGTCTATCATGGTGCTGCCAAATGGCCCAGTGGTGAGAACCTTAGTTTTCTTGATGTTGGAGTCCAATTCATATTGAAGACTACTGTCTTTAACCTTCTGTAGCAAATACCTCGGGCACTCCTCAGTTTCACCAAGCAGGGTTGTGTCATCTGCATAACGCAGGTGGTTGATGAATCTTCCTCCAATCCTGATGCCACATTCCTCCTCATAAAGTCCAGCCTCCTGAATGATCTGTTCTGCCTATAGCTTGAAAAGGTATGGAGATTCAATGCATCCCTGACATATACTTTTTATGATTTTGAACCATGCAGTGTTTTCTTGCTCTGTTCTGAGGGCTGCTTACTGGTCCAAGTATAGATTTTGCATGAGCACAATTAAGTGTTCTGGGATTTCAATTCCTCTCAAGATTATCCACAGGTTGTTGTGATCCACACAACCAAGTGCCTTTCCTGTCAATGAATCAAGAGGCAATAGTGATGAAGGAGGAAGTTCAAATTGCTCTGAAAGAACTGGCAAAAAACAAGGCCTCCGGAATTGATGGTGTTGATGTATTTCACCTGACACAGCTCTGGACGTGCTCACCAGGTTGTGCCAAGAAATCTGGAGGACAACTACCTGGCCAACTGACTGGAAGAGATCTATATTTATTCCCACTCCAAAAAAAGATGATTCAACAAAGTGTGGAAATCATTGAACAGTATCACTAATATCACACGCAAGCAATATCCTGCTGAAGATTATGCAAAAACGATAGGAACAGTACATTGACAGAGAACTGCCAGTTGTGTAAGTGGGTTTAGAAGAGGCTATGAACTAGAGACGTTATAACCAATGTTAGATGGATCTTGGAAGACATATTGTGAGCATTCTCAGCCTTGAAAACTTTATGCAATAATTCTCTTTCACACATGGGCTCACAAGGTGTTGGATTTGACAGTAATAAAAAAAATGATATATGGGATATGTAAAGGTACAAATTCCCAGGCCCCTTAAGCATCCCATATAGTGAGACCATGGTACAGTTAGTAGTTGCAATGCTTCAAAACAGAGCAATTATTTGTATCTGAAGACCTTAGAATGCCATGCAAAAGGGACTTAAAACAATCAGTGTTTTTGTGATATGTACTATTAAGTTGGATCTGACTCACAGATGTCCCTCCGGTGGATTTTCAGAGGCTGTAAGTTGTACGGTAGAAAATTGCTCATCTTTCTCCTTTGGATCATCTGGTGGATTGGAACCACTTGCCTTTGGGTTGGCAGCACAACTCCTTATTACTAGGCTATCAGCGTTTCCTAAACAATCAGTAACAAGAATAATGACATCTGGAAGTAGCCAGGAGAGGAAGCCAATGCCCTTTGCTTGGTTCTTACAGAGAGCGTGTTCTGGGTAGGATATAGGGTTAACTTTGGCATGTGAGATAATGTATACACTGACACAGAATTGATAGTCTTTGGAGGGCGGTCTGGTGGGTCTCTCATTTCCATAGTGCCTCCCAATCACTATGTCACTTTGGGATTGGAAAACACCATTCTCATCATAGACCATCAAGTGGTGATTTAATTGATGACATTATCAGGAAGAAAAACCTTAAAATCTTTTTCAGATGCTAGTCCATCTGCTTCAAGTCATAAACATGCAGATGGCCTCTTCTGTCTTTGGGAAATGGTTAAATTACTTTTTTTTTAATGTTAGGAATTATAATATATACAACATGCTACTTTAAAAGTGTCATTTATGTTTGTAATCTACTGCCTTTTAACCTAGAAATGTGTATCATGTAAACTACAAAAGTCTATTTCTTCATATTTATGTGGGGGATCACAGTTACTTGCTGTCTCCTCTCCCTAAACCTTAGAGTGCAGAGAATCTTAGCTGGATTTCCCTTGTGAAATCAAGGGCAAGGCTGGGTGGAGAAATGAAATTCCTCCTGAGAGGGGAACACATGGAGATAAGTGAAGTGGGATAATCCATAGCAAACAATATTCGAGGAGGCTAAATTAGGAGAAGTTCAGCATCACAGGGGAAAGTGCGGGTTGATAGCCAGCAACAAGAGAGAAAGGATAAAATGAAAGAAGGACCATGATCTGATAAGCAAAATGAGAGGAAATTAAAATATCTAAGACGTTGTCAGGGAATGGCTTTAGAGTGCTCAAAACCTCATTTTGAGTAGTTAAAAAAAGTTTATTTTCCTGACCCTTTGTTACTCACACTTTAAGAAATCATTCAAAGCATCTAGCTCTTCCAATCATTTAAAACACGTGTTCTAGGGCTTTAGAATTCCTGGGTGGTGCAAATATTTAAGGTTCTTGACTATTGACTGAAAAACTGGAGGTGTAAATCCATCCAGTGGTGTGTTAAATTAGAGAAACTTGGAGCTCTACTTAAAGCAAACTAACAAACAGAAAAAATAGCCCCTGAAGACCCTTCAGAGTACAGTTTTACAGCATTTAGAGTTGGCCATCAGGATCGAGAAAATGATACTGGCTTGCTAATTTTAAAGACTAATTTTGTAATCTTCTATTGCAGAACAATTTAGGGTTAGATAAACAAAGTTCACACACACTAACCTCCTATGATTTTGTTATAATTCCCTTTGTTGTTGTTGTAATTTGCTGGTGAGTCACCTTTGACGCATAGAGACTCTATGCACAATAGCTCTGTATTTTGCCCTATTCTGAGCCAATCTTACTATCTCCAACACACCAATTCCTATTACCCTAGTTACTGTGTCAATCCATATCATCTGGGTTCTTCCTCTCTTGTACCTTCCAAGCATGGTGTCCTTCTCCAAGGACTTGTCCCTCCTGGAAACATACACAAATACAAGTATGGGTTCTCCTATATGAGAGTCTTCTTTCCTGAGTTAAGGCCATCTCTCTGGAGAGTTATGTATGACTGTGGAAGTAGGAACCTAAGTTGGAGAAAATGTGCCTAAAAGTGCTTTTCATTTATTCTTTGGGATATAATGAAAATTATGACTTCTGGAGTCCAAGAGACTATACTTAAATCCCAAATGTGTCACATTTTAGCTGTATGACCTTAGGCAAGCAACTTAACTATCCTATGTTAGTTTGTTAAATATGGTTATATTACTTCCCCATTAAGTAGATTCTGTCTCAGAGCAAACCTATGAAACAGAATAGAATTGCTCTCATAAGCTTTCAAAGGCTATAAATCTTTATGCAATAATCTACCACATCTTTCTGTTGTGGAGCTACTGGTGGGTTTGAAACAGCAATCTTCTGGGTTAACAGCCAAGTATTTAACCACAGCACCACAAGGGCTCAATGTGGAATAGGGAAATATTAATACTTAAACATGTGTTGTGATGGGCTGAGTCATAGCAACCCCATGTATGACAAACCCAAACATTGCCTGATCCTGTAGCAACCTCACAATTGCTGCTGTACATAGTGACCTGTTGTTGTAGCCATTGTTCATCTACCTCATTGAGGGCCTTTCCCTCATTTGCTGACCCTCTACTTTCCCAAAGATGATGTCTTTCTTGAGGAACTGACTTTTCCTGTTAATATATCCAAAAGATGTGAGTAGATGTCTAACATCCTTGCTTCTGAGAGATATGCAGGCTACATATATTCCAAGAGAGATACATTTTCTCTTTTGGAAGTTCATGGTGTAATTAATATTTTTATCCAACACCACAATGCAAAGGTATCGATTCTTCACTTTTCCTTGTTCACTGTTCCACTTTTGCAAACATAAGAGGCTGTGAAAATGTCATGGCTAGAGCCAGATGGACCTTATTTTTCAAAATGGCATCCTTATTCTTTAGTGGTTTAACGAGAACCTTGGCAGTAGATTTGCCTAACGTAATACATCATTTAAGACTTGCTACCATGTGTGTTACTTGTAGATTCCAGTAAAATGACTCTTGGCAACTTTAATATTATCTTTGTTTATCATGACATCGTTAAGGATATCACGATATTGCTAAGGAGCACTCTGGTTGCACTTATTAGAACAAGCATCACTTATTTTAACAAGATAAAGGAATACTACATGGCTTAAAGTTAAGATGTGTTTTAGGACTGAATTATTTCACTATACTTAATCTGTAAGCTAAGCAAATAATTCGGTAAACTGGACAATATAAAGAAGACTGTGACATCAGGGTTGAAGGATGCCTCATCAACAGCCTGCCATACGCAGATGACACAACCATCCTGCTGTAGGTGGAGAGGACTTGAAACACTTGCTGAAGAAGGTCAAATACTATAATCTTCAGTGTGGTTTACATTTCAACACAAAGAAAACAAAAATGCCCATCACGGGATTAATAATGCTTATTGATAAATGGAGAAAACACTGAAATTGTCAGGGATTCCATCTTACTTGGATCCACATGCAACACACTCAGGGGGGTAGTCAAGAAATCAAAAGATGTGTTGCTGCATTGGGCAAATCTGAAGTCAAAGAACATTTTAAAGTGCTAAAAAGCAATGATAGACATTTAAAGATGAAAATAGTTCTGATCCAATCTCTAGTCTTTTCAGTTGTTTCATGTGTCTATGTAAGTTGGGCAATGAAGAAGGAAGAATGAAGAATTGATGCTTTTGAATTGTGGAGTTAGTGAAGATATTGAATGTACTAAGACTATCTAAAAGAACAAACAAATTAGACTAGAAGAAATCACCTGGAGTGTTCCTTAGAGGCAAGACATATTATCAGTAGTGACCAGTTCCTGGAAAAGGGCATCATGCTTGGAAAAATGGAGGATCGAGGAAGGAGAGAAAGATCCTCCTTGACACAGTGACTACAACATTGAGCTTAAGTGAAGTAGTTTCAAAGCCCTTGCCTCCAAGGAGCAACTTGGTTTCACTTTTTCCAGGAGAGACCTGTCCTCTGGGCAATCCATGGTACATTTGATACCCTTCTCCAGCACCACAAATCAAAAGCATTGATTCTTCTGTTATCCTTAGTCATTGTCCAGCTCTCAGATGCATAGCAAATATGGGAAGGCCATGTCTTGGATCAGGCACACCTTACTCTCTAGACTGGTATCATTGTTCTTTAGCATTCTGGAAAGGTCCCTGATAATAGACTTTCACAAAGCAAAGTTGTCTTTTTATTTCCTGACTGCTGGTGCCAAGAATGTTGATTATAGATCCGAGCAAGCTGAAATTATTAACAATCTCAATCTTTTCTTGATCTATCATGATGCTGCCAACTGGCCTAGTGGTGAGAATCTTTGTTCTCTTGATGTTGAGATGCAACCCATATGGAAGGCTAAAGTCTTTGACCTTTTGCAGCAAACACTTCAAGACCTCCTCAGTTCTGGCACGCACAGTTGTGTCATCTGCATAGTGCAAGTTGTTGATGAATCTTCCTTGAATCCTGATGCCAGTTCTTCTTCAGAAAGTCCAGCCTCTTGAATGATCTGTTCTGCATATAGATTTAAAAGGTATGGAGAGAGGATGCATTCCT
Organism: Elephantulus edwardii; assembly: GCF_000299155.1. NCBI lineage: Eukaryota > Metazoa > Chordata > Mammalia > Macroscelidea > Macroscelididae > Elephantulus > Elephantulus edwardii. The sequence continues at coordinate 7,937,079 of NW_006399848.1, forward strand.
GATGTACTACTTTCTTGATTTTTAACCATGTAGCGTTCTGTTTCTCTGTTTGTACAAGAGCTTCCTGGTCTAGGAATTGTGCTCACATTGTGCACTATTAAGTGTCCTGGGATTCCCATTCTTCTCAGTGTCAACTACAATTTGTTATGATCCATAGCAAAGTCAAACATACAGTCAAATGACTTTGAATAGTCAATAAAACACAAATAGATATCCTTCTGGTTCTCTATTTTAAGCCAAGATCTACCTGACATTGGCAACAATATCCCAAGTGCTAAAGACATTAATCGGATTCTGTCTCACAACTGTGAAGAAACAAAATTCCTCACAACTATACCAATAGGAGAAAACATTAGGATTGTCAAGGATTTCCTTTTACATGGGTCCACAAATAATACTGATAGTAGAAGCAGTCAATAAATTTAAAAAAAAAAAAGTATTGCTTTGGGGAAAATTGCCATCAATGACCCCTTGAGAGTGCTAAAGAGCAATGAGGTCAGTTTGGAGATGAAGGCACATTTCAGTTTGGAGACTAAGGCATTATTTGACTCAAGTCAGGGTATCTTCAATTGCTTTAAATGCATGTGAAAGCTTGGCAATGAATAAAGAAGACTGAAGAATAATACCTTCAGATTGTGGTGTTGGTGAAGAGTTTGGAATACAATATGGTTGCCACAAGAACAAACAACTCTGCCTTGGAAGAAGAACAAGAAGGGTGCTCCTTGGATACAAAGATGGTGAAACTTTATCTCACGTACTTTGGGAATATTGTCAGGAAGCATCAATTTTTGGAAGACGATCTTATGGCTAGAAATGTAGTGGATCAGCAAATGAGAGGAAGACTTTCAACAAAATGGATTGACATAGTAAGTTCTACAAGGGGCTTGAGCATGGTGGAGATAGAGTGGATGGTGCAAGATATGAACAACTCTGTTATTCTTGGGGTTGTTCCAAGTCAGAGTGAACTGGACATCCCCTTGTAATATTTTAGTGATATAACCACATATATCAGGACCCTGGGTAGATATTTTTTAATGACACTGCACATTTTCAGATATTTGCTTTTTGTAAATGCATCAGTCTTTCTACCTTTTTCCTTTTCCCTCCATTTTTTTTTTGTAAAGAGTGAGCACCTTTGTATAAGAATTTTAATTCATTCATCTTCTCTCCTTCTTCCTTACCCCGTCCTTCTCTTCCTCTCTTTTTCTCTCTCCATCTTTCTTTTTCTCTCCCTCCCTCCATCCCTGTCTTTCCTCTCTCCCTCTCTAGTGTTCAGTAATACAGAAAGCCCACGCAGTCAGTCATGTGTTAAATCTAGGCCGAGAAGAGAAGCGTCCTCCTCTCACCCTACAAAGAAGCTCAGTGTGTGCATCCCGCGCGGAATTAGTGCAGGCAAGCAGTTCCTGGAATGGTGAACAGCTCATCTGTAAACTGATCCCACATCAGTTCCCCAGCTGCCACAGCCCAGCGCCAGTAGGAGAGGGCAGGGAAGAGCCTTCCCCCAAGGCCAGCCGGCCAGGGATGCGGGAACATAAAACACATTCCAGCGGTTGGCATCTGGGCGCGCAGCTGCCAGGCTCAGCCAGTGTGTGGCCGTGGGGCCGGGCCCAGTGGGTCTAGTGCCAGGACCTGTGGACAGCGGCTCCACTGGCCAGTTCGGTCTGGAGGCCTCTACCTTGGTACAGAGAACGCTTTATCTAGAAAGCAGTGGAGGGTTGGAATGCCCCTCGGCACGAGGATGTTGTGAGTTGCTTTGGCACCCCCAAAGCTTTGTGGTGGAAGAGCATTCCACGTACCTTTGTGTTCATGACTCAGGCAAAAGGGAAACTCCACAGTTACCACAAAGCATCCCAACCCTGGCTTGGCATCCCTATCAGCTAAATGCAGTTTTCTGAAGATGCTTTAATTTAGCACTTATGAGCGCTTGTCTGTGACTGAATGTGTGTGGACACATGCGCACATTTTAAAGTATGACTTATACTGATTTTTATCTTTTGCAAATAGATTTATGTGGGAAGGGTGGGTAATGCCTATTAGAACTTCAAGGGATGGTTTTTCACTTGAGAGACCTTCAGAAATCTCTGAAATTATCTGGTAGCAGCTTTTGAAGGACATTTACTGTGGCTTCACTTTTAAATTTTAGTCCATTTGAAAGCCAGTATGGTTAAATTAACCAAAATCTAAATGAAAAAAAAAGAATTCCTAGATTCTTCCAGGCCTACTTCACCTCATCAAACTAGACCCTGTTGGAGGCCCCATTAAAATGGCAGCTCCCACTGAGAGAGAGACAAAGGCCCCCTCTCTGAATGGGAATGCTGAAACAGTGATGGACTCTCAGAACTGCTTTTTTTTTTTAATCCATTAAAAAAAAAAAGTTACCTCTGCATTGACTGTGAGAGAGTATTTATTTAGCTCTCGACACTGTGGGAAACAGAGGCGTTCTCCCTTATAAGGACACCCAGATCCTCTTTGGAGTGGAGAGAAATATGAACCTATAACATGGCTGAACAAATTCCTCCTCACAACTGAATTCATGGAATGTTTTGGACGTGAACAGCTTAATTTTGGTGTGGTCTGGGACAAACTAATATGACTGAAATCCCACCTCACACAGGAAGCTTCACCTAAAGAAATGGGTGGAGTGAGGACACTCACAAGTCTCAAAGTACTGTCTTAACAGTTATCTCTATTAAGTTTTAGCATGCCTCCCTCTCCACCCTCTAGGGGAAAAAAAATTAAAGCAGAAAAGAGAAACTAAGAGGAAACTAACAATATCTTTTCCCCCCCAATACCACAGTAATGTATCTTTTTAAAACAACAACAACAAACACCAGAAAGGGTTCATCATGTAATTATGTGATGTATTAGGCTGAATGCATTTTTCTTGAGTTTTATGTGGTACACTAAAAATTACTAGAGGATAGTCCAGTATGGTTGGATTTGGACAATGAACACATCAAACACAAGGATCTGTCTTCCAGCATTTCTAATGATGTTTCCGTGCACTTATCCAGCTACACACACTTAGACATTAAAAGGAAGTAGCGTCATTTTCTTCCAGAAGGAGCTAGAATAGATTTCCATCTTAATGCCTAACCCGACACTGGTGTTTTCTCATAGGGAGTTTGGTTTCCTTGTTGTTGTTGTTGTTATGTACCATCGAGCTGACCCTCCAGCAGGGTTTCAGAGACCGTAAGTCACACAGGAGGAGATTGCCCATCTTTCTCCCATGGAGCAGTTGGTGGATTCAAACCTCATGCCATCCAGTTGACGGAGAAGCTCCTTACTGCTAGATCAACAGAGCGCCCTTTATCTCCTTGTTATTGTTGTTGTTGTTGTTGTGATGTGCTGTCAGGTCATTTGTGACTCATAGCAACCCTATGTACAATAGATCTGAACTCTGTCCTATCCTGCACCAATCTCACCGTCTCTGCACACTTCCTGCCTCACCCCAGTTATTGGGTCAATCCATCTGGAGTCTTCCTCTCCTGTGCTGTCCCTCCACCTTTTCCACATATGATGTCCTTCTCCAAGGACTGGTCCCTCCTGGCCACATGCTCAAAGTATGGGATATGGTGCTTCAAAACCCATGCTTCCATGGAGCTGCCTGGTTTCACCCTCTCCAGGACAGATCTCTTTGCTCTCTTCACAGTCCATGGTATGTACAATACTCTTCTCCACCATCCTAACTCAAAGGCATTAACTTTTCGTCTATCATCCTTATTGTTGTTGTTGTGTACCGTCGAGTTGGGACCAACCTATAGCTGACCCTCTGGTAGGTTTTTTTTTTAATGCAGTAATCGCATGGGAGGAGATTGTCCATCCTTCTCCCACAGGGAAGCTGGTGGATTTGAGTCGTATGACTTCCGGATTGTGGTGCAGCTTCTAGCAGTAACTAAAATGAAGTTCAGTGTTATCCTATCTGCAATGAAATTTGTAACTGGGAACTCAACCACATGTTGTTCCCAGCCTTTGTTTCTTTACTCATGTCTTTTTTTTTTAAATTATACTAGTTTATTTACAAAATTTGATTACATTGTTTTTACTCATTTCTTATTGCTATTGAGTTAGAGCCTACCCATAGTTGACCCTCCACTGAGTTTCCAAGATCCTAAGTTGCAAGGGAGGAAATTGCCCATCTTTCTCTTTCTGAGCCTCTGGTGAAGTCAAACAGGCAGAAAGGGGGCACCTTTGGGTAGGATGGCAACTGTCTCTTCGCTTGACTACCTTAGATCCCATTAGTAGGAAGGGATAGTTCTCAATTGTCAACAAGAGAAATCACAATTATTTGCCTTTGAAATTATTCATATGATTATGTTTTTTTAGATTTGCACCCATAATTATGTTTGGATTTGGGGCTACGTTGAGACTATATTCTCTAAACAACTGATAATTGGGAGAAGAAGCAAGGAGAGTTGTTTGGTATGTGAGGGTAGAGTATTCAGCAAACTGCCATTTCAGAGGTGTCCTTAGTGCAGATTTAACCAGATGAGGGTAGTAAGATTTAGAGGCCACGAAAGAGTTAGAGACAGGCCTGGCCAGATGACTGCAGTGATGGTGGTGGTGGTGGTGGTGGTGAGTGTGTGTGTGTGTGTGTGTGTGTGTGTGTGTGTGTGTGCGCGCGCGCGCGCACTTATCACAGACAGGGCTCCTTCCAACTGCCTCTCCCCCTACATTGTTAAGAATCAATACAAGAGATATGTAATTACCTATCATTGACAGAAGCTTATGGAAACTATTTACCAACAAAAGAACACATTTATGTATTTCTTTTTCATTGAAAGAATGAGTGATCTTTGGAGATAGAAAAAATATTTTTGGAAGTTGGTTCTCAAATTTTTTTTCCCTAGGAGTGAACCTCTTTTTAAAAAGAAAATGATTCTTGGGCTTTCATCTCTCTCTGGTGGTCTAGTGGGTAAGGAAGGAGTTGTACTGCCAACTCTAAGGCAGGTCGAATCCACAAGCCGCTGTGTGGGAGAAAGCAGGACAATCTTTTTCCATGTGATTTACTGCCTCTGAAAACCCACCAGAGGATCAACTGAGAGTTGGGTCTTACATGATAGCACGCAACAACGACAACTTGAACTTCTACTATGTAAAATGATCAGAACTTCTCTGATTGAACTTAGGTGGAGATGGGGATAATATTTTGGCCTTCTAGGAACTAATTTCAAAATTACTGTGTTCACTTGGTTTCTAAGTTTCTAAGCAAATATTTGGATTACAAAAATGCAAAAGGATAATGATAAACACAGATACCTGAAATATCATAGAAATGGAATAATTCTATTGAGAGAATACTACTTGAGATTCAGAGAAGGAAATGGGGCCAGAAGTCCCTTTGTGATAAACTGTAGGCTCAAATTCATTTTCCTCTGCAATTGAAGGCTGCAATACAATATTAAGCAGCATCTGGAATGTCTTTGAAATCAGACTCTATGACGCCAATCAGTATTATTGATCCAAAGCTTTTAGGACTTGGTGAATTTCATATTCATATATACATATGAGGTCTTAGACATACAATTCAAATCCACCAGCTTCTACAAACGAGAAAGATGGGCTATTTCCTCTCGTGAAATTTGCTGCCTCTTAAAAATCTGCTGGAAGGTCAGTTATGAGTTGATTCAGTGGTACACAGCAACAACATATACCCTCAACAAAGGGGAGTGCTACAGTGACTATAACAGTGGGCTTAAGCATATCTGATATTTTGAGGATGGTGCAGGATAGACCAAGGTTCAGATTTGTTCATAAGTCACAATACGTTGAAGTCCATTTGATAGCATCTAACAACAATACACATATGTACACACTGTTAGGAGCATACCTTATTTTTTTCTACTACAGAACTGATCATGATTCATAGGGGTAGTTTCATGTCCAACATGGTGGTGGTGGTGATGATAATAATAATAATATTAAAATTCCTTACATGCATACAATCCAGTACACATGATTTAAACACTGCTACGTGCATTCTAGAATTGGACGTAGAACACATTTCTAAAAAATAAGTCTCTTGAATGAATGCATTTTTCCCCTCTCTATGCATGTCTCCTTCTCTTCCATTGTCTGTCTTCTTTTCATGCCTGTCAGGATGTGGCCATGACTGTGCACTTATAAAGGTCAGTGACCCAGCAGAGAGGGCAGGCCCTGCAGAAGGCCTGTTGATGGAGCATTACAATGCACACTGAATCTGTTAGCTCTCTGGTTTACTCCTAGGGGTAGGCTACAATTGTTTCCTGTGTGGCATGGCACCCACCCAGAACTCCTATGCTATGGGGCCTTCCAACCAGAAATCTCTAAACTATATTCTTCAAAATAAACACTTTATATTTCCTAGCTAACAAAACTCTTCCACTTGTCCCTCCTTTACTTAATTTGTCTAGTACGCATAGTAATACGAATTAGAACAGACATCACTCCTAGTTATGTAAATAGCTAAGGCAGGAGGATCATTTCAAGGGACTATTTATAAAACTGGGGAGGTCACATAGACAATGAGCATGTATTTCAGGTTAAAGAGTTTTAAAAGGCTGAAGTCCTGGGTCTCTTTATAATACAAATAGTGAGATGAAACACAGACATGATATTTCAGGTGGTCTAAAGGAAAGCAGGAATTAGCTACTCTTTTGAAACATCTGCCATTTAATAAAGCAGTAATGAACAACGAGGCAGACAGCAAAGTACTCGTCTCCTAATCGCAATAGCATCAATTTTTTAACTTTTTAAAATTTTTTTTAAAAATATGGAACGCTTCATGAATGTGCGTGTCATCCTTGCGCAGGGGCCATGCTAATCTTCTCTGTATCGTTCCAATTTTAGTATATGTGCTGCCGAAGCGAGCACAATAGCATCAATTTTTGCTACCGATGAAAAGCAAGCACTCTCATTTGAATGACATAAAATGTAAAAGTTTCCTATATCTGTTATGGTTCCAATTTTGTTAAGTAGTTTATACCAGACTCCTCTCTCTGTAGAGTATAAATATAGACTCTGGAGAAAATATCAAAGGGCAACTATGGAGAGAGAACAAAACAAGCAGAAACTGGAAATCATTTGATTCTTGACATATGGGCACATATTGGGTGAGAGCAAGGTTTTATGGACTTTTCCCTAAGGATACTCCACCTGGCACAGGGCAGCGAGAACTCAAGCAGAAAGCCAGTTTCATTTGCCTGAGGAGTCAGAGGAAAGAGTTCAGGTGACCGCAGTGATCGAAGATTGAGGGAATAAGAAAAGAGAAATTGTAGAGAGAAGACCCAGAATTCACTTCTAATATCCTCTGAACTTTGCAATTATCTACTTTCATATTCAGGGGAGACTACTGGACTCCAAATGGGAAACTAAACTAAGAAGCAAATTAAATTTTTCCCTCCTGCAGTGAGACTGGCTCTAGAGTTCGAATCCTGCCAAGTTTGAGGGGCTTGGTGATTTTCTTAAGGTTTCCTCTGCACTTCAAGAGGTTAATTTAACCCTTCTAACCCAAAGACAGTGCTTCTCTGGCAGTTCAAATCTACCATATTGTTGTTGTTGTTGTTATGTGCCATAGAGTCACCTGTGACTCATAGTAAACCTATATACAACAGCTCTGAACCCTGCTCTGTCCTGAGCCAACCTTATTTTCTCTGACAAACCCACCCCCCCATTAACCCAGTCACTAAGTCAATCCATCATCCAGAGTCTTCCTGTCTTGTGCTGTAACTTCACCCTTCCAAGAATGATGACCCTCTCCAAGGACTGGTCCCTCTTTGCAACATGCCCAAAGTATATCACACAGAGCTTTAAAAACCTTTCCTAATGAGTCTTCCTCTAATCCTGATGCCACATTCCTCCTCAAAGAGCCCAGCCTCCTTGGTGATCTGTTCTGCATATAGATTGAAAAAGTATGGAGATAGGATGCATCCCTGGCATACATCTTTACTGATTTTGAACCATGCAGTGTTTCCTTGTTCTGTTCTGACGACTCCCTCCTAGTCAAAGTATAGGTTTCACGTAAGCATAATCAAGTGTTCTGGTACTCTCTGCTTTCAGCTAAGATCTGTCTAACATTATATCATAATATCCCTATGTTAACATATAATATCCCTAGTGCCATGACCTCTTCTAAACCTACATATCTGGTAGTTCTCTGTTGATGTGCTGTTTCAATCATTTTTGGATAATTCAGCAGGATCTTGCTTTTAAGTGATATTAATGATATTCAACAATTTCCACACTCTGTTCAGTCACCTTTTTTTTTTTTTAAAATGTTAACATACATGGATCTCTTCGAGTCAGCTGGCCAGTGGTTGTTCTCCAGATTCCTTTGCAAAACTTGGTGAACACATCCAGGGCAGCATCTGTTTGTTGAAATATGTCAATTGGTATGTTGTCAATTCCTGGGGGCCTTGTTTTTTTCCAATTTCTCTGGAGCAGCTTGAACTTCCTCTTTCATCACCACAGGCTCTTGATCATATGTTGTTTCACTAAATCCTTCTGTGTCAGCCAATTACTTTTGGTATAATGACTCTATGTAGTCTTTCCATCTTCTTTTGATGCTTCCTGATTCATTCAACATTCTGCTCACAGCATCCTTAAGTATTGCTACTCAAGGCTTAAATTTGTTCTTCAGTTTAAGAAACTTCAGTTTAAGGTACTTCAGTTTAAGAAATGCTGAGCAAGTTTGTCCATTTTGATTTTCCCAACTCCACCTCTTTGAACGTTTCATTATAATACTTTGCTTTGTCTTCCTGTGCTGCCCTTTGGAATCTTCTATTCAGCTCTGTAACATCTTGATTTCTTCCCTTTGCTTTGGCTTCTCAGCACTCTCACGCAATATTCAGAATCTCTTCTGACATCCATTTTGGCCTTTTCTTTTGCCTCTGCGTTTGTAATGACATTTTTCATTCTTCCTGGATGATATTCTTGCTATCCTCCCACAGTTCATCTGTTCTTCCCTCCTTAGTAGTCAAAGCCTCAAACCTGTTCCTGGGATGGTCTTTAAATTCAGGAGAGATAGATTCAAGGTCAAATTTTGGTTCTTGTTAATTTGGTTTGTTTTTTTTTAGCTTTGGTCTGAACTTGCACAGAAGTTGTTGATGATCTGATCTACAATCAGCACCTGGCCTAGTTTTCACAGCTCCGTTAAGGATAGGCCATCTTCCTAGTGATATTTTTAATCTCAGAAAACCTACTAGAGGGTCAGAATGAGTCATATGACTCAGTGGCAATAGTTGTTGAGTTTAGGTATGAATACTAGAAATAATTACAGATCTTCCACCCTCTTCCCAGCACTAATGACAAAATTGAAACAGAACCCATCAAACTGACAAACTAACTCCACAAGTTCAAGCTGGCCAGACAATAGTTTAAATGTCACTTTTACTAAATGTCAACACTCTCCTGAGGAAAACAAAAGCCAGAGTCTGTAGTGTATTCTAGATAATGTTCAATGTCCAATGAAGTTTACTTGGAATGTGAAAAAAGAAGAAAATGTAACCCAACAATAATGATGTAGAAGTTTAGGAAGACTTTAAAGAATACCAGGCATTTAGGAATTCTGGTGGCCTAGTTGGTAATGAGTTGTACTGCTAACCCAAAGACGGGTGGTTCGAATCCACCACTTGCTCTGTGGAAGAAACATGGCCAGTCTTCTTCCATGCCATTTACAGCCTCTGAAAACTTGCTGGAAGGTGATGAGTCTATTCCAACTTGAAGGCATATAAGAACATTATAGATTTATGTAGGAATTAAAAGACAAGATAGTCATAATGAGAGAACATTGGGGATAAGCAAAGGAATAGAAATCTAGAAATGAAACTTTCAGAACTGAAAAGTATAATATTTTATGTAAAAATTGCATAGTTCAAAGAATTTGAAAATGTCACATAATTTGAAGGTATCAACAAAAATTATCTAATATGATGATAAGGGTATTTTCAAATACTATAAGTAATAATATAAAAATTAAAATTTATGAAAAGAGTATCATGTATATATACAAATAGATTTCCAATCAAAGTAAAGAGAGAATTTGGACAGAAAGAAACATTTGCAAAATCATAAATGAAAACCTCAGGAGACAACAATCAAAGGGAGGGGGGAAGCCCAACAATCACCTAAGAACTTTTAGTCAAGTTTTTAAAAACTAAAAATTCTAAAAATCTTTTTTTTTTAAAGAGAAAAAGACATTTCATGGAAGGGTCAAAGATAGTAACACCACTGACGTCTCACCAGAAAATAGAGATAGACAAAGTGGAACAATATCTCCAATGTTCTAGAAGATAGAACAAGTTTATCTATAATTCAACATTCATAAAAATATACTTTTAAGATGTAAGTAAAAACTGATGTGTTAATGAAATACTAAAGGAAATTACTGAGGCTGAATGGGAATGATAATATAATTTACCCTGTTCATATCAACAGCAGGAATAAAGAGCCCATGAAACAGTTTTGTTTCAGTTGGTTTTTTAAAAACAGTAAACCCAAATTTTTTCTTTTCTTTTTTAAAAGCTCATCATTTTAAGCAAAATGTATACATTATAGGAATTTATAGTATATGTAAATATAAAATACATAACTTGAGAGTTCATGGAATTTTTTTTTCAAGAATTTTACATTTTACTAGGAAAGAGTACAAGGTCAAGGACTGTAGTCTTCAAGATGGATTGAAGCTCAAAGATTCTCACACTGGGCCAATTGGCAGCACCATGGTAGATGGAGAAGAGATTGAGGTTATCAATTACAGCTTGCTCTGCTCCACAATAAACACTCTTAACACAGCAGTCAGGAAATAAAAAGCCAACTTGCATTGGAAAAATCTGCTGTCATGGACCTCTCCAGAGTGCTGAAGAGCAATGATGTCAGTCTAGATACAAAGGTGTGCCTAATCCAGGCCATGGTCTATGCAATTACTTGTTATGCTTCAGAGAGCTGAACAATGACTAAGCATTACAGAAGGAGAATGGATGCCTTCAAGTTGTGGTGCTGGAGAAGAATCTTAAACATACCATGGATTGCCAAGAAAACAAGTCTGTCTTGGAGAGGTTGAAACCAAGTTTTTCCTTGGAGGCTAAGATTTTGAAGCTCTGCCTCACTTACTTTGGGCAGTGACCAAGAGGGACTAGTCCTTGGAGAAAGACATCATGCTCAGAAGAGTGAACAGATAGCACAGAAGAGGAAGTCTCCAGATGAGATTTATTGAAACAATATCTGAGGCAATGGGGGTTGTCTATCAGAGTTAGTGAGACTGACTCAGGACAGAGAAGGGTTCAGAGCTACTGTGCATAGAGTTGCTACCCATCTCAGGCAACTCAACGGCACATAACAACAATAACATAGTAAGTACATTGATTGCTTTTTACTTATGCCTCCTGTTTAGAGTCAACAAGACTTCAGAGAGGGCCTTTGCATTGAAAGTTGGTTGTTACTATATTGTGAAGGAACATTCTTCTTAGTGGTACAACACTCTTCTGTCAATATGCTGCACTGAGGTAACTTGTGGTTGCTATGATGCTAAACTGTGTGCCATTGGGATAGTAAATGCCATAATGGTTACCCATGGTGGACAGTGTTTGGTGGAGCTCCCAGTTTAAGACAGATTTGGAAGCAGTAGTGGTATCCACTTCCTAAACAACATGCCTCTAGAAACTCTATGAACTTTGTTAAAGGTCAATAGTTATAGAAAGGCTTCAGGCCTTTTGTTCATAGGGTTGCTATGAGTCGTGCTCAACTCGAAGGCAACCAACAACAAAAATATTATCATGTTGTTGTTAGGTGCTGTCAACTGATGATAGTAAACACTATCATATCCTATTCCATCCTCACAATCTCTGACACACTCAAGCCAATTGCTGCAGTCATCATGTCAACCCACCCCTCTACCTTCCAAAGCATGATGTTTCTCCAAGAAATAGCTCTTGTAGCAACATGCCCAAAGAATGTGAGACAGCTTTGCCATCCTTGCCTCCAAGGAGCATTCTGGCTGCACCTTCTCCAAGACGTATCAGTTCTTTTGACAGTCTATGGAATCTTTAGCACTCTTCTCCAACACCACAGTTCAAAGTATTCAATCAAGTCTTCTATCATTCTTATACATTGTCCAGCTGTCAGATGCAAAGCAAGTAAATGAAAAGACCCTGGCCTGAAGCAGGCACACGTTAGTCCCAATCTGACATAATTTCTCCTCAATAATTTGGAGAGGTCCCTGATTTTCCCAGTGCAACACACCTCCTGATCTTCTGACTGCTGGCACCAAGTGTATTGATTGTGGATCCAAGATGAAATTGTTGACAGTCTCAATCCTTTCTCTGTCCATCATGATGTTATCTACCAGTCCAGTGGTGATGATTTTTGTTTTATTGATTTTGAGATGCAATCCATGTTGAGAGTTTCAACATTTGACCTTCTACAGCAAGTACTTCAAGTCTTCCTAACTTTCAGCAAAGTTGTGTCACCTGCATAACAAAGGTTATTGATAAGTCTTCCTCCAGTCCTAATGCCATGGAGTCCAGCTTTCTGAATAACTGACTCAGCGTATAGATTAAATACACATAGAGAGTGAATACAACTCTGTCATATCCCTTTCCTGATTTGATACCATACAGTGTTCCCTTGCCCTGTTTGCACAACAGTCTAGGATTGGGTTTTGTATGGGCATAACCAAGTGTTCCGGAATTTTCATTCTTCTCAGTGTTAGTCATAATTTGTTATGATCCACACAGTAAAATACGTTTGCATAGTCAAGAAAGCACAAATCTACACTCTTCTGGTATTCATTGCTTTCAGCCAGGATCCATCTGACATCAGCAATGATGTCCCTGGTGCCACAGCCTCTTCTAAGTCCAGCTTGAGTGATAGTTCTCTATGTACTGTCCTAACCTTTTAAAAATGATCTTCAGCAGTATTTTGCCTCATGTGGTATTAATTATATTGTTCACTAATTTTGACATTCTGTTGGATCACCTTTCTTGGGAATGGGAGCAAACTTTGATTTCTTCCAGTCAGTTGGCCAGGCAACTACCCTTCAAATTTCCTGGTATATACTATAGAGCACATCCAGGGCTTCAGCTGTCATTTAAACATTTCAATTGGTATTCCACTGATTCCTAGGACCTTATTTTTTGCCATTGCCTTCAGGGCAGCTTGAATTTCTTGCTTATCATTGGCTCATGATCATATGATAGTTCTTGAAATATATCAATGTCAACCAACTTGAAGAGGAATGGCATCACATTCACCATAAAAAACGACCTATCTGGAAATGCAATGCTATTAGGATAACATTTATGCACTTATGCTAAAGACCTCTTTTACTTTTATCCATCTGAGTGCATAAGAGCTTTTATTTAAAATAAGGCCTTTTCACTCTCTATAAAAACCTCACCAGTTTTGCTTGGTCTGGAGAAACCAATCTAAGACAATGCTCATAAACAGATGAATGACTGTAGTAAGTGCATACAATGAAATGCTATGCAACTATGAAGAATAATGAAAACTCTAGAAAACGTGAAACTATAAAACAATGACTGTGTTTTACTTGAATCAACCATCAAAACACTTGGTGCCAGTACACAGATCAGGAGACAGATTGCACTGAGAAAGTCTGCATTCAGGGACCTCTCCTAATTACTGAGGAGCAATGATGTTAGTTTGAGGAGTGAGGTGTGCCTGCTTCAGACACAGTGTCTTTTCAGTCACTTGTTATGCTGCTGAGAGCTGGACCAAGAATGAGGATTACAAAAGAAGAATTGATCCCTTTCCACTGTGGTGTTGGAGAAGAGTACTGGATATCCCATGAACTGTCAGAAGAATAAACAGTTATATCTTGGAGAAAGTACAGCGAAGTGCTTGTTGAAGGCAAAAATGGCCACGCTTTGTCTTGCACACTGTAGGCGTTTTGCTAGGAGAGGCTATTCCTTGGAGAAAACCATCATGTTTAGAAGGGTGGAGGGATGGCAAAGGAGAGGAAGACCCTGAACCAGGTGGCTTGACACAGTGAATGCAGCAACGAGCTCAAGTGTGCCAGAGATTGTGAGGGATACACAGGATATGACAGGGTTCAGATCTGTTGCTCAAAGGGTCATACTTGTTTCAATGGCACCTAACAACAACACTATCTATGAAACATAACATGAATGAATATGCAGGATATTGTATTGAGTGAAATAAGTCAATTACAAAAGGAAAAATATTACATGGTCCATAAATATTAAAAATTAAGAAAAGATTAGACATGCAAAGATTCTTTGTTGGTTACTGAGGATGAAGAGAAGTGAAACCCTTTCTAGATGATAGATATGTTATTTTAGGTGATTACAAAGGCAATTTAAAATATTAGTTAAGTTTGTACACATTGACCAAGGTAAACTAGACTAAGAAATACACAAATAAAAGAAACATTTTTGTTGAATTCTATATGTAATTTTATAATAAAAGTAATAACTAAAAATATATACATGTGGTCATATAAGTCGATACATATGCATCTCAACATACAGGAAGGTGTGAGTGATGAGGTATATGCCAATGTGGGGATGCATATGCTTGTGTGGGTTTAGATGTAGGCACACCTTGTGAGTGCTGCATATTAATCCATAGATAGTAAAGGGCATAGGTGACACAGTTATGGAGACTTCTAAGACATATCCAAACAGCTTGCAGCATTGGCTTACTGGGTTAAAGGCTTAGAATTATCGTCTCATGGAGTGACTTAGTTATTTGGCATAGCTTTATGAAGACAATGTTGAAACACCCAGACTCGTTGCCTTTGAGTAGGAGCTGACTCAGGGCGAGTCCTCCAGTGGGTTTTCAGAGGCTGTAAATTGCATGGGAGGAGATTGTCCATAATGTCCTTCCTGGTTTGATGAATAGCCTCTGAGGTTGCAAAAGTTTGCAAACAGCCACCTAAGATCTCTGCTCATCTGGAACAAAATGAAATGAAGGAAACCAAAGTCTCAAAGAAAAAACTAGTCTGTATGACTGACCCCTGCGTGAACCACCACCACTTGTAACCCAATACCGGAATAATGAGATGGTGCCTGGCTACCATTATTGACCATCAGGCCAGGGCTCAGTAGAATATCCTGGATAGAATGGGACAAACATATAGAATAAAGTCAAATTCCTGTAAAAGGCCAGGCCTACTGACTCAGTGAAAAGTAACAGAATTCCTGAGGCCACCATCTCAAATCACCATTTGAAATTGGAACAGAAGTTATTTCTGGAGATCACCATTCAATCCAATTAGATTGGCTTATACAACAGGCGGTATCACCCATGAGAAATGAGTTTCCTTGTACAATCAACTGTATGAGATTAAACAGTCAACAATTATTCAAAATAATGATGAGAAGGCAAAGAGGAGAAAGGACGCTGGCTCAAAAGAGACAGGAACATGATGAAAGTAATGATAACGTTGACATCTTGTGAAAATAGTAACCAATGTGATGGAACAATATGTAATAAACGTTCTCAAAGAAGAACTTAACTTAGTGTTTAGACTTTCACCTAAAATGAAGAAATATTAAAAACAAATTAAAATGTAATAGTTGAACAGATATTTCATAAAAGATAAGCATTATAACATTCTCCTACCAGAAAGCCTCTCTGGCAGTTCGAACCCACCAGCAGCTCTACAGAGAAAAATGGACAGTCTCCTCCCATGTGATTTATAGCCTTTGAAACCCCACTACAGAGTCAGCTAGAACTTGGTTCTGATACCACAGCAATGAGTTTGAATTTGAGCTTTGATATTTGTCAATTCCCCCCCCATCAATTGCTATATAGGGTTTTTTTTATAATTTTTTAAAGAAAAATAGAAGGAGAAAAAGTAACAGAAGAGAGGAAAATGAGAGAAAATGAAAGAATACAGTAGATAAAAGACAGAGAAGAGGCAAAGGGTAACTGACTCATCAATGTTTAAGATTTACGTTGTTGTTTTTATGTGCCCTCAAGACGCCTGTGACTCATCGTGACCCTATGCAACATAGCTCTGAACCCTACCCTGTCCTGAGCCAGTCTCACTGTCTCCGACACACGTACTGCCATTATCCCAGTCACTGTGTTATCCCTTCCAATCCTGAGGCTTCTTTTCTTGCACTGTCCCTTCAACCTTCCAAGCATGATGTCCTTCTCCAAAAACTGGTCCCTCCTGGCAACATGCACAAAGTAGCTGATATAGAGCATCAAAATCCTTGCCTCCCAGGAACAACGTGGCTTCCAGCACAGATCTGGCAGTCCATGGTATGTTCAATACGCTTCTCTAGCACCATAACGCAAAGGCATCAATTTTTCTTCTGCCATCCTTGTTCCTTGTCCAGCTTTTTGATGCATAGCAAGTAATTGCAAAGACCATGGCCTGGAACAGATGCACCATTGATTAGACTTAAAGAAATGACTTCTCATCTACAACTTAACTTTAGGTAAAAAATAATAGAACAAGTTGAAATTCCTATAAAAAGCACACAGGTTTTAACACACCAGGCAGCTGTATTACTTTTAAGACAGAGTAGGAGATTCAGCAACTTTCCTTGGTAACCATTGACTTCCTTATAGCTAACTCAAGTCCCCAGTGAAGAAAAGGAACAACTGTTCATCATATAGTAACTCACACACTCAGTTACTCATGCTAATAGAAGGGAGGTGCAGTGATTGGATGAGAAACCTGTCTTTCGTTTTCTATCCCCCCCCCACACACACACACACTTTAGAGCTGGAGTGGTGGTGTACAATAAAGGCACAACTTGAAATCAGGCAGAACTGAGGGCGGAGCTCTGTGTTTTACCATCCCTGTAGCCTTGGTTACCTTAATTAACTTTCCTAGTCTTCAGTTACTTTGTTTACACATGGTTATAATAATGTCCTTACTTTATTCTTGTTGTTAGGTGAGCTATAACTCATAGCGACCCTCTGAACAACAGATCTGAATCTTCCCCTATTCAGTGTGTCTAAAGAGGGGGACACAGGACACAGGGGCATAGGGCTGGGAGCGTCTCTTTGAAAGGGCCCAAGGGAGAAAGGATCGCACAGCCCTTCACTGCCCCAGAGCAGAAACCAGATAAAAAGCCAGTAGCCCAGCCCCATGGTGCCTCTAGAACCCCAGCAGCAAGGATTTCTTTATTCGTTGCTGACTCACAGACTCACAGTACTGGTACCAGTACTGAAGAGCAGCGATGTCAGTTTGGAGACTAAGATGTGCCTGATCCAAGCTATAGTCTTTGCAATTATTTGCTATACACCAGAAAGCTGGACAATGACTAGGGATGATAGAAGGAGAGAGAAGAGTATTTAACATCCCATGGACTGCCAAAAGGACAAACAGGTATGTCTTAGGGAAGTTGCAACCAGGGTGCTTCTTGGAAGCAAAGAGAGTGAAGCTTCACCTCACATGGCATGTTGCTAAGAGAGACTATTGGTTGGAGGGGGACACTGTGCTTGAAAAGGTGGAGGGTCAGAGAAAGAGGGAAGATTCAACCAGATAGATTGACATAGTGACTGCAGCAGTGGGCTCAATATGTCAGATATGGTCAGGAAGGCACGCGAAAGGATGAGATTCAGACCTGTTGTTCCATAGGGTCTGTATAGGTCATACTCAACCACACCTAACACAAATTGACATGAGGGTTGTTCCAGCTGCCTCGCTTGTGGAGACCCACGTTGCAATTCATGAGAACCTTATGCAGACAAATTTCCAGGATGTGATGGGCTACTCTCTAGATGGGAAGCGGAACAGCAGATGTCTTTACACTACTTGGAAAGGGTCACACTTGAGGAAACAGGACTGAACTTCGCCAGGCAGGATTTAGATTAGATGGGAAGGAGAGCTTCCTGACGATTTCCTTCCTTTGGGATCTTCAAAATTAGAACAGTTCCCCATCTGTCAACCTTTAAGGCACAACTAGGTTTAATGATTTTCCAAGACCCTTTTTAATGGTATTGGAGTCTTGGACATAATGTAAAATGTCTTGGGGATGGTGCAGCCAGAGTGCTCTTTGGAGGAAAAAAATGATGAGGCTTTGCCTCACACACTTCTGGGATGTGGCTAGGAGGGGCTATTCCTTGGAAAAGGACATGAGGGAAAGGTAGAAAGTCGGTGAAGGAGAGGGAGACCCTAGGCCGGTGGATGGACACAGTGACTGTCACAATGGTCTCTAATGTGTCCGAAAGTGTGAGGATGGCACAGAATAGAACAGGGTTCATACCTGGTTGTTCATAAGGTCGCTAAATGTCATACTCAACTTGACGGCGCCCAACAACAAAAACAACTGTGTGTAACTTACAGCATATTCTTAACTGCCTGCATTATAGAAACAATGATGGTTTCTTATGCACACTGAGGGTGGTAGAAAATAAAACTGCCTGGTGGAGGTGGAACTCTAAAAGGAATGCAGAAAGGAGCAGTGGAAGTAAGGGCCTGTGCTACCATCCCACAGGTGGGTGCAGTTTGAAATCACCAGCTGCTCCATGGGAGAAAGATGGGCAATCTCCTCCTATGTCATTATAACCTCTTAAAACGTGCTGAGGGTCAGGTAGGATTCAATTCCAGTCCAATGGTATATAACAACAGTAACCACATGTAAGCAAATAACAATTGGAGACTAATTAGACGGATCTTCTTTTTTTCAAAGCAGTAGGACATTCTTGCTGTTCTTCTCTTGAAAAGATCCACAAAATCATCAGACTGCCTTGGCAGCCTGAGAAATAATTCTGGGAAAGGGAAACGTAAAGATACACAGATTTTAAAAGACTATTATGTGATGAAATCTACATTAGGAAAACTCATTACAATTATTCATTAATTCGTTGTAGGTATTAGTATTTCCACATTATTAGAGGTAATTGACCACAAGGCTAAAAAAAAAAAAAGAGATTGGTGGCTCAGTGGTAAGGAGTTGCACTGTCAGCCGTGAAGGCTTGCCTTTAGAATCCCCCAGCTGCTTCACGGGAGAAGGTTGAGCGGTCTACGCCTGCGCAATTTACTGCCTCAGAAAACACGCTGGAGGGACAGCTGTGAGTAGATTCTGACTTGATGGTACGCAGCATGCTGGCGAGTAAAAAGAAATATAGGGTAATGCTGCCATCTAGTGGTATCAATGCATTAATGCCATTCTTTGAACTGTTAACTTGAATTTCCAGACCCAATGTGCCTCTGGAAAGTATGAACTTTGAGAAATGACGATCTTTACAGAAAGACTTAAGGCCTTTTGTTCTTGGGGTCGTTATGAGTCATGCTCAACTTGATGGCAATCATCAACCAACAGCAACAACAGGCTAGCTGAGTGGATTTGGATTCACAGAAACCCTGTAAAATAGAGTAAAACTTCCCTCCATGTAGGGTTTCCAAGGTTGAAAATATTTTTGGAAGCAGGCAGTGGTGTCACTCTGGAGACTACGGTGCGTCTGATACAGGCTATGGTCTTTGCAATCACTTGTTATGCATCAGAGCGTTGGACAATGACTAGGGAGGATAGAAGAATTGATGCCTTTGAGCTGTGGTGCTGGAGAAGAGTATTAAATGTACCATGGACTGCCAAGAAAACAGATTCAACCTGGAGAGGGTTAAACCAGGCT
>NW_006399848.1:7957155-7957958 GCF_000299155.1 Elephantulus edwardii
TTGCGATGGTGAATAATGCTGCTATGAACATTGGTGTACAAGTTTCCGTTTGTGCCTCAGTTCTCATTTTCTCGGGGTATATTCCAGTAGAATAGCTGGGTTGTATGGAATTTCTATGTTCCGCTTTTTGAGGAAGCACTAAACTGCCTTCCAGGATGGTTGTAACATTTTACAATTCTACCAACAGTGTAATAGAGTTCCTATCTCACTACATCAACATTTATTACTTGCTGCCCTGTTAAACTTTGTCACTGCTACTGGAGCGAAATGGAATCTCATTGTGGTTTTTATTTGCATCTCTTTAATTGCGAGTGATTTTTGAGCATTTCTTCATGTGTCTATTTGCCATTTGAATATCTCCCTCTGTGAATATTCTGTGTCTTTTGCTCGTTTTATAATTGGGTTATCAATCTTTTTCTTACCTTGCTTGGGAGGGACTGGAGAGCATTATGCTGAGTGAACCGACTCAGTCCCACAAGGACGAATACTGTATAAAACCATTATTGTAGAATAAGTATGAGGATTCAAGGGAGGCGGGGTGGAGAGTGGAAGCGGAGGGGTAAGGATGTGGATTAATCATGGGGTTGTACAGTTTGATGGGAGGGGTGAGGGAAATTGGAAGAATATGGTCTGAAAAACAATGTATCTATATTATTTATCTATTATCTATCTATCTATCTATCTATCGAGATATCTCACCACTGGGCCAATTGGCAGCATCAGGATGGATGGTGAAGAGAGTGAGATTGTTCACAGCTGTAGTTTGCTTTGCTCCACAGTCAACAGCTTGGCACCAGCAGCCA
>NW_006399848.1:7958412-7977629 GCF_000299155.1 Elephantulus edwardii
GGTCGATTGATTCAGTGACTGGGGTAATCGGGATGGGAATGTCAAAGACTGCGATTGGCACAGGACAGAGCAGAGTTTAGGGCTGTTGTACATAGAGTCACTATGAGTCGCAAATGACTTGACGGCACATAACAACAACAATAACAACAACAACATATATAGCTACCCTATTATGAATCCACTGCACCACCTGGGCTACACAACAGCCTAACCTTGTTGTTATGTGCTTTTTAAATGGTACCAACCATTCCATGATGGCCATGTACACAAATAGAACAAAGCTGTCCAGTCCACTGGCACCCCTACAATCACTGCTTGAGCTTGTTGCTGTATTATCTTGAGAGTCGTTTTCATTGCTCCCTCTCCCCGCACATACACCCTGCCACAACCTTATAAGCCGGCTGTTCTTCTCCAGGGACTGGTCCCTCTTCATGACATGGCAAACATGTGAGATGAAGTCTCGCAATCTTCTCTTCTAAGAATCTCTCTGGTTGCACTTCCTAGATTGATTTTGTGCTTTCTTCTGGCAGTCCATAGCATGTTCAGTGTTCTTTGCCAATAGGGCGAGTCAATGGCATTGCTTTCTTAGCACTCTAGAGAGATCAGTAGGGAGCTCTGGGGGCCTCATGGTTAAGATGCTTTACTGCAATCCCAAAGATCCATGGTTCTAATTCACCAGCAGCTCCATGTTCAAAAGATGGGCAAACTCCTTTTGTGTGATTTACTGCCAATAAAAACTTACTGGAGTGTAAGCTATGAGTCGGTTCCAACTCAAGGATACACAGCACCATTACTTAACAGATCTCTTCCTCCTGCTTTAATCATTCCATGTCCTATTGAGTAAGTTAAATTCCAATGCCCTGGTGGCCTAGTGGTAAGAAGCTGCACAGCAATCTCAAAGGCACACGGTTCACATTCACCAGCTGCGTCTCAGGAGAAGGATGGGCAGTCTCCTCCTGTGCGATTACCTGCCTCTGAAAACCTGCTGGAGGGTCAGCTATGAGTTGGTTCCAACTCCACGGCACACAACAACAAAGTCATTCAAAGTTATTACAGAGTCTGTAAACCCTGTAAGAAGATAAGCATGCCACGTGGCATGTGCGTTGCATTAACAGACATTCTCACCAAACAAAACCTTACAAGTGATGTCTTCTTTTAGACTCTGGTGGCTTAATGGTAACGAGTTGTGCTGTCAACTCAAATGTACACGGTGCAGTGCCACCAGCTTCTCTGTGGGAGAAAGGTGAGCAATCTGTTCTCATGCAATTAACAACCTCTGAAAACCCCCTGGCAGATCAGCTGCGCATAGATTTGGACTCAATAGTGCACAACAGATGAAATCTAACCTCTTTTGTAAAAGTGGACTTTTCTGTTGCAGTTGTAGGCTCCAAAAAAGCTCTAACTGATGCTGCATGTCAAGTACTGTCGTCCCTCTTGACAGACTAACTAGCTAACCAGGCTTCATCTAATGACCACTTGATAGTAAAAGATTAGTCTAGGGTTGTCATGTTTTTAATTTCTTTAATTACACAACTCAGTTATAAACACTGCCAATAAGTGTCTGATTCAAAATTTTATCTATTTTTCAATACTAAAGTGAAGGTATACATATCTCAGAAGGCTGTAATCTTTGAGCTTGCTTCAAGTTCTCTTCGAAGTCAGCACAGAAAACTTGTGTCATTTGCATATGGTAAGTTGTTGATGAGTCTTCCACAAGTCCTGATAGTATGTTCTTCAGAGAGTTTGTCTTCTCAGCTTATTTTCTCAGCATAGAAATTGAATATGAAAGGATACAACCCTGATGCACAACTTTTCTGATTTTAGACCACAAAATAATCTATTAGTTCTGTTTTAATGACTGCCTGTTGTTATATGTTCAGGTTTATCACAAGCACAATGAAATGTTCTGGAATCTCCATTCTTTGCAGTGTTTTTCATCATTTGCTATGGCCCACACAGCTGACTGTTTTTGCATCATCAGTAAAATAAAGGTAAACAATTTTCTGCTATCCTTTGCTTTCCACCTGACATCAGCAACGATATTCTCTGTTCCATGTCCTCTCCTGAATCTGGATTTCTCCCTGCTGATCTGATACTTTGTTTTTAAATGATCTTTAGCAAGGTTTTTCCCATGAGAGACACTAATAATATTATTTTATAATTTCTGCATTTCATTGAATCACTTTTTGAAGGATGACTGAAATGATATTTGAAAGGTGGAGGAAGTTATCCTATTATCTGATAATTTCTGCATTATGTTGAATCACACTTCTTTGGACTGGGCTCAGTTATTATCTCTTCTACTCAGTTGACTGAGTAACTGCTATTGGCATAGACTACTGACAACTTCCAGTATTACATTTATTTGTTCATATATCTCAGTTGGTGTTCTAGCGATTCCCAGACCCTTGGTTTTGGCCAAGGCCTTCAGTGCAGCTTGGATGTTTTCCTTCAATTCTGTCTGTTCTTAATCACAAGCTGCCTCCTGTGGCTACACATTGCCCAGTTCTTTCTGGCAAAATGGTTCTTTGCATTCTTTCAATTTTCTTTTGATTTTTCCTGCATTATTCAATATTTTTCTCATGGAATCCTTCTCTGTTTCAACATGAAGTGTGAATTTCCCCCCTTCAATGTGTCCAGCTTCAAAATGCTGAGAGCGTTTTTTTCCATTTTGTTTTTCTAACTCCAGATCTGTGCATATTTTCTGAAAGATACTTTATCTTATCTTCTTTAACTGTTCTCTAAAATCTTCTGCCTAAATTTCTTCCATTGCCTTTTAGCTTTTTTATACCCTAGCACAAGTTTAAGTTGGGATCTATTAAGTTGTAGCTGTCCTTGAAGAGGGATGTCATGCTTGGGAGGGTGGAGGGACAGCTCAGGAGAGGAAGACCCTCTAATGAGATGGATTGATTCAGTGACTGGGATAATGGGGATAGGTGTGTCGGAGACGGTAAGATTAGCACAGGATGGAGCAGGGTTTAGGGCTGTTGTACATAGGGTTGTTATGAGTTGCAGGCAACTTGATGGCACATAACAACAACAACAACAACAACTTATTTTAAGAACTTTATCTTATTTAATGCTGTTGTTATTGTTAGCTACTGTTGAGTCAAATATGACTCATAGGGACCCATGAACAACATATCTGAACTCTGTCCTATGTTGGGCCATCCTCATCATCTCTGACATACTTTAACTCATTGCTGCAATCATTGTATTAATCCATCTTATTAAGGAACTTCCCTTTTTTTGCTGACCCTCCACTTTTCCAAGCATGATGTTTCTTTCCATGCATGATGTGGCTTTCCAATGAACAACTCTTCCTAAGAACATGCCCAAAATATGAGAGACGTAGATTCGCCATCCTTAACCTCTAAGCACTCTGGCTGCACTCTCTCCAAGACATATTTGCTTGTTCTTTCTGCAGTCCATGAGATATCAGTGCTGTTCTCCAACACCACAACTCAAAGGTATCAATTCTTCTTTTGTCTCCTTAGTCATTGTCCAGCTCTCAGATGCATCACAAGTGATTGAAAAGACCATGGCCTGAATCAGACACATATGAGGGTCTAAACTGAAACCATGGCTCCTAAATGCTTTAGAGAGGTCATTGATGGCAGATTTCCCCAATGTCTTGATTTCTTAACTCCTGGTACCAAGTGTGTTGGCTTTAGAGCCAAGTAAGATGAAAGAATTGACAATTTCAATCTATTCTCCCTCTATCATGATGTTACTTATCAACCCATTGGTGAGGATTTTTGTTTTCTTGATGTTGAGATGTAACCCATATTGAAGACTGTACTTTTTCAGTCTTCTGCAGCAAGAGTTCCAAATCCTCCTCAGTTTCAGCAAACAAGGTTATGTCATCTGCGTAACACAAGTTGTCAGCCTTCCTGCACTTCTGACGCCACAATCTCCTTCATAAACTGCAGCTTCTCTAATAATTTGGTCAGTATACAGATTGAATAGGGAGAGCAAAAGGATCCACATGTTTCTTGGTTTTAAACCATGTAGTATTCCCTTGCATTTTAATTTCTTTTCAGTGATTTGCTTTGTGGTTTTTATTTACTTAGTTCCTCCCACCCCTTGATATGAGCGTGAAAACTTGGTAACATAGTGCTTAAGTGGCTAATTGAAATGCAGAGCAAAGAAACCGGTTTCTCTGCTACTGTAAAGATTAACAGCCTCAGAAACCTGTGGGTCAAGTCTTCTCTGCCCTCTAGGGTCAATATGAGTTAGAATTCACTTGATAGCGATAGGGTGGATTAGGATGATTTGACAAAAAAATCCTTCTTAATGCTCTACAATATTGATGGATGTGTATAGTACATGTATAGAAATATTCTGTGAAAATTACATTTTTCTGTGAGTGTAGTCCTTTTTGCATTTCCATCCCTGTTCAAACTGAGCATTAATGTATACATTAGCAGACTATTGTTATTACTGTTGTAGTATTGTGTATATAATAGTATTCATTTTTTGTTGCTTTTAACTCTTGTGTTCTTCCTATTGCCTTCGTTTGTCTTGATCATTTCTCTGAGCTCCTCCTGATGGGAAATACTATTTCTTTATGGGAAATACTAATTATTGTTAAAAGGACAGAACTTAATATCTATTCAACTCCTGCTTTTTGTTTTTATAGTGGAGCTTACCGAAAATGTTCACATAAAAAGTAGGTGAGAATGGAGTACTTCTGTTAAAGCTAAATAGATATTTGAACTTCAGATGTGTCATATTACTAAATATAATGCGTCAGGATTGGTGGAAGATCTATTAACAATCTGTGTTATGCAGTTGACACAACCCTGCTTCTGAAACTGCTGCAGAGGGTCAAGGATTGCAGCCTTCAGTATGGACTGAGGCTCAATGTCAAGAAGACAAGGATTCTCACCACTGGACCAATTGGCAGCATCAGGATGGATGGTGAAGAGATTGAGATTGTTCACAGCTTCAGTTTGCTCGGCTCCATGGCCAATACTCTTGGCACCAGCAGCCAGGAAATAAAAAAAGTATTGCGATGGAAAAGTCTGCTGTTAGGGACCTCTCTAAAGTACTCAAGAGCAACGGTGTGTCTCTGGAGACTAAGGTGTGTCTGATACAGGCCATGGTCTTTGCAATTACTTGTTATGCATCAGAGAGTTGGACAATGACTAGGGAGGATAAGAGAATTGATGCCTTTGAGCTGTGGTGCTGGAGAAGAGTATTGAATGTACCATGGACTGCCAAGAGAACAGATTAATCCTGGAGAGGGTTAAACCAGGCTACTCCTTAGAGGCAAGGATTCTAGGGCTTCGTCTGACATACTTTGGACATGTTGTAAGGAGGGAGAGGTCCTTGGAGAGTGACATCCTGCTTGGGAGGTTGGAGGGACAGCGCAGAGGGAAAGGCCCTCTATGAGGTGGATTGTTCAGTGACTAAAGTAATCGGGATGGGTGTGTCAGAGGCAGTGCAATTGGCACAGGATAGAGCAGAGTTTAGGGCTGTTGTACATAGAGTCGCTATGAGTCGCAAACAACTCAACGGCACATAACAACAACGACAACAATGTGTAAGATCTGTAAAAAATAAGTGGTTTAATTCTCTATCAGCCCTATTTCCAATCTTACTGAAAACAAAACTCTGAAACCACTTAAGTTGCAAAATATTTCATTATTCAGTCATTATGGTCATTAACTTTCTTAGTTTCTAGGGAATATATATGTAAACACCCTTACAGGTTAAATGAAAAAAACTATTAATGATCCCAAGTGCTCTCTTATTTAAAATTTAAACCACAACAATAAGAAAAGTTTTAGGATGTAAGAACAGCATTAGTGTCAACACATCTTCAGTAATACAATGCTGACAAAGTTCTGTAATCTCCCATTTAATAACATGTTTTCATAAATATTATAGAACAAGGTAATGTTCACTTCATTCTGACTCTTGGTAATCCTGGTGTTTCAGAATAGAGTGGGAGTTCATTGGGTTTTCAATGTTTGGTTTTGGAAGTACATCTTAAAACTCATCCAAGGAATTGTTATTGTTTTGCATGTGTGTTAGTCATTAAAGTTTTGTTTTACAAAGCTTTTCCTCTGTGATTGAGCCCAAGTTTTTTAATGAGAAAATGAGAAATGTTAAATTATGTCTGTCATCGTCTCTCTTTTT
This sequence comes from Elephantulus edwardii, assembly GCF_000299155.1. Classification (NCBI taxonomy): domain Eukaryota; kingdom Metazoa; phylum Chordata; class Mammalia; order Macroscelidea; family Macroscelididae; genus Elephantulus; species Elephantulus edwardii. Next base: position 7,964,560 of record NW_006399848.1, read on the forward strand.
TTTCTTCTTTTGCTCTTGAAGCAGTTAACTGGGAAAAAGGTAAGAGGAATAAGGAAGGACACATGTGTTGGGGTGAGGTGGAAAGTGGAGGTAGGGTGCAAAACGTGTCTTATGAGTCAGTTTTTATGCTGGAAGTTGTGATGGCCTCTCGCATCTCAAGTAGAGACAGGTCGGGAACACTAGGCGCTCTCATGCCTTTCTTTTCGTCAAGTGGGTGTCAGCAGATGGGACTTGCCAGATGAGCTGGGGATCTCTGGTTAACAGTCCACCAGCATGTGGGCGTAAATGCTGAAATGCTTGGCCTCGTCTTCAGGCTCAGGGCTAGTGGGTGATTTTAATCTGTATCCCTCAGGCCTGCTTTTGGTTTTGGTCAAACATTCTTCTAGGTGGTATTACACTGGTCTGTTGATTTGCTGTACAGAGGTAACTCATGGTCGCTGTTATGCCGAACACTGTGACCCTGATGTGCCAAATGTAATATTGGTCACACATGACAGACAGTGTTTGGTGGAGCTCCCCAATTATAAGAAGCTTGGAAGCAGGAGTGGCATCCACTTCTGAAATAGCTTGCCTCTGGAAACCCTATGAACTTGGAGAAATGAAAGTTATAGTTATACAGTGTTCAGGTCTTTCGTTCATAGGGTTGCTATGAGTCGCCTATGACTCAACGACATTTAACAACAACTCCATCCTTATTGTATGAAGTAGCATTTTGATGTTGGTCTCTGGTTTTTAATTCAAGACACTAAGGAGTTACTTTATTTTCCATGTTGTTGTTGTATCAAGTGCTGGCCTTCAGTAGGACTCACAGTGACCCTATGAACAAAAACATCTGAACCCTGTTCTGTCCTGTGCCATCCTCACACTTCCCAACACACAAGAGCCCATTGCAGCAGTCACCATGTCAATCCACCTAATTGAGGGTCTTCCTCTCCTTCACTTCTCTACTCTTCCCAGCATCATGTACTTCTCCAAGGAATAACATCTCCTAGCAACACACCCAAAATATGTGTCCAAAATATGTGAGGTGAAGCCTTGTCATTACTGCATCCAAAGAGCACTCGGCTGCACCATCTCCGAGACCTAGCTGTTTGTTCTCTTAACTGTCCAAGGGATGTTCCGTGCTTTTCTCCAACACCACAGCTCAAAGGCATCAGTTCTTTTTCTGCCATCCTTATTCATTGTCCAGCTCTCAGATGCACTTTATTCAAATTTGTTTTCACAGTGAAGAAATAAATCATCAAATGTGTAAGAATAGATGGAATGAAAGTATATTTGTTAGATTTTTTTTTCCAAATCTGTGTCCAGTGAATCCAAATAGAAACATCTTAACTGACTATATTAGCCTGAAAATGCATACAGAAAACCATTACTTGATTATCTCTACTGGGGTGCTCTGGTGGTTTATTTGGTAGGGAATTGCACTGTCAACCTAAAGGTGATACCTCTCCGGCTGTTCTAATCCACTGGTGGCTCCTTGGAAGAAATATGAGCAATCTCTTCCTATGCAATTTATAGCTTCTGAAAACCCACAGAAAGGTCAGCTATCACTTGGGTTTGACTCAATGGCAATGAGAGAGAGAGGGAGGGAGAGAGAGAGAGAGAGAAACTGTGTGCAGACATATTTTGTACAATAAGAAGGTTTATTGTCAAGGAGACAAAAGCAGCACAATGACTTCATAATTATCAGTTATGCCAAGAGTATGATCAAAACACCATGTGAAGACAGAGGAGGGGTAAACCCACACAGAACTATGAATAAGCACATTTGACCCAATGTATCTTAAATTACTTCTATATCATATGCCAGGGGGCCTTCAATGGAAAAGCCTAGGTAGAAGGTCACTCTTTCTATGTTCCCACCACTTCTGAGTGGCCCTGAATACACAGAAGTCACTGGTATTCTTATTTTTTCTTTTGTTCCATATTCTACAAAGATTTGTTTGCCAACAGCCTGACCAACGAGACGACGCAGGATCTCTTTGACTTCTTTTATTTTCCACACGTCGCCGCTCTGCCACAGGGAATTTGTATTTTGCTCTTTACTGAAGTACTGCTCTATCTCAGCCTTGTGCACGATAGTGTTGAGACCCTTGCTCTTGCCCAGATAGAAGAGTGTGCTGGCCTGCTTGGATCGACACATGTGCCTGTAGTGTCTCCCAAAGGATCGATTTAAAGATGAAACATACTTTTCCATTGATTTGGAATCCTGATCAAGCTCCTGATTTTCTGGCCAGAACAGGAGGCAGGCTAAGAAATAAGGGTCTGGAAATTGAAGAGTTGAGTCGACTAATTGCAAGACTTCTCGGAGCTGCTTTTTCAGCAAGTTAAACGGCTGGATAAACCTGGAGTTGGGTTTTAGACAACTGAGAATTATGTTTGCCAAGATGAAATTCTGCTTCTCCCTTATCAGCTTTTTATTTGGGTTTTTCTGCAGAAGGATTTGGTATTTGTTCACTATGTTTTCCATTGTGTTCGGAGCATTTTTGTGGTTTGGGTTAAGATATTCCAGGAGTCCGGAAAACCTATCTGCTTTCAGAGCTTCTAGACTTTGCCTGCAGGTCTCCTCTTGGAGTAACTCGTGCTTTTGTGATGAATCCAAATCTTTTAAATGACAGAACAGTTCTGTGTATTTCTTGAAACAACGACTGACTTTGTTACTTAGCACTATTTCAACAATTTCTTTCTGAGTGCTTCTTGTTTTCAGAAGGACCATGTAATCGACAAAAAAGTCAAAGCACTTTTTCATTTCTGGTTGTAAATCTTGTAGATAAGTTGTGAAATTCTGAAGGGTCAAATGATACTCATTTTCTGGACCAGCAGGAATGGTTCCTGTTCCTGATAAAAATTGTATCATAGATTTTGTAGCAGATTCATTTTCTTTGTGGAACAAGGGAGTGAGCTGAAGAATCTGGATAGTGTAAAGGCCGACTTCTATTTCACCCAAGAAACCAGCTGTGTTATACATGTCATATTTTCTCTTCTGTAGTGACCAGGCTTCTGGTTCACTGTCTTTACAATCAGTTTGCTTCTGGGACTCTTTAAAAGCTTTTGAGGCTTTTTCAGCAGCTTCTAGGGTATGTGCTAGATCATTGACAGTAATGTTCCTACAAGTTTGGTTTTGATCCAGCCACCATTTTATTTCACTTTTGTAGACTTGACCAAGTGTATCTGAGATATAAGAATTTTTAGGTGCTATCCTTTTGGCTTGATTTGCCCAATACAGAGCAGTGTTAAAGTTTTTAATTTTAATGTAAAAATGTCTTGCTAATGCTTGGCAAATAAATGCATTTTGTGGGAATCGGATACTTCCTTGTTTCAAGACTTTTTCAACATTTTTGTTAGGTAAAGCTTCGATTAATGGGGAAAACAAAGTATCCATTTTATCACCATATTCCTTGCGCTGTCTTGTAAGCAGAAGTGTTTGCACGTCATGGAGAAATTTGTCTCTTCCTATCCCAGAGCTGTAGAATAATTTCTCATGCAGCATCTCCAGTGCAATTTTACTTTTGTCTAAATGGTAGCTTTTTTCCAATTCTTTTAGACAGTAACTGGCGATGAGAGGGTGAATAATGCGCACGCCTGTGTATCTCCCATATTCTGCAACTTCCATTTCAATTAAAAGTGTGGAATAGTTTCTCATCTTGTCTTGTAGAGTTTCAGGCTCCCAAGGTGTCTTAGTATGTGTTATTCCCAAAAATAGTTCACACTGTGACACGGAAATTGTCGAATCAGTAACATAAGAGTTGAGCAGAGCCAGGAAAGACAAAAGTTTTCCTTCTTTGCTGTCAACCTCATAACCTTCCAGGATGTTTTTTACTACCTTTTCTACATACGTTTCATCAAAATTTTTTTTCATGATCATGAAGGAATAAAAGTTTTCACAGTTCTTGTGCTGCTTTTCAATTTCCATCAGTTTGTCCTCAAATGCTCTTTTTTCTTTGGGAGAAAGTTGATATTTCAGTGCAATGCCATCTTCAAATCTTGCGCTTTCATCGGGGTTCTGGGACCTCATACAGTTCAAGAGAATGACCAGTGTTTTCTCATATCGAAACTCCTTCTCTGCTAAACTGGCATGGATAGCATTCTGCAGAATGCAGATGTTTTCTGGGTCTTCAAAGTCATCCACCAGGAGAAGCACAGGCATGTATTCCTGAGGGCTGGTTGTCTTATAGGTGATTAAATTGATCACTTGTTCTCCAATTTCTGTAAAATCAGCTGCTTTATTTTTAAGTACAGCACATCTGAAGTTTTTCTTCAGGTCCCAGAGAACATGCATAGCCAACGTACTCCCCCCACAGCCTGGATGATGGAAAAGGTTGATGATTTTGGCAAATATTGGTTTAGGAGACTCAGCCAAGTACTCTATCAGCTCTTTAAGATTTTCATAACGGTCTCTTTTGACAAAAGTGGAAGAATAATTTTCAGAAGAAAAATAGAAGTTCCACCAGGATACCTTGCCACCTTTATAAAAGTCTTCTTCTTTTGATTTCCTAAATTCCAGGAATTTTTTATCGTCTTTCTCTATGTCTGTGTCCCTGCACTCATTTTCACAGAGGATTTCTAGTGTAGTAAAGAGATCCTCTTCCTTTTTCTCAAGGATAACAGATGTCAGCCCATGAGAAGGCAGAAATCTTTGTGATGACTGAATCACTGACTTTAGTTTAAGGATAGTATTGTTTATCTGTCCTAAATTCAAAGTGGAAATGCTATGTTTTGTTAACTCATCTGCTATCGTCAGTCTTGTTTGCAGCCGATCTTTCCATCGCTGGTAAATTTGTGAGTTTGCACAGATGCACAATATATTTTCCATTCCATTGAGAGCTTGATAGAAAGCCCAGAACGTTTCAATGAGGGGATCTCCTGGGCTTTCCACTAAAGAGAATAATAGGAACACCACCAGAAATTTCCCTCTTGGTATTAAATTTCCATCTGTGAGAAAAGAAATCAGTTTCCTGACTTCCGAAGCTCTTTCTCTCTGCCACAGATGTGGTTCCAGAGGTTTGTTGGTGTCTGTGTTCAGGTCTGACCTGCCGTTGCAGAAGATCCAGCTGGGTTGCTCATAGAGATTCAGAGTCGATATAATCTCTCTGATGGTCGTTGTCTTTTCTTCATACTGACTGGGAAAGTGTAGGTTTGCTACTCGACTTTCTTTGTAAGCTTTAGCCACCCCGTTGCTCACCGATTCAGGATCAAACTCCAACACAGCAAACAATTTCATTTCTTTTAGAAAGTCCAAGTGCTTTGTTTGATTTGGATGACATTTATTTGTTACAAGAACATACCAACCATAGTATGAATTATCCAGGGAGTCTCGGCTTCCTAGGAGAAGTTTAACTAGTTTTAATCCTTCCTTCTCCTTTTTATTTGCCTTTACTCCATATTCCTCTTCTGCTTCTTTTCTAGCTGCTACTATTGACTCTAAATTTAGTAAATATGCTTTGAATTCTGCTTCCCGTTGTTTGACATTGGCAAGGATATCTTTGGAGCTAGCCCCATCTCTTACAAATAATGAATGATCTTTGTTTTGTCTCCATGTTCCATCTTTATCGTTTTGCATGCTAATGTAGAAAGACTTCATTTTACATACAGAAGACTTTGGAATAACATCAACTTCAATGACAAATTTGTCAGACAATGTATTGTTCTGCTGTAGGACTTCCACAAACCTTGGCTCCCTAATGCACTGCTTGGCTTCCTTGACATGACTGTCTTCAAAATACTGGTTGATCATTAGATTGAAGTGGTCAATGAAGGCATCCTTACTGGTGACACTCACACCAACAATTTCTCCATGGGGTTTGTCCTTGACTCCTAAATGGATAGTACCATTTGTGCGTACGTTCATGCAAGCAGATGCAAATCGGAAGACTTCATTGCTAAATTTCATCTGAATGTCCTTTGCTGTGGCTGTGCTTGTATTTGTGAAGGCCTTGAACTCATGGATTGGGTCAATGAGATTGAGTGGTCCCGTTTCAGGCTGTAGAATATAATGCTCTATGTAGCGTCTGCTATCATGGAATTTGTCAAAAGGATATGGCAAACAAGTGAGTTTTTCAGGTGCTAGTGCCTTGTTTTCTTTGCCTTTCATAGCTGCTTCTTCAGTTGTTGCATTTTCTTTCAGAAGACTCAATTCTTGTTTTTCAGTATCTCTGGTCTCGGTGAGGTCATGCTCAGTTTTGGATGATATTGGTTTCTCCTTTTTTGACTGTTTTGGCTTTTTTTGGTGTTCCTTTTTAGGAGTTGTTGTGGGATCAAATTTTCCAGAATCATGATTGTCACTTTCAAAACGACTATTATTTAATTTATTGTATCCACGTTTAATCAAAAGTGCTGGACCCCGTGGTAGCCCCATATCTCGAAGATCCTCCTCAGTTAATTCCTGTAGTACTAATCCTGTTACATCTTCCCTGAGCAGAATCTGCCCATATTTCTCATCTAGCTTAAGGTCCTCAGTTACCCACTTTTTCACATGTTCTTTGGTCCAGTCCTGGGTCACTTCAGGTAGAATTATTTGTTCACTCATGGCAAAATGGCAATGTTCTTCCTTGGGAAAAAGTAATACACAAAGTATTTTAGCATAATATTTTGTCATATAAATAACAGTTAATAATTAACTATAGTAATACATAGAATAACTACAATAATACCTAGAATAACTATAATTATCTGTCTATGTATTGAGAGTCAATTCTGATTCAGAGCAACTCTGCAGGGTAGACTTGAACCGCCTCATAGGATTTCCAAGGCTGAATGTCTTTTAAGATACTGACTGCCTCATCTTTCTCCCAAGGAGATTTGAACCACCTATCTTTTAGTGCAACTTAACACTTAATCCATTTCCTCACCAGGAATTGTACAGCTACATAAGGGATCTCTAGTGGCCTAGGGAGCTTTGGTGTGTAGGGAGTGTGCTGTTAATCCAAAGGTGGCACTTCTCTGGAGGTTCAAATGCACCAGGGGCTCCCTGGGAGAAAGGTGGGCAATCTTCTCCTGTGCGATTTACAGCCTCTCAAAACCCAGTGCAGTGTCAGCTATGAGTAGGTTCTGACTCATCAGCAATGAGTTTATTTTAGATTTCTGTATTTATATATTGTCTTTTGTTTTTATATATTTGATTTCATATAAATCCAATCTAATCCAATCCAATACAATCCAGTCCAATCCTCTGAAATCTAGAACTTGTGTAAAATGGAATCCAATCAGATGAGAAAAATAACAATATTTTTCCACTAATAGAGATGATAAAGCCAAAACATGTCAATAGAGAGGATAAAGCCAAAACATGTCAATAGAGAGGATAAAGCCAAAACATGTCATTGAATAAATTCTAATATAACAACACTATATAACATTATTGATTGGGAACTGATGACATTCCTGCAATATGGAATTCTCTGAATGGCAAGAGCTGAGTGTTCCGAACACTCTGGGAACAAGGGTTGTTCACTTTGGTAGAATAATAGAATCACCTGGGTCTCTAGGCCCCCAGATTTTTATTTAATTGGCTATGGGTATGGTGGAACTCAGGAACTTGTATACTTTTGAAAACTTGGTCTAAGTGATTCTTTTGTGCAGACAAGGTTAGTGGTAGCAGTGACAGGCCTGCAGCATCAACACCATTTTGGAGCTAGCTAGAAATTTATATTCTCAGCCTACTGACTCAGAATAAAAATCATGAATCAGTAAAATGAGCCTTTTAAAGAAAGAAAAATAAGGACATAAAATCATTATAAGAGTAAATGGGATAAGGAGCTCTAGTGGCCTAGTGGTGAGAAGCTGCACTGCAGTCCCAGAGGTGTGTGGTTCGAATCCACCAGATGCTCTCCTGAAAAAGGAGGGACAATCTCCTCCTGTACCAGTCAGATCTGATTTAATGGTACATGCACAAAAAATAATAAAAATTAAATTTAAAAAAGGAATAAATGGGATAAAAAGAACAACAATCTAATAAAAACATTTTCTAAAACAATGAACATTTAAAAAATAAAAAATATCAGGGAGTCTAATTTTTTAACAATTAATGTATAACTAGGCACAAAGTCTAGCTAAAATACAAATATGATCCATTTCTGTCTAGGGATTCTTGCAAAACCTCACCTGGAAAGTATATTAAACTTTTGCTGTGGAGGATGAGTTAACTGAAACCTCAACTTTGGGCTCTGTGCAGGGAGAAGCCATTTCTGTTTGCTACAGTTATCTTCTCTTGGTGCTTCTGTTATGTTGTTGTTAGGTGTTGTCCAGTCAGCTATGACTCACAGTGACTCTATGAACAACAGATCTGCACATGGTCCGAGCCTCTGCCATCCCACGATCTCTGACATGCTTGAGCCCATTGGGTCAGTCATTGTGTCGGTCCATCTTGTTAAGGGTCTTCCTCTCACTGACCCTCCCTCTTTCCCAGTATGGTGTCCTTGCCTTCACCTTTCCCCAGCACAACACTCTATCTTATAGTATCTAAGAGAGAAATAACTAAGATACTCAGTATAAGATGATTGCAAAGAAAAGTCTTAAAGAAAATGATTTTTAAGTTTTGCTGGGCATTATCTATAGTTAAATATAACTTTTATATCAATTAAGTTATATAATATAGACATTTGTAAACTACCATAAATAGAGCTTTCTTGACAATTTGGTTTACTTCAACTCCTACTCTTTTGGTCTACATTTCCCCTGGGTCTTCCAGCCTCACTCCCTGAGAATCCCACCTCCAGAAACATTCTGTCCTCTTCCTACACTTTGTAGACGGTTTCTTTTTGAAAGAAGTCCCAAATCCACACAAGTTCTATCTAGTGATACAACATGAAAATGGTGATATTTCTCAATCCTTTAAGGATCCTTTAACAAATAATTGCAGTATACATTTGAAGTATATTAATATTAATTTTCAAAGTTCTACTTCAGTTTTAAAATTCACTTTTAAGATAGCTTTTTAAAGAAGATTAATGACCTCATGTTTTAATGATTAAGAACTTACCAGTGCTTTTCTGAAAACCTCCACTTTTCATAGCAGAAACTTGAAACAGGTCATCGTGAGGTTCTTTGATTTCCAACTCTTAGATCTGTTTTGTCTTAAGAATTTGTAAGAGCCAGTTCCCTGAAAGTGACAACGGAGATGCAAAAATGTAGGTTGAACTGTCCCAATATTGCCATTTGAAGTTTTATCTGGTGGTATATTTGATAAGACTGTTATTATATACCCAAAATGGCATCACAGCAAATTAAAACACTACTTACTAATTTAACTTGTTGTTCTAGAACTATTCCCTGGACAGATTTCTGCCCTCACTTGCTACTGTGAAAGTTTTCAAATGTGTAGAGAATTTGAAACAGACCTCTTCCTCATTCATCAACTGTCTTGTTATCTGGCTTTCAACATTCACGGCAATAGTGAGAAAATCTACGATTGGGCTTTTTGTGTGTGTGTTTTTTAATATAAAAATGTTTTCTTTTCATTTTCCCCCCATTGTTGCACTTTTCTTTCTCTCCTCCCTTCCCCCTTTCCTCAGGCCTCCCCATGATTCCCTTTGTTCCAGATTGTTATCCTACATATAATGCCTAATCATATATTCCTTTAGAACAGGTCTTCCCCTCATCTGATCTAATGCAGTGTTCATTATCTGCCCATTCTTTTCCCATTCTCTCCCCAACCCTCCCTCATGTCTGTCCTATTTTGTAATAGAAGTGTTATGTGATTTGACTATTTTGTACAGTAGTAATATATACACCTTCCTCTCTTTTGCAGACCCTCCATCCATGCAAGCCTGATATTTTTTTCCAAGGGATAGCCTGTCCTAGCAATATGTCCAAAATATGAGAGATGAAGCTTTGTTATTCTTGCATCCAAGGAACACTGCTGCTGTACCTTCCCCCAAACATATCTGTTCTTTTGGGAATCCATGAGATATCCAGTACTCTTCTTCAACACCACAATGTAGAGGAAATCCCCCCTTCAAGATGGACTGATAAGACTGGTGACTGCAGAAATGAGCTCAAGTGTGGCAGAGATGATGAGAACGGCACAATATAGGACAGGGTTCAAGCCTGTTGTTGATAAGGTTGCTATGAGTTGTACTGGACTTGGCAGCACCCGGATAACAGCAACAACAACAATCCTCTCTGCAATTACCAGTAGGTCCAGACTCCTATCTTATCTCTCCTAGGCTACAACACTTGCCCCTCAATGATTTCCCCATTATTATCAATAACCTCTTCAGAGAATTATCAAAATAGCAGCGAGAATAATCTTATTATTCTGTAAATAGCAGTTGTTAGTTGCTCTTGGTCTGACCTTATATAATGTAAAGAAACAATGGTCAGCCTTGGTTACCTTCATGAAATATGTTCATTGAAACTGCAATAAGATAATTTTGATATTTTGTTCAAACTGTTTATCTGACTCAGAAGGAAAACTAAAGTCATTGTTATGAATTAAAAATCCCTATCTACTCTGGTACTCTGTTACCCTTTGATATTACTGCATCTTACTTTTCTTTTTTTCTCGATATCCAATTTTACTCTCTATTGTTAGACCTGCTCCTGTTTTGGGCTATTGCACTTGTTATGACCTCTCCCTGGAATGTTCTTCTACTGGATGCCTGCAGGGCTCCTTGCCTCAATGCCTTCAGGTCTGATTGAGTTTCAGCAAAGTCCTGCTTGGCCAGCCAGCTGAAAATTCATGTTATATGCTGATACTTCTTATCTCTATTATTTTTTTAATGTACTTAGGACCTATCACAAACCAACATCTCATGTCTTTTACTTATTTATCTTGCTTATTTTCTATCATATTTATTTGAAGGTAAACTCCACGAGGAAGAACATGGATTTTTTTTTACTTTGTTTTCAGTTTTAAAAGTGTCTACCACATAGTAGCTTCTCAACAAAAATCTGTTGCACAAAAGAAATGAAAGGACATTTACTTATTTAGAATAGTTGAAAAAGAATGCATTTTTGAAAACACTAGAGTCAGCAATGCCTATGCTGCCAACACAAAGGTATATCGTTCAAAACCACCAGCTGCTCTTTGGGAGAAAGATGGACAATCTACTCCCCTGTGATGTACTGCCTCTATAAACCCCTTGGAGGGTCAGCTATAGATAGGATCCAACCTGAGGGGACACAACAACCACATGAAAAGGGGAGACACTCTAGTGACATCGTCTAACACATGTTGTGTTGGAATCCCCCAACTTCTCAGTGGGAGAAAGATGGACAGTTTCCTCCCATAACATGTACAGCCTCAGAAATCTCATAGAAGGTCATTACACATTGGGATTAACTTGAGGACTGTAGGTTATGGATGAAAGGACTGAACTCCTTTTACTAGTCTTGAATCCCTAGGCAGAAATGTGAAGAGATTTGATTTACTGACTATCCCTAAGTTTGGAATAAATTTCAGCTTCTATCATCTGGTCACAACGAATGAGGACATTTTCTTAAAAATAAAAATAAATATGCCATTCGCTTCACTCCTCCTATGTATCCCACTTCAGAAGACTTTATCAGCTACTTTACACAGTCCAAAAAGAGACCATTTTGCCATATAAGGTTTTCACCAGAGGAGGTCTCTTTTCACTCTGGCCTGCACTATCAGAGGTTCTGCTTTTATTTACTCCCTCAGCTCTGAATTACTAAGGGCTTTGCACAGATGCATTCTCTTCCCGTCTCTGCTTAGTCAGCGCCCTCCTCTCAGTTATTTAACTTCCCCCTCCTTGCTCTGGATTGAGAGGACAGACTAGACCTTTTTCTCTCTTGTTTTAGCCAGCGAATACAACAATTCCAATTGGATCCAACATTCTAGGAATGAAGTAGCACATCAGAAATCTTGCTGTAGCCTCTTGATCCGCTCTTTTTATACTGTTAGCCCCAACCCACTGTGTGTCTTTATCTTGAGTATGGGACACTGCAGAGAAACCTATCTTCATGTCATCTAGCAGATGAAGTGGTCTCTCAGCTCTGCTCTTCATATACTGCCAATCTGTTGTTGTTAGACAGGTGCCACTGAGCCACCTAGCAACTCATAAGAATTCTAGGAACAACAGATATAAACCTTGACCTCTTCCATCCTGTCCTCCTGATCTGATATGCTTGAGTTCATTGTTATAGTCACTATACAGGTTCAATCCATCTTTTTGGAGGTCTTCCTCTGTTACCAATATTGTTGCTGTTGGATATCATAGAGTCAACTATGACTCATAGCAACCCAGTGAACAATGGATCTGAACCCTCCCCTATCCTGTGCCGTCCTTGTCAATTCTGCTATACTTGAGCTCACTCTTATAGGCAGTCTATCTCACTAAGGGTTTTTACCTCCTTTGCTGACCTTCCACCTTTCCAAGCATCATGTCCTTTTCCAACGACTGACCTCTTTGAACAACATACTCAAGATCTGTGATATGAAGTTTCACTATACTTGTCTTTAAGGAGCACCCTGGTTACATCTTCTCAAAGACATATTTATTTGTTCTTTTGTGAGTCCATGGGATGTTCAGTACTCTTCTCCAACACCACAACTCAAATGGCATAGAATCTTCTGTTAATTTTATTCATTATTCAACTTTCAGATGCACAGCAAGTAATTGAAAAGACCATGGTTTGGGTCAGATGTACCTTAGTCTTCAAACTGACATTGTTGTGAATAGATCAGAGGAGATCACTGGCATTCACCAAATCTCGTCTTTTGATAAAGAAAAAAAAATCAATACCTATCTCAGTATAATTATTGTTGTTGTTGTTATGTGCCATTGAGTCGTTCGTGACTCATAGCAACCCTATGTACAACAGCCCTAAACCCTGCTCTATTCTGTGCCAATCGCATGGCCTCTGACACACCCATCCCGATTACCCCAGTCACTGAATCAATCCACCTCATGGAGGGTGTTCCCCTCCTACGCTGTCGCTGTCCCTCCACCCTCCCAAGATGTCCCTCTCCAAGGACCTGTCTCTCCTTACAACATGTCCAAAGTATGTCAGACGAAGCCCTAGAATCCTTGCCTCCAAGGAGTAGCCTGGTTTAATCCTCTCCAGGATGAATCCGTTTGTTTTCTTGGCAGTCCATGGTACATTCA
>NW_006399848.1:7984839-7986041 GCF_000299155.1 Elephantulus edwardii
TTGTTTGCCATTGAGTCACTGCAACTCATAGTGATCCTATGTACATTAGCTCTGAACCCTGCCCTATCCTCAGGCAATCTCATCCTCTCCAACATATGTGTTGTTGTGTACTGTTGAGAAGAAACTGACTCATAGTGAACCATCCAGCAGGTCTTCAGAGATAGTTAATCACATGGGGGGAGATTGTTCATCCTTCTCCCATGGAGCAGCTAGTGGATTTCAAACTATATGCCTTTGGGATTGCAGTGGAACTTCTTACCTGTAGGCCACCAGAGCTCCTTAAGTATCACACTATTCCTCTTTAATTTGTTATTCCTGGCATAGCAGAGCATATGATTGATCCAAATGGCCAATACCAATCCATCTCAGGTCACTAATGATTAGGATATCAGTCTTTATACATTTCATTTAATTTTCCTAGCTTCATAGTTGATATATTCCGTGTTCCAACTGTTAATGGTGTGTGCAGCTGCTTAAAAATTATTTTTCTACTGTGTAATAAAGTATTGTGTCAACTACTGTTTCAAGAATCAAAATATGTATGAGTATATTCCTGGACTCCAGTCTGCTTGGGATAGTTGGATAACTCTTCATGAAAATCATATTTTAATTATATAAATGTATAGATAAAACGAATTACTGTAGAGTTAGAACCCATTCATAGCTGACCTTTAATTGGGTTTCCAAGACCGTGAATAGCAAGGGAGGAGATTGCTATCTTTCTTCAGTGGAGGTACTGGTAGTCATGCCAGAGCAGTGTGGCTTTTGAGTTAACAGTGCAATATACACAAACTTTTTATTAAAAGCTAACAGAAGACAACTAAATATATAGTTCCAACCCAGAAAGGACTTTGGACTCAAAAGTAAGGAGAGACATTGACCTTTCCTCTCCTTTAAATTTTATAGTTGTAAGTATACATGTGCTGAGAAAATCATTCAAGAAACTGAATTATGTGAAGAAAAATGTATCAGAATTGGAGGTAGACTCATCAACTATGTACATTATGCAGATGACACAACTTTATTTACTGAAAGTGAAGAGGATCTGAAACTCTTGTTGCAGAAAATAAAAAATTACAACCTTTTATCTTGATTACATCTCAATATGTAAGGAATTGGCAGATACAGAGGAATTTAAAGAAATAACATATGAGCAAGAGCCTATGGTGATGAAGGAAGAAGTTCAAGCTGCTTTGAAGGAA
>NW_006399848.1:7986677-7991513 GCF_000299155.1 Elephantulus edwardii
CAGACTTTGCCATTGCAATAATTTTTTATTTCCTGGCTGCTGGTGCCAAGAGTGTTGACCATGGAGCCAAGCAAACTGAAGCTGTGAACAATCTCAATCTCTTCGCCATCCATCCTGATGCTACCAAAAAGTCATTGGGCCTATAATAATGTAAAATGTTATCAACATCCTTTCCTCATTATAGAAATTGAGACCTTACATACTCACTTGATAAGACTTTCAAAATAGTGCTTTGCCACTTTTAATGAAAACTCCCACTTCTGTCAGGTTAGTTCTGGCTCATAGCCACTATCTGATTTCGAAGGCTCTAAATCATTTTTGCTGGAAGGAGACATTTCATCTTTCTCCCATGGAGCATTTGGTAGATTTAAACTGCCAGCCTTCGTTTGCAGCCCAATACATCTTGCACTAAGTCAACAATGACCCTTTTGAGACCATCGTCATTTGTACTGTAGGAATTAAGTAAAGATCTAAATTATCAAAATTGGTGCAGACAAGTTTTGAGAATGCCTTGACATAAATGACTTACTGAAGAGTCAGTTGATCTTTTTTTTAAAAACAGCGATATACACAAATCATATTCTAATTAATAGCTCTAATCACTGCTAATTACTGTTACTAATAACTGTTCTAATTACCCATTGGCAAAGGAGATGCAAACCTCATTCTGGAGGGTCTGTGTGGATTTTCTCTCTCTGGGTGTTGAGCAAGAAGTACTAACTCTGCACAATTGGTTACCCCTCCCTCAAGAGGAGGAGATCTGGGGCGGGGGGCGGGGGGAGCCTAGTGATTAAGGGGTTGTGCTGCTGATACAAAAGCAAGTGCTTCACATTCACAAGGTGCCATACAGAAAAATAGACGTTTAAGATTTACTGCCTCTGAAAATAGGCTGGAGTGGCAGCTTTGAGTCAGTTCTGATTCAGCACAAAACAACCTCAGAAGGGGTCTTCGGGGTACCTGTGCTCTGAGGAGCTATTCTCATTTGCAGGAACCTTGGAACTGACAGTGGGGGAAAGACATTGCAGTTCCCAGCATAAGTCGGTAGGCTGCACCTCTTTCTGGAGATAGAAACTGAAACTACACATAGGAAATTAGTTTCGGTTTCTTTTTTTAATTTTTTTTTAAATTTTATACTGATTTATCTACAAAGTTTGAACACATTGTTTTTCACAAAAGATCCTTCCCATTTCCTTCATTCCCCTCCACCCACAGAATTGTGTAACCCTACGATTAGCATCCCACGAGCCCCCTGCCCATCCTCACCCCTCTGCTTCCACCCTCTCCCCCCTTGGAGCCTCATGCTCATTCTACAATGATGGTATTATACAGTATTTGTCCTTTGGAGACCAGAAAAGGTTAATTTTTTTTATGAACATTCTTTTTTTATTTTCATTTTAAACTAGATTGCTGTATGAGATGATTGCAAAAAAAGAAGAAAAGACACAGAAGAAGAGTTCATTTCTGAGCTGTGACTTTGAGTAAGTGTAAAACTTCAAATATCATCAGAAGGTCTGCAAGACATGATTTGCATACCTGCATGTAACCGCAATTTCCTTTACTGTCTTTTACGCTTAAATTCCTGGACTTCTCTGCATAGTTTCTCCATCCTTTTCCCCCACCATCAAATGAATATTCACCACCCGTATTATTCTTCTCAGAAGGACACTTTACACGTCAGCATCAGTTTAAGAGATCAGTGGGCATTTAATATACCATTATAGATAACCATTTCCTCCCAGACATGAAAAACAAAAGTCTATTAAATTAGGAACTTACCAGGATTTTTTTTTCTGAAACCTTCCTGGTTTTATACAAGAAAGTTGCACACTTTCCTTTCTTCTGCCTCTTCTGATGGCTACAATTCAGATGATTGTGAGATTCCTTTTTAAAAATGAAGCCCTCAGACGATGAACTGAACTCTTTGGCTCTGAGACAGATTCTGGCTGCCTGGGGGTGGGGTTGTGTGAGATCTCAGCCAGCAAGCAGAATGAGGAAGTGGAAATGCAGGGTGTTTTTCTTTTTCTTGACAACTCCTTTTTTTTTTTTAGGGGGGGAAGGTTTGGCCTTTTTTTTGGTGTTGGTGGACATAAAAACTTGGTTTTTATTTAGGTGTTAGAGGACATAAAAGATTAACATCACAGAAAATAAGAAAATAAATGGAAACTTTAAAAAAAAAGAAAAGAAACAATTGCTTAAAAGCCCTTTGCCAGATTTTTAAGTCATAGGAATATAGAAATCAGGAAAACACTGAAAGAGTAAGAATACTTACAGTCTCAGTATTGGCTAAGTGTTTTCTGAGACTGTAGTTTATTTTGATAGTGTTTATAAATTAGAACACTTTCCCCTATCATGAATATAATAAAAAGTTCATTTTCAAAATCAAGGAACTTCCTGATTTTCATGTTTGTATTGTGGTTTTGGTGTTGAATGCCATTGTTTGTTGGAATAAACACTAAAGTTTTGGAAAGTGATTGGGTTTGTTCATTTAAAAAATTAGTCTTCTTTATATTTCCTAATATTCTGGGTAAAATTATTGTTATTAGTAAAACAATCCTATTAACACTTTTCTAACAAACAATAGCACCTTTAATAAAAGAAAGATTTTAACCTGTAGTTATCCATTTTCCTCTCTATTCTCAGAGATTTTTTTAATCCTATTTAAACAACATCTTTCCCATCAGTATAAAAACAAGCTTTGAATGCCTTGATTTTCTCTGGAGAACTTATCACTTTGCATGTATTCATAAACTATGTAACGCTCAGCTTTGTCTGCTAGGACTGGACTTTGTCTACTAGACCATGCCCTCAGCATTGTTTCTGCAATTCATCCTTGTTACTCTGAATGACTGTAAATTCTTCAGTGCTACTTGATTTTTTAAAAATTTTTTTTAATTTTTGTTTTATTTTTCTGTTGATGAATGTTTTGAGTTACATAATATAGTTCTGTGGTCAGTGTTACTGAGTAATGTGGAAGTGTTTCCCAGCACAGTTGGAGAGGTATACACTTTGATTAGCAATGGGTTGGTTGACATTCTCTTTGGAGTCTCTGGATGCCTCAAATGCTTAAACATTCTGCTACTTAAGAAAGCTTGGTTCTTTGAACTCACCATGAGGTGCTTCAAAAGATTATTGTTGTGTTCCTGTAAGTCTAAACCGACTTGTGAGTGGCCTCCCAGACACAATAAATCTCACAGGAAGAGATTGCCCATCTTTCTCCCCTGGAGAAGCTAGTTTAGTTGAATCACATGTCTTTGGGGTGGCAGCACAAGGCTTTACAACTAGGCCAAGTGTATATTTTTTTTCTATAGATATTCAATTTGTATGCCAAGTAAAGCATTTGAGAAACTGATCTTTATGAAGAAGAATGCAGAATAATCAGGATTGGAAGAAGACTCATCAACAACCTGCATTATGCAGATGGCACAGCCCTGCTTGCTCAAAGTGAAGAGGAACTGGAAATACTTTCTGCAGAATATAAAGAACTACAACCTTCAATATGGATTTCATCTCAACATCAAAAAGACAAAATCTTCACAACTGGACCAATAGACAACGTCATGACAGATGAAAAAAAAAATCTAAATTGTCAGTACTTCATTTTACCTGGATTCACAATCAACCCTGTGGTACTAGCAGTCAGGAGATCAAGAGACATATTGTACTAAGAAAGTCTGCAGTCAGGGATTTCTCCAAAGTCCTAAAGAGCAACGATATAAGTTTAAAGACCAAGGTGCACCTGACTCTTTTCAATTATACATCTAAGAGCTAGACAATGACTAAAGGTGACAAACAGAACTAATGCCTTTCAATTGTGGTGTTGGAGGAGAGTACTGAACTGGAGATGGACTGACAAAAGAACAGACGAATATATCTTTGGAAAGGTGGAACCAAGGTGCTCCTTAGAGGCAAAGATGATGAAGCTTTGCTTTGTAGACTTTGGACATATTGTTAGGAGAGGCCAATCCTTGGGAAAAAACATCATGCTTGGAAAGGTGAAGGGTCAGAAAACGAGAATGAACCTCAGTGAGATGAATGATACAGTGACTGTGACAATGGACAGAGAGCATAAGGTTTGCACAGTTTAGGACAGGGTTCAGATCTGTTGTTCATAGAGTCATTATGAGTCATAATTGATTCAATGCCACCTAACAGAAGAACAACAAGGCCACTTGAGCTCCCTGCTAACTATATGCTTCCAAAAGTCACAACTATGAACATCTTGTTGAGTGAAGTGCTGTGATGAAACACACAGGGTTGTTAGGAGTTGGAAAAATCAATTCAACAGCAACTGGGGGGGGGGGAAAGACAGTTCTCATTATTATATGTCTTTGTCACCTCTAAGTATTATGAGACTTTCTAATTTTTGTTATTCACATCTCTCATTACTAAAGAGATTGAACATTCTTTCCCTTTTAAATGATATTCCTATCCATTTGTTTTACACTTTCCCCTATCTAATTGTATAAGATGTTGCAATAATACTCTGCATTGCCATTATGTAGATTTTTCACATGTGTTCACTTTGTGATGAGAAACAAAATCTTAAATTCAGTGTGGTTGAATTTATGAACTTTTCCTGAAGAAGATTCAGTAGTTGGAAAAAATGGACTCGGTGACAGAAATGGAGCTGGAGAGACAATGATCGAATTTTGCACAATGACTCATTCATAGCAAATACATTTTTAAGAAACATAAACGCAGGTTATATACCTGGATTTCACCTGATGGCATGCATAGGAATCAGATCGATTACATCTGTGGAAAGAACCGCTGGAGAAGCTCAATATCAGCTGTGAAAACTAGGCCAGGAACTGACTGTGGAACAGACCACCAACT
>NW_006399848.1:7996453-8008049 GCF_000299155.1 Elephantulus edwardii
AATCGGGATGGGTGTGTCAGAGGCGGTGCGGTTGGCGCAGGATAGAGCAGGGTTTAGGGCTGTTGTGCATAGGGTCGCTATGAGTCGGAAACCACTCGATGGCACATAACAACAACAACAACATCTCAATATATGAAAACAAAAATTTTCACCCCTGGGCCAATAGGCAAAACCATGATAAAGGAAGAAAAGATTGAAATTGTCAATGATTTAATTTTACATGGCTCTAAAATCAACACTGAAGGTAACAGCAATCAAAACATGTGTCACATATGGAAAAGAGCAAAAATGCCAGTTTAAAGTCTAATGTGCACTTGCTCCAAGCCAGGTTTATTTTTCCCCCTCCTCAATGACTCCCTGTGGATCTGAAAGTTGGGAAATTATTAAGGATGTCAGAAGAATCAGTGCCTTGGAGATGAATATTAAAAATCCCACGGACTGCCAAAAGAACCAACAGATTGGCCTTGGAGGAAGTGTAACCAGAGTGCTCTTTAGAGGCAAGGCATTTTGAACCTTCATCTCAAATGAGCCTGATGTCAAGAGGGGCCAGTCCTTGGAAAAAAACATCATGCTGGGAGAGGTGGAGGATCAGAGAAAGAGAAGAAGACCCTCAATGTGATGGATTGATGCGGTGAGGATAACAGTGGGCTGGATGGAGCATATCAGAGATGATGAAAATGGAGCAGGATAGGGAAAGGTTTAGATTTGTTCTTCACAGCATCACTATGAGTCATAGGCAACTTGGTAACACCTAACCACAACAAACATGATCAACAACAACAATGTAATGTATTTCCCAAGCCAACATTTAACACTTTTCCAATTAAAAGCAAATCTTGTTTTACTGCACTTCCCCTTTATGGCACTTTGCTGAGTCTGTGGTGGTTTTTGGTTCTTGTTTTGCAATTGAAGGTTTGTCAAAACTCTGTGTTGAGGAAATCTATCAGGACCATATTTTTTATATCATTTTACATTCTAGTAATTTCCACAAGAATACAAACTTTTCAAAATGCTATTGCAAACTAAATAAGCTACAGTATGTCATTGTTATTAGGTCCCTTTAAGTTGACTCGGAGTCACAGTGACTCTGTTAACAATAGACTGAAACCTTGCCCTACTTATCTTCACAATCTCTGCAATGCTCAAACACATTATTGCAATAGTATTGCACATACTATATCAATCCCCCCTGTTAAGGGTCTTTTTCAAGCTTGAGGTCTTTTTACAAAGACTGATGCCTCTTTCCTCGATGCCCAAAGTATGTATAAAAGGAACAAGGACAATGTTGGGATGGCTGAGTCAGACCTTTACTCACTCTACAAGGGGGCTGTTCCACATCAATGGCACAAAAATTACATAACACAAAACGAATTCCCATAAGATCAGAAATGTCTTCCCATGCCCCTGTACCAACATATTGGGGCCGAAAGGTGTTGCAATAACCACACATAGTTCACAGAACTGTATTAAAGGCTATAAAGTTTAATTGTGAAGTCAATAGGCCACAATTCAGGTTAACAGCAAGAAACAGTCCTTCTGTCAGTTTAGACAGTTTCTCAGTTAACAGCAAGATACAATCACTCAATTTGTCCAAGCAGCTTCTCTGTCAATGGTAAGGTAAAATCCCTTAATTAGTCCAAGCAGTTTTTCCAGTTAATAATAAAATACAATCCCTGGTGTAGAAATCTCTGTCTTGAAGGTGCACATTACATTATCTGCTTCTTCTTTTCCTGTTGGAGAGATTTTAACACTAGAATTTCTGGCACTGAATCTGCTCAATTTAAGGACAAAATGAGCTAATCTCCTTGTGGATAGACTAACATGCTCCATTTGCATGAGAAAGAAGTGGCTTGACCAACTGTTGATGAAGTAGGTAGGTCACATGTTTGCAAGGCTGAGTTGAGGCAACTGGTTCAGATTAGAAGCATTGTCATAGAAAGCAGCGGCAAAGCCACTTCTAGGAAAGCCAAATTATGAGCAACAGACTTTCAACTCTACATTATGTGAAACAAAGTTATATCAGCCTTACTTCTAAGGAGGACCTTGTTTGCACTGAAGGCATTGGCAAAAATATAAGGCCTTAGGAACTGTTGAAATATGAATTGACATGTTCCAGCAAATAGATGCAGTCCTGGATATACTCACCAATCTTTGCCAAGAAATCTGGAAAACAGTGACCTGGTCAACTCATGGAAAGAGATTCATATTTATTCCAATTCTCAAAAAAAGACAATCCAACAGAATATGGAAATTATTGAACATTATCATTAATATCACATGCAGGCAAAATATTGCTGAAAAGCATCCCCAAAAGGCTAAATAGCACATTGACAGAGAACTGCCAGAAGTTCCAAGCTGGGTTTATTATCCCTCCAGGGATGTTATTGCTGATGTCAGATTGATCTTGGATGATTTTAGTGAAAAAGAGGAACCACTGAATGAAAGCACATGACATGGCAGAAGTTGAGGTTTCTAATAGACTTTGGAAATGTGAAAAGAAAAGTGTAGGTGAATAAATATGATGTTGTTATGTGTGAAGAGGAAAAGCTTGACAGAATGTCTTTAGCATTGACATTGAAATAGAGCAAATTAATAATAATAATACCACAATACAATGCATTACAGAATTTAAAAGATATGTAATCAGCTAGTTAAATAAGCAAAATCATATATTACTTAGAGCTTTACTAGTGCAAGATCCCAATTTACTATCTTACATACTCTTGACCTATCTTTCATAACAGCTATTACAATGCAGCCACTTTTGTGTTGGTGTGCTCTGATAGTTCTTTATGTCACTGTAAGCCATACCTCATACTTCCTGCACCAGGATTTCTCAGACTCCAGATCTGCAATGTGAATCCTGCTGCACTTGGATATGAACAACTTGGAAATAAGAGAAAATGTGAATGGAAAGTCATCTTCTCTAAATTGGTTTTCAAGTCTGATTAGTTTTAAAGGTGCTTGTAATTCTCCCTCCACTAGTAAAGAGAGCTGCACTAATCCATGTGTGAGTGAGCAATGTTAACACAAAAAATATCACCACTGACAGATCAAGTATAATGAAGAAGTGAGGCTGGGGGTGATTGTGTGTTTGACACTTTTCTACAATTTTGTCAGGATGAGAAAGTTGGGGAGTCTGGTTAGTTGGTTGGTCCTGCATACATTAGACAAAGTGGTGAAAGAAAAAGATGAGCTTAGGCTTGAGTCACGAAAGACCTCAAAATTTCCAAGTGTGTCTTTAAAAAAAGCTTTATGACTTGTGATAACATGGTTGATATTACTGAATACCAAACCCAAAATCTTATTGTGGAAGTTAACCAAATTACACCATCAACAGAAATATCAACCTCTAATGGTTTCTGTTGCCTCTGGTCTATCAGTTTGCTATACTGTGAAGGTTTGAATGTTGTCGTGGTACTGGAAACTATGCCACCAGGTTTTCAAATACTAGTTGGGTCACTCATGGTGAACAGGTGTTTGTGGAGCCTCTAGACTAAGACAGACTAGCAAGCAGAGTTGACCATCCACTTCTGAAATAACAGGCTTTCCAAAACTCTATGGAAAACAGAAAAACATTGTTGGACATAGCGCTTGAAGATGAACCTATGAGATTAGAAGGCATACAAAAATGTGACTAGAAAAGAACTGGCTCCTCAAAGTAGAGTCTACTGTGATGATGCACATGGAGGAAAGCTTTTTTCCAGTGAAGGACCTTCATTTACTGATGTGTCAGGACTCTAAATGAGGGGAATCAGTCAGCTGCAATTATCCATTAACAATTGGAACATGGGATATATGCAATATGAATCTAGGAAAATTGTATGTTGTAAAATAGGAAATAGAAGACCTAAAGATCAACATCTTAGACATAAGTGAACTGAGAAGGACTGTTATCAACCACTGTGAAGCATATAATCATATAATTATGCCAGGAATAATAAATCGTCGAGGAGAAGTAAGATATTCATAGTAAAAAAGAACATTTTAAGATGTATCCTAAAGTCTAATGCTGTGAGAGATATGATACTGTCTATACACATACAAGGAAGACCTATTAATACTGTTGTTTTTCAACTATGAATGCCAAGGTGAAGAAATTGAGGATTTATACCATCTTTTTTCAGCATAAAATAGATGGAATATACAATAAAGATTCACTAAAAATAATCAGTGACTGGAAAGAAAAAGTTGAAAACAAAAAGAAGACATGTAGTCGGAAAATAAGGTCTTGGTGACAGAAATAAAGCTTGAAATAGAACGATAGAAATTTGTAGAATTACTGATTTAGTGCACATGTGTGTTACTGCTCTTCCCCACCCCCAAAAAAGCGGGTGTCTTGAGCCTTTGACCAAGGGTGGAGGTCTGATAGAGGGTGTGGATTTAAAATCCCTTAGTGAAGGGATGGATCTGCAGGTTGGCCAGGAGCCTGTGCCTCCACTCCACTGGGAGCTGGCTGCTAGCTAGCATCTTGATGGTGGTCACGTTAGCCATGTAGGGAAGATTTTTGGATCATGTTTGATGTGTATTACTGCTTTTTATCCCCAAAAGCAGGTGTCCTTGAGCCTTTGACCAAGGATGGAGATCTGTCAGAAGCTGTGGCTTTAAAATCCTGAAGGGCTCTTTGGCCTACAACCCTTGGTCCAAATTTATTAATTTTTGAATGAATATTCTTTAAATAACACAATCTTTTGTCTATTTTCTGTACTGAACAACTTGGAGTTGCTTTGATGCTGCACACTGTTTCATAATCTTGTCAAATATCATAATGGTTACCCGTTATGTACAATGTTTAGATGAGCTTCCAGATTCATTCATGCTGGGAAGCAGGAGTGGCATCCACTTCCTAAACTAGATGCCTCTGGAAACTCTAAAACTCTCAAAACTCTATAAATGTACAGAAATTATGTTAGTTGCAGAACAGAGTTCAGGTCTTTAGTGCAAAGCTAACTCTGAGTTGTATTCAACTTGATGACACTTAACCACTGCTAAATGAGACGAGTGCTGTTATATCTGTAGGAACACTCTTCCACTTTGTACATCACTCTTTGTCAATGCGCTGTATTGAGTAACCTGGGTTTTCTGTGATACTGAATGAACCTTGTGCATTGGGGTATCAAATACCAGAATGGTTTCCAGTGTCTACAGTGTTTGGTGGAGCTCCCAGGTGTAAAACAGGTTTGGAAGCAGGAGTGGCATCCACTTCCTAAACTACATGCCTCTGGAAACTCTAGACTCCTAAAGAATCTGATTGATTATAACTGTCGAAAGATTCAGTAGTGAAGCTCATTATCAGCAGTTAAAACAAAGCTACAAGTTGACTATAAAATAGGCCATCTATTATTCATGTGCAAGTTTTAATTGAAGCTAAAGAAAAAAATTTTAAAAGCCCACGAGAACAAAATTACAAACTTGAGTCTATCACAACTTAATTAAAAACCATCTTAAGAATAGATTTGATGTGTTGAACAGTAATTACATTAAAGCACGAGTCCGTAGTATATTCCACAGTCTTTATCAACGGTAATTCAAAGACATAGATTAATCATCCACCTTCCATGTTCATTGTGAAAATTCACATGAGGTGATTAAATAAGAATACTCTTACTCTTTAGTATTTCAAAGAGACCTTCAGCTGCCTCTTTTCCCTATGTAGTTTATAATTTGATTTCCTGATTGTTGCTTCCACAGATGTAGACTGTACATTTTTTTTAACAGATCCATAATTTTATTTGCTTTTCAATAAGTTTAAATCTTCGAGGGATACAGCATTACACGGATTCTGTGTCCGATGGCCTTAGCAGGAAGGTTGCTCCGAAATTTGGCCCGAACCATGCCACTGTTTCCGTGCGCACGAGTTACCTTTCCCCAGATTACTCTGGTTTTATTGGGTTTGCCACCAGGAGTCACCGTATTGTTTTTTGCTTTGTAAACATAAGCACATCTCTTGCCTAAATAGAATTCTGTTTCATCTCGGGCATAAACACCTTCAATTTTAAGAAGAGCTGTGTGCTCCCTCTGGTTCCGGAGACCTCGTTTATAGCCAGCAAAGGTGGCTTTGCACCAAAGCCTCCCAGCCATCTTTGTGGTTCAGATAGACTGTAGATTGTAAAATGATGTTATTGACAATTTAATCTTTTTTTCCTTTATCATTATGGAGCTCATTGGTCCAGGTGTGTGTACCATAAGCTATTTTGTGGAAGCTCCTCACACCCTCTGAGACCCACTGAGTCCCCATTTATATGCACAGAGAAATCTTGTGTTCCTTGCTTGGGACTGTGGGGATCATAGGCACAGATGCATGGGAAAGAGCTCAGCACATAGTCGTTTTTATAGAAAAGTAGTGCTTGTTAACTATTATCTTTCATTGACTGTTCCTATCATTTCACTGTAAGCACTGGTGCTTGAGATGGTTAATTTTACATGTAAACAAACTTGCCTAGGCTATGGTGTCCCATTGTTTGGTCAAGTACTAGTCTAGATAATGCTATGAACATATTTACATGGGATTATAATACTTAAATCACTTGGTTTTAAGTACAGCATATTAACCTCCACAATATGGGTAGGCCTCATCTAATCAGTTGAAAGCCTAAGAGTGAAAAACCAATACTACTCTGAGGAGAAGGATTCTGCCTTAAGACTGTAATGCAGATATTCTGCTTGAATTTCCAGCCCACTACTTTGTCACCTAATCCAGACATAAGGCAGCTAGAGTTTCCAGTTTGCCATGGATTTTGGATGTTCCAGTCCTGACAATTACACAGCTATCTGTAGATTTCCTCTGTAGGTACGTGAATAGATGCCTCTACTGCTGTCATCCCAGAAGGGTTCTTTCTGTGTTCCCAGTGATGATGTGATGCTTGGAACTCTTCTACAGGGAGCCTATGACAAATTTATTCCAACAGAAATAGCAGAACAATGTCATCAAAAGGAAGAAATCTGATTGGGACACTTAATCCTAGAATCCCCAGCCCATCGTTTACTCCTTGAACCACAATCTTCTAGGAGACCATGTAGCACAGAGGAGCTTGCACACCTAGGATCATTCTTCATTGTCTTATTGGCTTCAAAGTACAACAGTGAAATCACAAACATAAAAACAGGTAAGTTCTCTCCCTGACCCTTTCCTAATGGTCCATATCATCACTGTAGTACAGTGGATTGATTGCTCAAAATTACTTTACTAGCCATTGGTATTGACTTTTACCACATGGCTGAGTTGTTGCCATGGTTGTTAGGTGCAGTCAAGATGAATATAACTTATAGTGACCCTATGAATAGCTAACCTGAACCCTGCCCTAGCCTGTGCCGTCCTCATCATCTCTGACACACTTGAGTCCATTGCTGAAATCATCATGTCAATCCAGCTCCCTGTGGACATTTTTCTCCTTTGCCAACCCTCTGTCTTTCCATGCATGATGTCCCTCTCCAAAAGCATAGGGGTATGCTAATAATGTTGTAGTTGTTGTTTTGTGCCATTGAGTTGCCTGAGACTCATAGTGACCCTAGAAATTAGTAAATAGCACTTTTAGGATGTGTAAACTATTAATGGGAGCATCAACCAGTTTTTGTTTTCTTCCAGACCTAAATTGAGCCCGTTTTATTTTCTCGTGTCCTCAACATTTACCCCAGCATGCAAGGAAAGCTCTGCTGAATCATTATATGAACTCAAGCTAACAAACGATTTCCCACACACATACAAGAAGTTAATCTTTGCACAAATAGAGGAAATAAACAAATAAGCAAATATCTTTAATATTTAAAATTAAGCAACAATAGCATTATAATAAGCTCTAGAAAAGGAAATGAGTCTGATTTCCAAAGTTACAATGCTATAATACTCAGATGCTACAGTTTAAAAAATAAAATCCCATGGCACAGAAAAAAGAAATTAAGAGAAGAAAATAAAGTGATAGAGATTGTCCATGAGGAAGGATAGATAACAGACTTACTACATGAAGAATTTAAAGCAACAGTATTAAATATACTGAAACAGCTCAAGGCAAACAGAAGAGCTAAACGAAATCAGAGAAATTACACAGGAACAAAATGAGAATATCTAAGAGAAATTGTAAAAAGTAATCACACAGAAATCCTTGAACTGAAATGCATCATATCTGACAAAAATTGTCACATAAAAGATTTCTTTAAATCTGCCAATAGATTTGAGCAAGCAAGGGGGAAAAAGAATATATGAATTGGAAAATTCATTGAAATTATTTAGTCTGAGAATCAAAAAGAAAAATGTGAACGTCTTTGAGGACTTTGTGGAATACCCAAGCAGAACAATATACACATAATTTAGTTATGGAAGAAAAGGATATAGAGAGCTGCAGCAAAAGAAAAATTTGAAAAAAAAACTATGAGCAGAAATTCCACAAATTTGTTTCTTGGGTGCACCTATGAAGCTTCTTCATATCTACGAAGCTCAACAAACTCCAATGTGCAAAGTCAAAGAAATCCACACAAAAGGAAGTTATTACCAAGTTTTTGAAAACTAAAATCAAAGAATTTTCAAAACAGTAAGAAAAAGTAATTTTTACTGACAAGCTACTCCCAATAAGATTAACAGCTGAATACTCATTATAAACTATAAAGGCTAGAAAAAATCCCTGAGGTATATATTCAAAAACACAAAAGAATAAATGTCAACCAAGATTGTGTGTGTGTGTGTGTGTGTGTGTGTGTGTGTGTGAAAATGAAAGGAATGAAGACATTCTAAGATTTTGTTTTCAAAGACTCAGCAAGAAAAAAAAAGTAGGATTGTTACCACAAGTAGTCTTTCCCTATAGGAAATTATAAAAGAAAGCTTTCAAATTAAAATGAAAAGAAACTAGACAGTAAATCAGAGGTATATAAAAAATAAATTTCTCCAGTAAAGGTAATTAAAATAGCAAATATATTAAAAAACACCTACTGTGACATTCCAGGAACTCTGGTGGCTTAGTGGCAAGAAGCTGTCCTGCAATTGCAAAAGGCATCTGGTTCTAGGCCATCAGCTGCTCTGGGGAAGAAGGATAGGCAGTCTCCTTCCTTGGGATTAAGTGCCTCTGAAAACTTGATGGATGGTCAGCTATGGGTTGGTTCCGTCTCTATGGTAAACAACAACAAAAATAACATTCCAAATTTGTGACTCCAGTTTTTAATTAATAAATTATTTTTTAAAAAAGCATAAAAAGATTTCTAATCCTATGTTATTAGTTACATATAAAGTGTAACTTTTTAAGTATATAACAGAGGGGAAAGGCAGAGTTCTAAAGAAATAGAATTTTTGTAAGCCGTGAAATTAAACTGACATAAATTCAAACTAGTTAATTTTAAGATGTTAAACATCTCCTGGTAAAACAAACAAACAAAAAATCTGAAAGTTATATACGAAAGGAAATGAGAAGTGAATCAAATTGGTTTACTATAGAAGTTCAATTACCATATTTTTACACATATGGCACATGTCTTCTGTGGTTGTTTTGAAACCACTACCCCCTACCAGGAGATATTTTTGTAAACATACTATGCCAGTTTTACGGCAATTTGTTTAAAAAAAAATGCACAGCAGCGCTTATAAAAATGCTTCCAATAAGAAAAGAACAGATAGAACATAAACAGAATCTACAGTAAAGCCAAAGCAGGCAATAATGAAGGAAATGTCACCAAAAAATAAGTGTTTGAAAAAGTACAAATGTAGTGTTGGGTGGCTGAGTCTGATTGCTACTAACTCCACAAAGGGGGCAACAGTGAGAAAACACCTCACTCCAGGAGCAATAGCAAAGTCCAACAAAATACCAAATAATAAATAGTGCAGATGTGGTGAGATTGAAATTGTTACGCATTTCTGGTGGGATTATAAAATGGTACAACAGCCATGGAAGGTGTTTTGGAGTTTCACTAGGGAGCTCTGGTGGCCTAGTGGCAAGAAGCTGCTCTGCAATCCCAGAGGTGCACAGTTCGAACCCACCAGATGCTCTGCTGGAGAAGGAGGGACAATCTCCTCCTGTACCAGTCAGATCGGATTTGACGGTACACCAGTACACACACACACACAATAATAGAATAAACACACAAACACACACACACTAACACAGAAATCCAATATAACCAAGGTATTTGACTGCTTGAAATCAAGGAATTCAGAACTGATACATGAATGGACACTATATTGCTGTGTTTATATAGCAGTGTTTTCCCAAAACTAAGAAAATGGAAGCAGCTCAACTACTAAAAATAAATAAATAACTAAATAAATAGATTGAGAGTTGTGATACATTTGCATAATGGAATATGCAGCACTAAAGAACAATGATTTTTTTTGTAAAATACTATATAACTTGAGAGAAACTAGATGGCGTTTTGCCAAGTGAAATTTCTCAGTTACTTAAGGACAAATGTTGCATCAGGCCATTACGGTGAAAAAAGGACGATAAGTGGTTAAGATGTGTATACATGTTCAAAAGGAAAAAGGAGCAGAAAAAAGTGAAAGAGGGAAAATCACAGGGATAGCTGTGGTAAATAGATTGGGGTTGAAACAATGGGAAAGCTTTAATGTGGGCTTGAAAAGATGGGTGATAATAGGAATAAATCAAGGGTAAAAATATAATGCATATTAATGATAGTATAAAATAGAATGTATATTAATGACAGTATAAAACACAAAGTACATGTACAAAACGTGTATTACTATATGCAAACCAATAATTTTTTTTAAAAACTCAGTATACAATCTTCTCTTCCTTTCTTTTTAGTTTTTTTTATTTTATGCTGATTTATTTTAAAGTTTGAATACCTTGTTTTTCACAAAAGACCCTTCCCATTTCCTTCACCACAGATCACACAGCAAATTATTCAACCATAAGATTAACACCATACCCCTCACCCATTCTCACCCCTCTGCTTCCACCCTCCCTTGAATCCTCATACTCATTCTATAATAATAGTTTTAAACAGTATTTGTCTTAATGGGACAGAGTTAGTTCACTCAGCATAATGTTCTCCAGTCCCTACAAAGTTAAGTAGTAATTTACAAAATAATTAGTCTCGCATGCTGCCTAGTATTCCATTGTGTGAATGTACTACAACTTCTCAATCCATTTTAAATTCTCCAGATCACTACTAATAAGAGAATTATAAATCAAAACCACAATGAGATACCGTTTCACTCTAGTAACAGTGGCAAAGTTTAATAGGACAGCAAGTAATAAATGTTGGAGAGGATGTGGTGAGGTAGTAACTCTTATACACTGTTGGTGGGATTTTAAAATGGTACAATCACTCTGGAAGGCAGTTTGACACTTCCTCAAAAGCTGAATATAGAAATTTAATATGAATCAGCTATTCCACTGTTGAAATATACCCCAAGAAAATGAGAACAGAAGCCCAAATGGAGAATTGTACACCAATATTCATAGCAGCACTACTTACCGTCGCAAAGACATGGAAACAGCCCAGATGTCCAAACTCTTTTTTTTTTCAAAAAGATATTTATAGCCTTAAACACCCTATATAAGATCACTGTGAGTCAAACTTGTTACATCATTTTGTTTATCATTGTCTAGGGATATTGTAGCTGATGTTAGATGGATCTTAGCTGAAAGCAGGG
>NW_006399848.1:8008984-8012486 GCF_000299155.1 Elephantulus edwardii
TGGAGAAGAGTATTGGAGAAGAGTATTGAATGTACCATGGACTGCCAAGAAAACAAACAGATTCATCCTGGAGAGGGTTAAACCAGGCTACTCCTTGGAGCCAAGGATTCTGGGACTTTGTCTAACATACTTTGGACATGTTTTAAGGAGGGACAGGTCCTTGGAGAGGGACATCATGCTTGGAAGGGTGGAGGGACAGCGCAGGAGGGGAAGACCCTCTATGCGGCAGATTGATTTAGTGACTGTGGTAATCGGGATGGGTGTGTCAGAGGCAGTGAGATTGGCACAGGATAGAGCCGGGTTTAGGGCTGTTGTACATAGGATCGCTATGAATCACAAGCTACTCGATGGCATATAACAACAGCAACAACAGTGGATAGAGTAGTGGTTTTCAAGCTTAAAAGTACTTATGACAGAGATCAGATATGATATGCAAAGTATTGATCTTTAAAAAAAAGCTTACAAATCACTTAAACATCCACTAGGTGTGTATCTCTCTTCTCTAAATGTATATTAATTTTCCTCACAACTCACTCCTTCAATATTGCTTATCTGGTTGCTATGGCGAGTTTAACCCTACATCACAGAACTGAACTATGTCGTTGATGATATCATAAAGATCATAGGGAGGTTTAATGTTCACTCAGAAACCAAGTGAGAAGTATCATCTCTGGCAGTTCCTATCAGAAAGTAATGTTAACACCTTTTGAGAAAATTGGAGAAACCAGCATCCCCATTAGAATAGAAATGTGAACATCACCCTGATCCAGGCTTCCTCTCAGGTTCAGATTCAAGTTCCCCTGGCAAGAAGAGTCATCAATTCAAGACTAACAGGCCTACTCCCAACTCTTATGGTGAGATGAGAAGAGATTTCTTTCTCCAAGGGTAGGGAGGGGATGTGAAATTTTTCTAGGGAGAAAGAGAGTGAGATAGAGGGACTAAAAGGATAGAGTGGACACAGCATAGCAGCATACAGGGAGACAAGGAGAAAGAATATATTAATACATGAATATTTTTCTGAGTCTTATATCTGATCAGCACAGGCACAGACACGTTTTTCAGTTATCTAATCTGACAGCCTCTAGAAGAAAGGAAATTATAAGGACAAGAGCTGAAATTAATTGATAGAGAACATAAAAACAATTGTAACCATCAACAAGACCAGGAACTGGTTCTTCAAATGGACCAATAAAATGGACAAACCACTGGCAAACTTAATAAAAGAAAGAGAAGACACAAATAATTCTAATAAATGAAAGAGATGGCATCACAACAGAAATAGCTGAAATTAAATTGATGACAATGGAATATTATGAAAAGTTAGACTCCAATATTTGAAAATCTAGAGGAAATGGACAAATTCCTAGAAGCTCACATCCTACCTAGATTAACACAGACAGGTGTAGAAAGAACACTTGAACAGATCCAGCACAAAAGAAGAAATAGAAAAGGTCATAAAAAGACTCCCCTACAAAAAAGTCTTAGACTGGTCATCACAGCTTCTGCATCATCACAGCCAACGTGGATCTGTTCCAGTTGATTAACTATAACTAGGTGTCTGTCTTTAAAAGTTCTTAGCGTGGCCTGCACTACTCTCCTGCCTGGAGCACCGGACTGTGGCACTACTGCTTGGAGTTCCCCTGGCTTCTCTGGAAGACCTGGCCCTGCCATGTAGACACTCCCGACCACCATGTGGAACCTCAATCCCACCACCTAGAGGATCTGGCTCCACCACGTGGATGCTCCTGCTTGCTGCCTGGAGGACGATCTGCTGTCACCCCTCTGAACTTCATCAGGGACACCAATATCACAGATAAGCCCTCCACCCCCCTCCCAGAGCTTAAGCTACCTTTAGTCCCAGATGTCACTGTCCGTTTGCCAGGGGGGTGGGGGGAGCAGTGACACCTTGATGGTGGTAAGTGTGATGGAGACACACCACTCTGGGAGCACTGTAGAGAGCCAAACTCAACTTTATTGAGGGTTGCAGTGCACTTATATACAGGCAAGTAAACAGGGAGACAGTAGCGGGTAGGCTTGTAGATGTGGGACATGTGGAGGACCTCAGCTCAGTGCAGATCACTCCCAGCTCAATAGAAGTAACAGATGTACTTATCTAGAGGTAGACTATCTGCTCTAGCCAGAGGCCTCCCCCTCCTCTATAACGTTCTCCAACACCAGGGCACCTTGGACTGGCCTAGCTGCAGCAGTTACCTGACAGAGAAGACTGCTAATTCACAGGCTATATCTCTCCCCAAATGAAGCAAGTCTTTCTCTGAGTCAAAAGTATAGAGGGAACTCAAGCAGGGAAGCTGCCCCACCCTTCTAAGGAGCAGGGACTTGCAGAGCCAAGGTTTTCAGACCAAGAGCTTGCTAAGGCCTAAGGTATGAAAAACTCTATCACAGCAATGTCACAGAAGAAACAGACTACTTTACCCCCTACACAAACCCAAAACAAGATGTCCCCCCACAAAGTGACAAAGTATCTATGGATTTCCTGAAGCCAAAAAGTCTGATGGAACTTTCTGATGCAGAATTTTAAAAAAAGATGATTGAATGTTTTCAATGGATGAAAAATAAACTTGAAGAATTACAGGACACTACAGTAAAAAAATCAGGAGGAGCTAAAAACAAAAAATCCAAAACAACACAAGAGAAAACAAATGAGGCATTAGAGACACTGGAAAAATGAGAAATCATAATCCAAAACATGAAATCTATGGTTTCTGGTGCTGTCAACATGATGGAGGGACATACGAATAGAGAAGAAGAAATGGAAAATAGAATTAGTGAAATAGAAGATAGAATTGTCACCACAGATCTGACTGAGAAAAAAGCAGAAGCAAAAAAGAAGGAAACAGAAGAAAACTTAAGAATAATATGGGATACCATTAAAAGAAATAACATTCGCATCATTGGAATCCCAGAACAGGAAGAAGCAAATAAAGGCACTGAAAAAGTTGTGGAAGAATTACTAGAGGAAAACTTTCCAGGCATAATGAAGAATGACAGAATATATATTCAATAAGCTGAGCAAACGCCATATAGAATAGACCCTAAAAGAAAAACACCAAGGCATATCATTGTCAAATTTGCTAGAACCAAAGATAAGGAGAGAATACTAAAATCAACAAGAGAGAAACAAAGAGTAACCTATAAGGGAGAACAGATAAGATTAAGTGCTGATTTCTCTGCAGAAACCATGTGAGCAAGAAGATAATGAAATGGCATATATCGAACACCCAAAGAACACAACTTTCAACCAAGAATACTGTACCCAGCAAAACTATCCATCAAGTACGAAGGAGAGATCAAAATATTCCCAAAAATACAGAACCTAAAGGAGTTCTTAAAAAGAAGACCAGCCTTAAAGGAAACACTGAGAGATGGTCTTCATACAGAGATGCCACAGAAAACAGGATAGACCAAAGTAACTAGAACAACACCAAAAAGAATTGAACAAAATGACAGCAATAAAACCCTACCTCTCAATAATTACACTGAA
>NW_006399848.1:8017190-8025631 GCF_000299155.1 Elephantulus edwardii
CAAAGGCATCAATTCTCTTTCTATCATCCCTATTCACTGTCCAACTCCCCGATGCATTGCACATAATTGCAAAGACTATAGCCTGGATCAGGTGTATTTTAGTCTCCAGCCTCACATCGTTGCACTTCAGTACTCTTGAGAGGTCCCTCCCAGCTGACTTTCCCAATGCAATTCATCTCCTGATTTTCTAGCTGCTGTTACCAAGAGCGTTGACTGTGGAACCAAGTAAACTAAAACTGTTAACTATCTCAATCTCTTCACCATCCATGCTGATGTTGGCAATTGGCCCAGTGGTGAGAATCTTTGTTTTCTTGAGGTTGAGCTTCAATCCATATAGGAGGCTGCAGTCCTTGACCTTCTGCAGCAAGTGCTTCAGGTCCTCCTCAGTTTCAGCGAGCAGGGTTGTGTCATCTGCATAACGCAGGTTGTTGATGACTCTTCCACCAATCCTTATGCCACATTCCTCCTCATACATCTTAGCATCTCGAATGATCTATTCTGCATACAGATTGAAAAGCTATGGAGACAAAATACATCCCTGACGGACCCCGTTCTTCTTTTTGAACCATCCAGTGTCTCCCTGCTCTCTTCTGATGACTACCTCTTAGTCCAAGTATAGGTTTCACATTAGCACAATTAAATGTTCCGGGATTCCCATTCTTCTCAGAGTCAGCCATAGCTTGTTGTGATCCACACAGTCAAAAGCCTTTGCATAGTCAATGACACACAGATAGACATTCTTCTGGAATTCTCTGCTTTCTGCCAAGATCCTCCTAACATTAGCTATAATATCCCTAGTACCACGACCTCTTCCAAATCCAGCCTGCATATCTGGAAGTTTTCTGTTGACATTGTTCCAAACATTTTTGTATAATTTTCAGCAGAATCTTGCTTGCATGTGATATCAATGATATTGTTCGATAATTTCCACACTCTATTGGGTCACCATTCTTTGGAATGGGAACAAATATCAATCTCTTCCAGTCAGTTGGCCAGCTGGCTGTGCTCCAGGTATATTGAAGTCTTCTACTACTATAGTGGTGTTGTCTATTTCTTTTTTCAGTTTGGTTAATGTTTGCTTTGTATATTTTGCAGTTCTATCATTTGGTTTTTGATAGAACTGCAAAATATACAAAGCAAATATTAACCAAACTGAAAAAAGAAATAGACAACACCACTATAGTTCTAGAAGACTTCAATACACCACTTTCAAAAGAAGATAGCACTATCAGAAACAAACTCAACAAAGATGCTGAAGAATTAAACCACACAATAAACCAATTCAGTCTCATAGATATATACAGGCTAATGTTAAAAAAAAACTTCAGTATACCTTCTTGTCTAATGTTCATGGAACATTCTTTGGAATTTATTACATTTTAGGTCACAAGGCACCATCAAAATTTTTTTAAAAAATAGAAATAATACAAATAATTTTCTCAGACCAAAATGCTACAAAATTAGAAATTAGTAACAAGAGGCTACGGGAGAAAAAAAAAAACCCATACATCAGTGGGTACCTGAAGAAATAAAAAAGGAAATTTAAAAAGTTTCTTGAAACAAATTACAATGAAAATATAACTTATCAAAACCTCTGTGAAACAACCAAAGCAGTAATTAGAGGCCAATTTATAGCAGTAAGCACACACATCAAAAGAAAAAAAATTATAATTCACTCTTTAGCCCAATATCTCCAATAAAGTGAAAAAGAACAGCAAGAAAACCTAACACCCTCAAAAAAAAACCAAAAAACGGAAATGGTAAAAATTAGGGCAGAAGAAAAGGAAATAGAAAACAGAAAAATAATTAAAAACAATTAAAAATGTTGATAAAATCAACAAACCACTAGCAAACTAACAGAGGAAAGAAAGAAAATACATAATCTGAATAAGATATGAAAGGGACAATGTCACAACAGAACTGAGTAAAATAGAAAGGTTAACTATGGAATATTATTAAAAACTATACTGAAATAAGTATGAAAACCCAGAGGAAATAGATAAATACTTAGACATTCACGATACCTGAAATAGAACACCTGCACAGACTCATTACAAAAGAAGAAATTGAACAGGTAATAAAACAACTTCCAATAACAACAATAACAAAAAGGCCCTGGGCCAAATGGTTTTAGAAGTGAATTTTATCAAACATTTAGAGAATTGTCGCCAATTCTACATAAAGTATTTTACTAAATCAAAAAAGGATGGAATCCTCGACACTCATTCTGTGAAGAAAACATATCCTTGATACCAAAGTCAGATAAAGACACTACCGAAATAGAAAACTATAGGCCAATATGTCTCATGAACATAGATGCAAAAATCCTAAATAAAATCCTGGCCAATAGAATCCAACAATACATAAAAAAAAAATCACCATGACCAAGTGGGATTCATAACAGGTATACAAGAATGGTTCAACATAAGAAAAACAATCAGTGTAATTCATCACATTCACAAAGCAAAGAAAAAGAACCACATGACCCTATCAATTGATGCAAAGGCCTTTGACAAAATCCAACACCCTTTCCTGATTATTCAACAAAATAGGGATAGAGGAGAAAAAAAATGCTTTCTAATTGCCTAAGTATCCACTAGATGTGTATCTCTCTTCCCTAAATTTCTATTAATTTTCCTCCCAACCCCTTTAATATTGCTTACCTGGTTGCCATGGTTGGGTTTAACCCTACATCACAGAACTGAGCTATGTCATTGATGATATCACATAAGGATCATAGAGACTCTTAATGTTCACTCAGAAACCCAGATAGAGGTGTTATATCTAATGGTTCCTGTGAGAGAATGACTTTCTACATACATTTTCAAGAAAATTGGAGAAAACAGTATCCCCACTAGAATACCTTGGCTACCTTGGTCAGGCTCAGGTTCCCTTGGCAGAAAGAAACGTCAGTTCCTAAGTAACAGGTATATTCCCCATTCTTCTGGTAAGACGAGGAGAGGTCTATTTTGCCAACGGTGGGAATGTGGAAGTGTCTACAGGGAGTAAGGGAGTGAGAGTGAGATGTTGTTGTTGTTGTTATGTGCTATCTAGTCGACCATAACGCACAGCAGCCCTATGAACAATAGCTCTGAACCCTGCCCTATCCTGGGCCAGTCTCATAGTCTCTGACACATCTACCTTCATTACCCCAGTTACTGGGTCAATCCATCTCATCTGATGTCTTCTTCTCCTGCATGGTCCTTTCACTCTTCCAAACATAATATCCTTCTCCAAGGACTGATCCCTCCTGACAACATATCCAAAATATATGAGATGAAGCCTCAAAATTTTTGCCTAGGAATTTGGCTTCAACTTCTCTAGGACAAGACTCTTATTTCTTTTGATAGTCCATGGTATGTTCAATACACCAGAGCAGCATAGAGGGAGACAAGGGCTGAGAACTATCAATACTTGAATCTTTTCCTGAATCTTGCATCTGATCAGCACAGACAGATATATTTTTCAGTTACTGAGACCTACAGTCACCTCGCATTAAGACTTACAACTTCAATAGTCCAAAGGAGGGAGTATTGCTTTGAGTTGGTATTGACTCAACTGCAGAAGGTTTGTTTTGAGTTTCATTATCCATATAATTAATTAATATAACAAATTATCTGAGACTGAATAAATTATGGAGACAGGTAGTCTGATTTGAGTTCCAAAAGAGGAAGCTGGTGTTTAAATGGAAGAGAAAGCATAAAGGTTCAAGAATGAGGCACTTTGCAGACATGATAACACTGCCACAGCTATTTTATCCTAGCACCTAATCTCTTCTTCAGTTCTTCAGTGCAAGTTAATCAGAGGATTGTTCTGTCTGAGGTCATTTACTCGATCCTACAACCTGGAGCTCATCAAAGATGCTTAAAGGGTAATGTTTCACGGAGGGTTGTAAACCAATGTGCAAAGAAGATATTCAGGGACCTGAGAAAGGAAGAGAGCCATGATGATTCAAGTGCCTGGAGAGGTATAGGTATAGTGATCCCAGATAATATCTGGAGAATAGACAAGGGGACAGAGTAGATGGTTGGGTTTAGGGCTGTGACAGAGAGCCCAGCAATGGCCCTGCTGATCCTCACAGTGTCTGGGCATGCAGTGCGTGGAATTGGGAACTAGCAGGAATTTAAATGTAAAGAACTGGTGTTTTTGATCCATCCATATTTCTATGATTATTGATAGATATAATTTTATTGCTGACATTTTGCTTCACTCTGTTGTGGTGTTGCTAATTTCTCTGTTCCCTCTTCTTTTCTGTACTGGGTTCATTTTATTTATGACTTTCCTTATTTCCTTCATTGCTGTGGTTTTAGTGTTTGCTAAGGTTTCATGATGTTACTCTTATTTTATCTTGATGAATTTATGAATCTTCTTGTGTCTTCCATTTCAATGTTTTTCAAGTAAAATAATAACTCTATAAGGCACTATTTTTTTAATCTGAAAATGTTCATTTTATCATAAAATTAGCTTGCCTTCCCCATTTATAATTCTGTAACTACACATTTTATTCCCTCTTTTCCACTGTTCTTAACCTCATTTGTGTACAAATACTTTTGTTCCCTATTATTAATGGGTTTCTTATATTTTTGTTGTTGTTAAGTGCCAAAGAGACATAGATGACCTATAGCAACCTTATGAACGAAAGTCTAGAGCATAAAATTTTCATCTTCTCTCCAAGCTTATCAAGTTTCTGAAGGCAAGCTTTTTTCTCCCTTGGAAGTGGATGCCACTCTGGCTTCCAAGCCTGTTTAAATAGAGGTCAAATCCAATCAACTCATACCCTGTTATGAGCAAAGCCATACCCTAGTCTCAAACCCAAACCAGAAAGCACACCTTTGCAGAATTCTACTGTTCCACTCATTTTCCAAACCTGGAAATAACCCCAGACTACCTTGTTTATTATTATACTTTGGACATTTCTGTTTCTGAGTCCATTTCTGAATGAGGCCATCTATGTTAATTTTTAGTTGCTTTGTGTCATTGTTCTTGGTCCAAAGAATTCTTTTTACTATTTCTTTCAAGCTTGGTCTAATATTCACAGATTCCCTTAGTTTCTGTTTATTTGTAAATGTCCTAATTTCATTATCATATTTGAGGAACAATTTTAACGGGTACATAATTTCTGAGTTTTATATATGCCAACCTATTGCTGTTTTGTCGTCATGGTTTCTCCATTTTGCCCTCTGATTTCTGAGAAATCAGAAGTCAATCTTATTGGTGCTTCTTTGAAGGGAAGTCTGCTTTCCCCCCAACTGGTTTCAGTATTATTTCCTTTGTTGACAATTTTAGAAAATTTGTTTGTGATATATCTTAAGATTATTTTTTATTGAGGTTTTAATGAAAGTTTATAGAGAACTTGGACTTCATTCATTGTTGCACATTTTCCTCTATGTCCCCCACCACCAGTTAGTTTTTTTCTTTGGAAAAAATATTTCATTGTTATACAGCCCCCCCAGTCCACTTTACTTTGCAGCTTTTATTCTGTACTCTTGCCATGCCAATAATGTTGTTGTTGTTGTTAAGTGCCATCGAGTAGCAGGCAACTCATCATAGCGACCCTATGAAGGAGAGTCCTCAACACTTGTGTGTCTTTCATCCTCTCTCCAGATTGATAGGGTTTCCAAAGGCAAACTATTACAGAAGTGGATGCTACTCCTCCTTCCAAGCTTGTTTTAATCGGGGTGCTCCAGCCTACACTGTCCACATTGGGTTAACCAACCATTAACACATTTGACACTTCAGTGTCACAGCGTTCAGCCTCACAGCAAGCACAAGGTGCCTCTATATGGCAAGTGGACACATCAGGGCTATACAACCTAGAGGAATGTTTGAATAAAAACAAACTCTGAGCCCCAGACCTGCAGTTCATCTGACAAGTCTGCTCTGCCAACCCTCACGTGGGGTTCTTCAAGAAGCCAGAGGCCACATTCAGCTCACACTAAGTCTCCAAGATCCTAGGTGTGGCGCGACCTTTCAGTATCTTACTATTCTGGCATGCCCAAATGCTGGCAAACTCTGGGCCCCAGGCCTGCAGTTCATCTGGCAAGTCAGCTATGCCAACCCCCACGTGGGGCAAAAAGAGCACCACAAGTGCCCAGAGCCCTCATACCTGCCTGCCGCTCCTCAAGAAGCCAATAGTACCTAATAATATATTCATTTTATACAGTTCTCTCCCTCATCTGTTTCAATGCCATGTACACTATATCCCCTCTTTTCTTAGCTTCCCCCCAACCCCTATGTCAGTCCTGTTTTATAACAGTGACATTAGGTAGTATTTGTCTTTTTGTGACTGAGATATTTCACTAAGCGTAATGTCTTCCAAGGTCACCCATTTTGTATAATATTTCTTGAGCTTATTGTTTCTCAGTGCTGCATAATATTCCATCGTATGAATATACCACAGCTTCTCTATCCATTTGTTTGTTGATGGGCACTTGGGTTGTTTCCAACTCTTTGCTCTTGTGAACAAAGCATCAATAAACATGGATGTTCATGAATACTTTTTTTGAAGTCTATTTGGACTTCACTAGATTTTTAATGCATGTTTTATCATTTTTTATAATATTTGGAACTTTTTTTGCCATAAAATCATCAAGTATTTGCTCTATACATTTTTTTTCTATACTTTTTTTTAATCTATGCATTTTTTGAGGTTTGAGAGTTCTTTCTGTTCTGGGATTCCAATCACCTGTAAGTTATTTCTCTTGAGGTTGGCCAGTGTAATCCTTATGATTTATTCCTTCTAATTCCCTCTTCTTTCTGGTTGTTCTATTAGGTTAGTATTGAAGGATGTGTCCTCCATTTCACTATTATGTGTTTCATTTCAGAAGTTCTACTCTTGTCCTTAAAATGTATTATATAGATATGGACTTCATCCAATGGTCTGCCCAGGAATCAGATTGACTACATCTGTGGAAAGATTGTTGGAGAAGCTCAGTATCAGCAGTGAAAGCCAGATTAAGT
Source organism: Elephantulus edwardii (assembly GCF_000299155.1). Lineage (NCBI taxonomy): Eukaryota > Metazoa > Chordata > Mammalia > Macroscelidea > Macroscelididae > Elephantulus > Elephantulus edwardii. Next base: position 8,024,151 of record NW_006399848.1, read on the forward strand.
ACTGAGTGTGGAACAGGCCATCAATTACTCATTTGCAAGTTGAAAATGAAAACAAGTTCACAAAGACCAAGATATGATCTTGGGTCTATGCCACCTGAGTTTAAAAATCATCTCAAGAATCATTTGTGGCATTGAACACTAATGATTCCAGATCAGATAAGTTGTGGGATAACATCAAAGATATCGCTGAAGACAACTAAAGGTTACAAAGACAGAGGAAAAAGAAAAGACCAAAATGGTTGTCAGAAGAGACTCTGAAAACGGCACTAGAGCATCAGGAAGCCAAAACAAAGGGAAGAGATGCTGCAGTAAAAGAGGTGAACAGAAAATTTCAAAGGGCAGCTTGAGAAGACAAAGTATTATAATGAAATGTGCAAAGAGCTGGAGTTAGAGAATAGAGGTAAGAATTTGCCTGACATTTCTCAACTTGAAAAAAAAAACCAAACAGAAAAATTCAAGCTTTGCATTGTAATACTGACATTTATTATGGGAAAAATCTCAAATGTTGCAGGACATCAAAAGAAGATGGAGGAATACACAGTCACTGTATCAAAAGTAATTAGTAGAAACTGAGATATTTCAGGAACTGACATGATAAAGCGTCAATAATCATGAGCAAGGAATTTCAAGCTGTATTAAAAGCATTGGCAAATATTAGGCCCTGAGAAAATAATTGACATGTTTCAACTAATAGATGCAGCTCTGTACATGCTTATCAGTCTATGTCAGGAAGTTTGGAAAACAGCTACCTGGCCAAATGATGGGAGGAGATCCATGTTTGTTTCCATTCCCAAGAAAGGTGATATAACAGAATGTGGAAATTATCAATATAATTTATATCACATGCAAGCAAAATGTTGCTGAAGATCATCCAAAAATTGCCAGAATAGTTCATTCAGAGAACACTGCCAGAAGTTACGATGGGTTTAGAAGAGTATATTGTATGTTAATGATTCATGAATCTTTGCTGAAAGCAGAGAATACCAGAACAAAGTCTATTTATATATTATTGATTGTTGCTGCTGTTAAGTGCCCTCAAGTCAAGTATGACTCATAGAGACTCTATGAACAAAATACCTGAACCCTAGTCTGTAACTCTATGTTCATAGAGTTTCCAGAGGCATGAGCTTCATTGACTATTCAGAAGCATTTGACTGTGTAGATGACAACAAATTGTGACTAACCTTAAGGAAAATGGAGATCCCAGAACACTTGATTGTGCCATGCAAAACCTATACTTGGACCAGGAGGGAGTCATCAGAATAGAGAAGGAAACACTGCAGGGTTCAAAATTAGGAAAGGAGTGCATCAGGGATGTGCCCTATCTCCAAACCTTTTCAATCTATATGTAGAACAGATCATTTGAGAAGCTGGACTTTGTGAGGAGGAGTGAGGCATTATGATTGGAGGAAGACTCATCAATAATCTGCATTACGAAGATGATACAACCTTGTTTGATAAAACTGAGGAGGACCTGAAAA
>NW_006399848.1:8026181-8034249 GCF_000299155.1 Elephantulus edwardii
AAAAGGACGTTATGCTTGGAAAGGTGGAGGGACTGCACAGAAAAGAAAGAAACTGGATGAGATGGATTGACATAAGGGGGGCAATAGAATTAGGTGTGTCAGAGTGAGACTGGCTCAGGACAGAGCAAGGTTCAGAGCTGTTTGTACATAGAGTAGCTATGAGTTACAGGTGACGTGATGGCACATAACAACAACATACATAATCTGTACCTAGACCAAGAAGATGTTGTCTGAACAGAGCAAGGGAACACTGGTTTAAAACAAAAAGGTGTGTGTCAGGGCTTGATTGTTTCTCAAATTCTACTCAGTATGCATGCTGAACAAATAAGTTGAGAAGCTGGGCTTTATAAAGAAGAATGTGGTATTGGACTGGAGGAAGACTCATCAATAACTTGCATTATACAGACAATAAAACTTTGCTGAAAGTGAAGACAACTTGTGGCACTTGCTGCAGAAGATCAAGGTCTACACCCTTCAATATGGATTATATCTTGTCATCAAGAAAACAAAAATCCTCATCACTGGGTCCATGGGAAGCACTATGATTTTGTTGTTCTTGTTAGGTGCCATAGAATTGAGTATAACTCATAACTACCCTATAAGCCACCATTCTGAACCCTTTCCTATCCTATGCCATCCTCATAATTTCTGACATGCTTAAGCCCATTGCTGCAGTCACTATGTCAATCCATCTCATTGAATGTCTTCCTCTTTCTCCTTGGCCTTCCAGCTTTCCAACCATGATGTATTTTTTCCAAGGAATAGCCTTTCCTAGCAACATACCCAAACTACAAGAGACCAATCTATCCACTCTTTTCTGGTTCTTCCTGCCACCCCATCTTGTCAATCCCATTTTATAACAGTGGTGTTATGTAGTATTTGTCCTTTTATTGACTGAGATATTTTATTCAGCATAATTTCTTACACACTCATCTGTGTAGTGTAGTATTTCACAAGTTCATTATTTTTCAATGCTGTGTAATAGTTATAGTTCATTGTGTGGATGTGTCACAGTTTTTCTATTTGTTGATCAGAAATTGGGCTGTGTTTTTCTCTTTGCTTTTGTGAATAATACAGCAATAAATATGGGTGTGTATACATTTCTTTGCATCAGGACTTTGGTTTCTTTAGGGTATATTCTCAGTAGTGGGATGGCTGGGTCAAATGAGCTTTTTATTTCCAACTTTTTAAAAAGGTACCTCCAGGGTCACCAATTTTGTATATTTCATGAGTTCCTTGTTTTTTAATGCAGCATAGTATTCCATTGTATGAATATACCAGACCTTCTTTATCCATTCATTTGTTGATGGGCACTTAGGTTATTTCCAACTCTTTGCTATTGTGAACAAAGTTGCAATAAACATAGGTGTGCATATATCTGCTTGGGTAGAAGTTATGGTTTCTTTAGGGCATTTTCCCAGTAGTGGAATTGCTGGGTCAAATGGTATTTCTATTTGCAACTTTTTAAGAAAGTGCCATACAGCCTTCCATAGTGGTTGCACCATTTTATACTGCCACCAATAGTGAATAAAAGGATCCAGTTTCTCCGCAACCTCGCCAGCATCTTATGTTTGCTGTTCTGTAAAATTTTGCTATCCTTACTCGGATAAGATTATAATCTATTATTTTGATTTGCATCTCTCTTAGAGCTAGGGATTTTGAACATTTCATTATGCTCAGTGAAACACCTCAGACACAAAAGGACATATACTGCATAGTGACACTGTTGTAAAATGGGCTGACGTCGGGGCTGAGGGAAGATTGAGAAAGATGGGATAAATGTATACTGCATTGAAACAGGTGAGGAATAGAACTGTTTAAAAGGGATATTTGATTAGGTATTATTGTCATGACAGGAATCCAGAACGAAGGCTGCATAGTGGAGTGGACTTGGGGGTATGGATTGTATAACAAGGAAAGAATTTTTCTTTTACTTTTCAAAGAGAACAGTGAACTGGGGGTAGGGGGACAGGGAGAAAAGGGCAACAATGAATAAATGGAAATTAAAAGTCTTTGTAAACTTTCATTAAAATTAAGTAAAAAAAAAAAGAAAGAAAAGAAAAAGTACCAGACTACATACCATAGGGTTGTACAGTTAAATTCCCACCAGCAGTAAATAGGAGTTCCAGTCTCTACACATCCTCATTAATATTTGTTTACTGTTCTTTTGAACTTTACTATTGTTACTGGGATAATTATCTTATTTTTGTTTCGACATGCATCTCTCTAATGGCTAAGGATTATTAATATTTCTTCATATATTTGTTGGCTATTTGAATGTCTTCTCTGGTAAGGTGTCTATTCATATCTTGTGGCCATTTTGTAGTTGCGTTGTGTTCCTTTTTCTTGTTGAGGTGTTGGAGTCTATAAAAATTATATATAAGTCCCTTATCAGATATGTCATGTCCAAATATTTTTCTCCACGTTGTGGATTTCATTTTCATTTTGGAGAATTTTTTTTTATGTGCATAAGGATTTTATTTTTAAAAGTCCCATTCATCTGTTTTCTCTTGTCCTGGTTGTAGGGTTTTCATTATGTTTGGAAGTCTGTTTATGCTATAGAGTAGGGCTTCTAGAGTTGTTCCTAGTTTTCCTTAGATGCACTTTATAATCTTTGCCTTTACTCTTAGGTTCCTGATCCACCTTGAGTTGGGTTTTGTGTATGGTAAAAAGTGTGGGTTTTGCTTCAGCTTTCTGTGGATAGTTTTTCAATTTTGCCTGCAAAGACTATGGATGATAGCAGAAGAATCAATGCCTTTGAGTTGTGCAGGAGAGGAGTATTGAATGTACCATGGACTGTCAGAAAAACAAATAGATCTGTCCTAGAGAAGGTGAAACCAAGCTGCTCCCTGTAGGCAAGGATTTTGACGCTCCATCTCACATTCTATGGGCACATAGCCAGGAGGGACCAGTCCTTGGAGAACATCATCATGTTTGGAAGGGTGGAGGGACGGCACAGGAAAAGAAGACCCAGGATGAGATGGATTGATTCAGTGAATGGAGAAGTGTGATTTGGTCTGTCAGATATGATGAGATTGGAACAGGTTATGGCCATGTTCAGATCTATTGTACATAGGATTGCTATGAGTTATAGGTGACTCAACAGCACAAAACAACACAACATTTATTAAAGACGCTATGATTTTTCCACTTGATTGGTTTCATATCCTTGTCAAAAATCAATTGACCATAGATTATGAGCGGACATCTGGGTTCTTGATTCTATTTCATTAATCTCTGTGTCTGTCGCTGTACCAGTACTACACTCTCTTGATTGCTCTAGCTATGTAGTAGAATTTGAAATCATGGAGTATGATTACTTTTGCCGTGCTTTTCTTTTCTAGTAGAACTTTGCTTATTTAGGATCTCTTTCCACTTTAGACAAAACTGGAAATTACCTTTTCCATCTCAATAAAGTCTGCAATTGGTTTCTGTATTGGGACTGCATTATAATTGTAGAATGCTTTTGATAGAATTCTTAGTTTCATGATATTGAATCTTCCTGTTCACAAACATGGTGTATTCTTCCATTTCTCTAGGTCTCCTTTTTTTTCTTTCAGTATTGTTTTGTCATTTCGTTGGTATAGGTCTTTTGTGTTTCTAGTTATATTTATTCTCATTTTATCTTGTGATTAGCTATTATAATTGGTATTGATTTTCTTCTTTCTTTTTCTTTTAGGTTCTCTTTGTTACTGTAGAGATTCTGACTGGTTTTTGTATGTTGATCCTTTAGCTACTTTGCTGAGTTGGTCAATTGTGTTCAACAGTTTTCTGCTGAATCTTTAGAGTTTCTCTTGATATACTATCATATAATCTGCATATGTAGTTTTTACCTCCTCTTTGCCAATTTGGATGCTTCTTACTTTCTTCCTTTGCCTTATTGCTCTCACTAAGACTTCCAATACAATAGAAGACGTATTTTGTCTTGTTCTTTTTTTCAAGATTTCTCCATTTTCAATGATTCTGGATCTTGGTTTTGTGTATATACTTTTTACTTTGTTGATAGAATTCCCTTTTATTTCTATTAAGTATTTTAATCAAGAAGTGATGTTGGATTTTGTCAAAGACATTTTCTGCATCAATTGATAAACTCATGTGGTTCTTGTTTGTTGTGGAATGTTGGGGAGGAAGGGAGGGTTTCTGGCCAGGACAGATCGCCTAAGATCCAGATAAGTGTAAGCCTTCCAACGGCCTTTAATACAGGGTAGAGAAAGCTCCCCTGTGTTTGGCTGTACTGGCTTGAGAAAGCTCACCACCTGGAAAGATGACTGCCTCGTCTCTTGAGCTGGTAGTGGTCCGCACGAGGCTGAGGTTCTCCTAACCAATCCACATGTCCCATGTCTGTAAGCCCACCATATCCTGTCTTCCTGTGTATATAAGTGCAGTGCAGTCCCAATAAAATTGAGCTAGATTGACTCTCTGATCCCCTCGCGGAGTGGTGTATCTCTGTCATACTTACCCCATCAGGGTGTCGCTGTCATGTTGCCTGCAGACTGACAGCAACACTTGTTCTTTGTTTTGTTAATGTAATGAATTACATTAACAATTGAATTACATAAACAATTAATTGTTTTTCTTATGTTGAACCATCCTTGCATACCTGTTATGAATCTCACTATGCCATGATGATCTGTTTTTTTAATAGATACTGTTGTATTCTACTGGCCAGGATTTTGCTGAGGATTTTTGCATTGATGTTCATGAGAGATATTGGTCTGTAGTTTTCTAATTTGCTGTACCTTATTTTGGTATCAGGGATATGTTTACTTCACAGACTGAGTCTAGGAGTATTCCTTCTTCTATTTTCTGAAATACTTTATGTAGAATTGGTGACAGCACTTCTCTGAAAGTTTGGTCAGGATAGGACAGGGTTCAGAGCTATTGTACATAGGACTGCTATGAATGGCAGGTGACTTGACTGCACATATCAACAGTAGCTGGTGGCCTACTGGCAAGAAGCTTTACTGAAGCATGTGATTCCAATTCATGTGCTGTCTGTGGGAGAAAGATCAGCAATCTCCTTCCATGATATTAACTGCCTCCAAAAACCTGCTGGAGGGTCAACTATGTATCAGTTCTGACTCAATAGTACACAAAACAGTGTATATGTTATATACACATATACATATTTATATCTGCAAAATATATATTATTATATGCTATAAAGGTTTGAAGATTATCCAAAAACGATTAGAACAGCACATCAGCAGAGAATTGCCGGAAGTCCAGGCTGGGTTTAGAAGGGGTCGTGGTACTAGGGATTGTTGCTGATGTTAGATGGATCTTGGCTGAAAGCAGAGAATACCAGAAGAATGTCTATCTGTGTTTCATTGATTATGCAAAGGCATTTGACTGTGTGGATCATAACAAACTGTGGCTGACTCTGAGAAGAATGGGAATCCCAGAACATTTAATTGTGCTAATGCGAAACCTATACTTGGACCAAGAGGCAGTAGTCAGAACAGAGCAGGGTAATACTGCATGGTTCAAAATTGGGAAGGGTGTATGCCAGGGCTGCATCCTGTCTCCATACCTTTTCAACATGTATGCAGAGCAGATTATCCGAGAGGCTGGGCTCTATGAGGAGAAGTGTGGCGTCAGGATTGGTGGAAGATCTATTAACAATCTGCATTATGCAGATGACACAACCCTGCTTGCTGAAACTGAGGAGGACCTCATGCACTTGCTGCAAAGGGTCAAGGACTGCAGCCTTCAGTATAGACTGAGGCTCAATGTCAAGAAGACAAAGATTCTCACCACTGGACCAATTGGCAGCATCAGGATGGATGGCGAAGAGATTGAGATTGTTCACAGCTTCAGTTTGCTCGGCTCCACAGTCAACACTCTTGGCACCAGCAGTCAGGAAATCAAAAAGCATATCGCGATGGGCAAGTCTGCTGTTAGGGACCTCTCTAAAGTACTCAGGAGCAACTGTGTCTCTCTGGAGACTAAGGTGCACCTGATACAGGCCATGGTCTTTGCAATAGCTTGTTATGCATCAGAGAGTTGGACAATGACTAGGGAGGACAGAAGGAGAGTTGATGCTTTTGAGCTGTGGTGCTGGAGAAGAGTACTGAATGTACCATGGACTGCCAGGGAAACAAACAGATTCATCTTGGAGAGGATTAAACCAAGCTACTCCTTGGAGGCAAGGATTCTGGGGCTTCGTCTGACATACTTTGGACATATTGCCAGGAGGGACGGGTCCTTGGAGAGGGACATCATGCTTGGGAGGGTGGAGGGACAGCGCAGGAGGGGAAGGCCCTCTATGAGATGGATTGATTCAGTGACTGGGGTAATTGGGATGGGTGTATCAGAGGCAGTGCGGTTGGCGCAGGATAGAGCAGGGTTTAGAGCTGTTGTGCATAGGGTCGCTATGAGTCACAAACGACTCGACGGCACATAACAACAACAACAACAATAAAGGTTATATAAATAGAAGAATGCCATTAATATTACTCTAAATTCAATAAGGCAAAATCATGTAACTTATAATTAGGAAAGGTGTGTGTCAGAGTTGTACCCTTTCTACATTTCTATTTGGTCTATATATTGAGCACTCATTCAAGAAACTGGACTGTATGAAGAAGATTGTGGAATCAGGATTGGAGGAAGTTTCATCAACAACCTGCATTATGAAGATGACACAACCTTGCTTGCAGAAAGTGAAGAAAACTTGAAGCACTGGCTGTTAAAAGATCAAAGGCGCTGCCGGGACCCGGAGCTGCTGGGTTTGGGTTCCAGTTGCGCTGGAGAGCTGGAATTTGAACCACACATAGGACAGTTGAGTCCTAGCCAAAGACACCAGCCAAGCTCTGTGGAGCCCACCCCCAGGAGCAAGTAGGGAGCAACCACCAGCTACCTTGTGACTACAGAGCACAATCGACTGCCCCTAGCCTCCAGGAGACCCTGGAGGAGCAACAGCCTGCCGTCTGCTGCATACTTCCAGAGGAGCGATGGCCTGCCACCGCATGACCCAACCCTATGGCCTGCCTCTGCATAAACCCAAGTTTATGGTGGCACCCAAGCCCCGCCCCCTGCCTCCAAGTAGTAGTGTCCCAGCCCTGTGCTCCCTCCCAGCCCTGTGCTCCAGCCCCCTCCCCAACCCCGTGCTTCCTCCCCTTACCACCAACCCCTCTGCTCCACAACCACACGCCTCCGCCATGGCCCCGAGACCCAAGTGGCACCCAAAGGCCACTAGAGAGTCCTTCACACTGCACAGAGACCAACACGACGTGTACAGTAGGATTTCGAATCACAACTTTTGTTGCAGCGATTCCTTTTGGAGCTACAGGACCACAAAGCCACACCAAGGATCCAGACAGCCCAGAACCACCAGCCAAGCTGCTGTAGGACTAATCTGGCAGGAGAAAGGCTGGTAGGATCCTGACTGGGTTTTCTGGGGCACTGGTGATTACCTGGGGGAGCACCCAAGGGGGTGCTCACTGGTGGGGAATTTGGCTGAGCTCTCTTGGGCCGCACTGACTGCCCAGGAAAGAACCAGCTAGTGGTCATCTGTCTGAACTTTTGTGGACTCTGCAGACCAGCCAGAGGCTAGTGGGTCGCTGGGAATTTGACTCTGACTTTTCAGGTACTGTTGGACCCAGGACCCTGCTTGGACAGGGGCTGCTGCTGAGTTCACCTGCGTAAGTGCCACTGGGCAGGGGCCACTGAGTGAAAACCACTGGGTGGGAAATGGACAGCGGGAATTTGATTAGGGATCTCAATCGTGAGTACACCAAGACAGCAGAGGTCCAAGTGAGGTGTCCCAAGTGTTTGACTTGCCCTTGTGATCATCCCAACCCTGTGCCTGTCTCACCCCATTTGGCTCCACACTGGTGCCTACACTTCAGGTCAATCAACTTGTATTTAATTGGGAGCACCTTGACCTGTCTTACCAACAAGAGGTTGCTCTCACAGGCTCTGAACTGACATTTCCTTAAAGTCAGAAGTTCAGAGAAACACACAAGTGGGGAAGCTGCCCAGCTGATCTCTAGAGCATTGTCTTCAACATATCAAGACCATATCAATGTCTCAAAGAAAGCAAGTTATCCCACACAATATACAA
>NW_006399848.1:8038081-8039047 GCF_000299155.1 Elephantulus edwardii
GCCCCCAAAATAGAAAACTATAGGCTAATATCTCTCATTATCATAGACGCAAAAATCCTGAATAAAATACTTGCCAATAGAATCCAATGATACATAAAAGAAATAATTCACCATGAGCAAATGGGATTCATAACAGGTATGCAAGGGTGGTTCAACATAAGGAAAACAATTAATGTAATTCATCACATTAACAAAGCATAGAACAAGAACCACATGATCCTATCGATGCAAAAAAGGCCTTTGACAAAATCCAACACCCTTACCTGTTTAAAACACTCAACAAAATAGGACTAGAGGGGAATTTCTTCAACATAGTAAAAAGTATTTAGGCAAAACCGAGAGCGAACAGTGTTCTCAATGTAGAGTGGTTAAAGGCATTCCCTTTAAGAACAGGAACTAGGCAAGGATGCCCACTCTCACCTCTCTTATTCAATATTGTAGTGGAAGTCTTAGTGATAGCAATAAGAGAAGAAAATAAAAGGTATCCAAATTGGCAAAGAGGAGGTAAAATTATCTCTCTATGCAGATGATATGATAGTATATTTAGAAAACCCTAAAGACTTAGCAAGAAATCTATTGGACACAGTGGACCAATTCAGCAAAGTAGCAGGATACAAGATTAACATACAAAATCAGTTGGATTTCTCTACAGTGACAAAGAGAATACAGAACCGGTACTAAGAAAAACAGTATCATTCATAATAGCTAATCACAAGGTTAAATACTTGGGAGTAAATTTAACCAGAAGCACAAAAGGTCTATTGAAAGAAAATTACAAAACATTACTACAAGAAACAAAAAGAGACCAGGAGAAGTGGAAGAATATCACTTGCTCATGGATAGGGAGACTCAATATAGTGCAAATGGCAATACTACCAAAGGCAATTTACATATTTAATGCAATCCCAATATGAATACCAATCACATTCTTCAAGGAGATGGAAAAGACAATCTCCAGTTTCATTT
>NW_006399848.1:8040937-8042466 GCF_000299155.1 Elephantulus edwardii
TGTTGGTTTAAAGAGTTGGTTTAAAGACTGAGGTGTGTCCGATTCAAGACATGGTATTTTCAGTTACTTCCTATTCATGTGAAAATTGGGTAATGAATAAGGATGACAGAAAAATAATCTATTTCTTTGTATTTTGCAGTTGGCGAAGAGTTTTGAATATACTATGGACTGCTAAAAGATCAAATCAATGTATCTTGAAGGAAGTGCAAGCAAGATGCTCCTTAGAATCAAACATTATGAAACTTCTTTTCACTTTTTTTCAGGAGGAACCAGTCCTTGGAGAGAAACATCAGGCTGGTAAAGTTAGAGGGTAGGGGTAAGAGATGAAAACCGTCAACAAGTTGGATTGACACAGTGGTTTCCACAATGGACCTTCAGCATGACAGAGATCATGAGGTTGGTGCTGCACAGGTCAAAGTTCAGACCTGTTCAAAGGATCACTGTGAGTCATAGTCGGCCTGATGACACCCAACAACAGTGTAACAAATTAGGAGTAAAATGTGATAATCATAAAACATCCCACCTTAGCTCATATCTAATGACATGAAAAACCAAAGGAATTTTTGTGGATTTGAAGCAATCAGAAGAGGTGCTGATACAGTAAAATGCTAATGCTAAATATTTAATAATTATGAGAATTCTATCAAGCAGAAATTGTTTCTTGCTGAGCATAAATATTAAAATATTAAGCTTATAGCTCCAAAACTAATTAATAAAATGATATTGTTTTTATGGTCTGTGGAGTCCAAACTAACTCTCATAGTTAACCCTCCAGCAGATTTTTTCCCCCTTTTCCTTTCCTTTTTTGTTTTTATTGTGACATTAACAAAAGTTGACAGAAGTGTTGGGTTTTAATTCATTCATGGTTGCACATTTTATTCCCTCCCACAGTCCACTTTGCAGTGCACATCTTGCTGAAGATTTTTGTCATGCATTTAATGCCTAATCATACATTCCTTTTAGACAGTTCTTCCACTCATGGATTTGAAGGTTTTCGAAGTCATTAAATCACATGGGAAGAGATTACCTATCTTTCTCCTTCAGTACATGTGGTGGATTCAAACTGCCTGAGTTTGGATTGGCAATGCAACTCCTTACCACAACATCAACATAACTCATGCAAATGAATAAGTCTGGAATACACTTTTTGAGAGCTACATAGCAAAAGTTTGTAAGAATAATGTTTATATGTTCATGGATTTCTTTGTTAGCCACTCTTTGAGTACAGTTTGATTAAAATACATTCAATAGAACTGCAAACTCATGTTTTTATGCATACACTATGATTATTACAAGTATTTGAAGAAATCAGAAGCTAAAATATTTATTGTTGTTCTTGTTAGGGGCCATCAAGTATGATTCAAAGGAACCAATGAGTTACAGATCTGAACTCTGTCCTGTGGTTTGCAGTCCTCATTCTGGCACAGTAGAGGCGATTGCTGTAGTCACCGTGTCAATCTGTCTAGTTGTGGATGTTCCTCTCTTTTGTACCTCACTGTCTTTACAAGTTGTTGTTGTTGTTGTTATGT
>NW_006399848.1:8045606-8059287 GCF_000299155.1 Elephantulus edwardii
TTTTGGCATCTCCAATTACCTGGGAAAATAGGGTGGGTCTGCGGGGTCTGCTGGCTGTCCTGTGAGGTGCCCAACTTCAGCTAGTCAGAGCCCACCCTATTTTCCCAGGTAATCGGAGACGCCAAAAAGCCCGTGACATCCGTTCCGGCATCTGAAAAGTCTTTCCAAATATGATGTCATTTTCCTAGCAACATTCCCAAAGTATGAGGGGTGGATCTTCATTGTCTTTGCCTTCAAGGGGCACTCTGGCTACACTTTTCCTAAGATATCTGTCTTTTTTTGACAGTCCGTGGGCTAGGATAGGACAGGGTTCAGATCAGTTGTTTGTAGGGTCACTATGAGTCCTGCTAGACTCAGTGGCACCTAATAATAACACTTAGAGAGTACTGCCATCTGGTGGGAGCATGTAGAATTGTAAGAAATTGAAGAAAAAGCCCTATCCCATTAACCTGTGTCACAATAATTGAAAATCATTATCACTACACTTTTTTTCCATTCCACTAAGATGATTTCCATCACTAAAAATGTATACTGTAAACAAAAAATTAATATGATTGAGTTGAAACTCTTAAGAAGTCATTACAAGTCTGTGCCCTTAAGTAGGTTATGTGTGGGCTCACCAAAGTTTGACAGTTCAAACCCAGAGACAGATTAATTATTTTGCTCCTGTTAAAATGTAAAGGTCCAGAAACTTGATTGAGTGTAGTTATGAGCCAAAGTCAACTCAATAGAAGGATAGTTGGTTTTATTGTTCTGTTTTGTTTTCTATGATGTATTCAAAACATCCCTTCACATGGAGAGAGAGAAAGAGAATGCAGGCTATGATAAATGTGATGGATGTAGTTACTTTCTTGAAAAATTCTGATTTGGCTCCTTTTGAATTCTGACTCCCAGTTGTGTTTATACAGTTTTAACTCTCAACCTTTCTGTGGCCATCACACAATCTTTTCACACTGACTAGAAGGTATTCTTTCCTCTCTTTTCTGTTGGTCCACCCACCCAGGGGAAACACAGTGGTGAAGATGGCTTGGTTCAACTCCAGGTTGAAGTCCTCCTTAACTCTTAACTCTTAACTCCTTCTTAACTCCACTGTGCTCATATATATTTTATAACTGCATGAAATGCAATGACAATTACCTGTTGTCAATTTAAGAAATATCTGTACATTCATTTTCTCCCTGTACTCTGTAACTACTAATAAGGTCTCCAAATGTCTTGGGAAATCAGTCCACATTTTTCTGCAGCCATCAGTGCTGGCCTGTGTGAACATTAAGATTGCACCAATCCTGATTCAATAGACAGTTGAGAGGAATTTCCATTGGCCACCCTTTTATTATTCTTAAGAGCTGAAAAATCCATGGAATTGACTCCAGTTCATGCTATTGAACGATGACACATCACTGCAGAGAGAGAGGGCCTAGTGATTTAATTGGATGAAACAGCTTCCAGCTGACCCAGAAGATTATTAAAGATGCATGTAACAAGCTATATTATAAGGTGCTGTTCCTTGTTTCTATCAAAAGAACTTAATATTGATAAACTTACTTGTTCTTAAAACAGAACATTTTGGAGTTGTTTGTTATACAGCAATTTCTAACTGATACACCTTTCATTTATGTGTGACCTCTTTGTTGACTTAATGGCTAAAGGCGTAATAGGAATTGAAATTAAAAGTGTGTGAGTAAAGGCCTATGTGAAAAAAGAAAAATCAAAATATACCCCCTCTAAATTAATACTGCTTTAATTGAACTATATATTCTCCCTAAGAGCGCTCTACTTCTAAAATTGAGGGTAAAATTAGAAATTTATTTGAGGGCATCCTTCATCTACATATGCAACAATTCCCATTGTCAAATAATGAGGAACAATGTTTGGTGTAGAGCTTGAACACATCCATTTTCCTTGGCTGTACAGATGATTTTTCCAGAAGCATTGGTCTTTCTGGTGCACGGAAACCATGGCAGGACTGTGAACACAATGAAGAGGTTTCCTACCTGAGTGTCTGCATTTCTATAGTAGGTGCTTTTAAGAATCTCAGAGTTTCAGCACTTCCAGTATGTGAACTGAAACGAGATAGGAAAGGAAGAAAACAATATATAGGAAGATTTTTGTTTGATTTAATGTTTCAATAAATTTTCTGAACCTGTGCTTTGAAAGAGTCCTGATTAAAAAAACAAAATTCCCTCAGTCTCTGGCAAGTTGCTAGACATTCAAGAGGGGGATTTTGGCTGTAGGGAAGAATTGCTCATGGAGAGAGAGAATTGCTCCTTCCCTCCTGTTGCTTGCACTAGAACATCCCACTCACTCAAAATATCACTGCAAGTATTGCTTAGTCCCTCTCATGTCCACCAAGTGACAGCTTTCAGATTCTTAAAAGGAAGAATGCTAGATGCCCTACCTTCAGCTGTATAAATAATACTTTTCTAATAACTCACAAATGGTAGGGTAGCAGGTAAACAAAAAAAAGATGAAACTGAAATAGCATTAAATTTTCATACGCATTGTCCACAAAGATTTCCTTTCCATTTTTTATTTATCACAAGATTCAGAGCAAAGACAGAGCTCTTCCTGTGAGGGACAGTCTGGGACACCTCTAAAATTGTCTTGACTCCCTCCCTAATGTAAGGTTATATGTCGTTTGAATGATTTGTAATCTAAAAATAGAAGGTCCATTCTAGAATAGCTTGCCTATTTTGTTTACATCCTGTGCCTAACACCTAAGGAATGACTAAAAATATTTGAGGAAATGAAAAAAGTGGGTGGGGTTTTTTTTTTATATACATAAAATCCCCCACAACATTGTACCGCTCTCTTTACTGTGTAATAATAATGAAAATAAAACTGAGTAAATGGAGTCTAATTGTCATACGTTGTTTGCTGTGTGCTTTTGGATGGGAGCTGAACCTCCAGTGGATTTTCAGAGGCAGTAAATCACACAGGAGAAGATTGCCCAACCTTCTCCTGTGGAGCAGTTGGGGAATCAAAGCACATGCCTTTGGGATAACAGCACAACTTCTTACAACTTAGCCACTAGAGCTCCTCAATTGTCAGATAGCTTTAAGTTAGATAAGATGAGACTGTTGTTGTAGTTGGGTGCCCTCTGTTTGTTTCCAACTGATAACAACCCAGTGAACAACACATCATCCTATGCCACCCTCCTGATCCCTGCCATGCTCTAGCCATTGCTACAGTCACTATAGTAATCCATTTCATTGTCAGGCTCTTCTGTCTTTCACTCACCTTTTATCTTTCCCAGCATGATGTCTTTCTCCAAGGGTTGGCTTTTTCTCTGGACATGTCCAAAGTTTGTGAGGTGAAGTCACCCCAACATGGCCTTTAATTCGTACCCTGGTTTCTCTTCATCAAAGACAGATCTGCTTGTTCTTTTGGCAGATCATTATATATTCAATAATATATTGTTATTATGATACAAAAGCAACAACAAACAAGATTTCATTGTAACACAAACATTTCACACGGCATGTTTCTTGGGTTCATCTTCTCACAGCCTATTTCCTTTTTATATCACTCACCTTAGATCCAACATGAGAAGTTTGACTCTTGTAATATTAGTATTGATGTTTATTTTTTGATAAGGATTATATAAAAAGAATTTAGAGTTTCCCCATGTCCTTTTCTGTGAGCAACACAATTTTCTGACAAAGAACATCTTAGATAAGACTGATGAGCAATGTTTTGCTTCCATGACCCAAAGACCACAACATTTAAACGGTATGCAGTTACTACTGCCTACCACTCTGGAAGGAGTCACAATAGGAGATCCTGGATATAGTGGGAAAAAATGTGGAACAAAACTAAAAATCTTCCAATAGCCCTGGCTTACTGATGTGCTATGTATGACTGATGCCTCAAGAATATGCCCCTTGGAAAAAAAAAAAAAAAAAAGAATATGCCCCTGGGATTTCTCAAGCCTAGACTTGAACACACCTGCCATTGTTCAACATTCACACACATTCCAGACATATACAGATGTAATCTAAGGTTAGTGTCTCTCAGTCTGGAATCCTATTGGTGTTCTAACTGGTAGTATATTCAAAGTATTAGTAATTCCTCTGAGGATCAAGCTATTCATTTTGCAGGTGAACTGGGTGTGAATATACCTTGAAATATCTTTCTTGAACTCCTCATTTTTCTCTGATGGCCTCATAAGGAAGGAAAGCCATTATTAGACATTGACATTGGCATGAATATTGGGGCTTTAATCTAGTCATTTTGCCAGAAAGTTATGTGTTCTAGTATGCTGTGGGGCCAGATAACAATAGAATTAAAGATATAAATTACAGTTTTGAGTCTTCTACACTCTTATTATCTCATGTACTTTTGTCAGAGTTTTAAATCTGTATCATCTTCCCTAACTTCCTCGTGCTCTGTTTTACAACATTTTTTCTCCCTCGTGTTAAAGGAAGATAATACCTAGGGCTTATTTCTTCCCCAAACTAGTATATCTTCATAGGATTTAGGATGAAATTTATGTTACTATCTGCTTGATTCATGCTTCATGTTCGAGTTTCCTCCACCACAATCCACCTTAGGCCAATTCCTTTACAGAGTCCTCAGATGTCTGGGTGTCGTCTCCATAATGTAGACTGTTGGTTGATGAATTCTCCTCCAATCCTGATGGCAAATTTTTCTTCATAGACCTTCTTGTATTAATTTCTCAGCACAAAGACTGAATAGATACGGAGAAAAGACACAACTCTGATTCACATCTTTACTGGTATTAAACCATGCAGTGTTTCTTTGTTCTGTTCAGACAACTGTTTCTTGTTCTGTCTACAGATTTCACGTGAGCACAATTAAGTGATCTGAGATTCACATTATCTTCAATGTTAATCACAATATATTATGATCTACATAGTTGAATGCTTTTGTGAAAAAAAGAAACCCCATTAATTAATATATTTCTGGTATTGTTGCTTTCAGCGAGATGTCTGATATCAGCAGTGAAATTCCTCATATCATGGCCTGTTAAGAATCCAGCTTAATTTTCTGGCAATTCTCTGTTGAGGTATTGATCCAGCCATTTTAAAAATAATCTTTAGCAAAATTTTACTTGCATGGAGTATTAATCATATTGCTTGCAAGAACTTAAGAAGACTTGAAGCACTTACCTCAGATGATCAGAGTCTATAGCCTTCAGTATGAGATACATCTCATCATCAAGAAAACAAAACTCCTCACCTCTGGAGAGAATGACAGCATCATGATAGATGGATAACATACTGAAGCTGTCAATGATTATATTTTACTTGGATCCACAGTCAACACCCATGGTAACAACAGTCAAGAAATCAAAAGACTCATTACTTTGTGGAAATCTGCTCTCAAGGACCTCTTCGAAGTTCTAAAGATCAAAGAGTTTAAAGACTAAAGCCATATTTTTCAGTTGCTTCCTAAACCTCTGAGAGTTGGAAACAAATAAAGAAGATCTAAGAAGAATTGATGCCTTCGAATTGTGATGTTGAAGAAAAGTATTGACTGGAGACCAAAAGAACAAATAAAAGTCTGTCTTGAAAGATGAGCAACCAGGGTGTATTTTAGAGGCAAGGATGGAGACGTTTTGTCTCACTTACCTAGGGCATACCTTCAGGAGGACAAAGTCCCTATAGAGAGACACCTAGCAAAGGTAAAGGATCAGCAAAAAAGACAAAGTCTCAACAAGATGATGCATTGACATAGTGACTACCACAATGGGCTTGAGCATGGCAGGTAATAATGATGGTAGAGGATCAGGCAAGGTGGTTCATAAGGTTGCTTTGGCACCTAACAATTCTAAATGGCTGTCCTATGCAAGTGGTCCAGATATTTAAGTGACAAATGTAATTATCACTCACTAGGAAAGAGTTCATTCTGTTAATAAGCTGGGGAAGCAGTACATACTGAGTGAGATAAAGATCGGGACTTTTTGTGTTAACAAGACATGAATGTGTACTTAAGAACCCTGAGGAAATATTTGGTTTATACTGATGAAATTTAGAATTAGGCAAAAATATTTTACTTTCTGTTGTTGTTAAGTTGTTAAGTGCCGTTGAGTTGTAGCCAGCGACCCTATGAAAGTCCTGGACACCTAGATAACTTTTGTCCTTTCTCCAGTTCATAGGGTTTCCAAAGGCAAGCTATTATGGAAGCGGATGACACTCCTTCTTCCAAGCTTGTTTTAATCAAGGAGCTCCATCAAACACTGTCCGCCATGGTTAACCATTAGCACATTTAACTCATCAGTGTCCCAGTGTTCGGCTTCACAGCGACCACGAGTTACCTCTGTACAGCAACTGAACATACCAAGGTTACACAACCCAGAGGGATGTTTCACTAAAAACAATTAAAGCAGGCCTGAGGGCCACGGAGTAGAGTCACCCACCTTTGGAGTGGGAGCATGACTTTCTGTCCACTAGGCCAACTGCTCTTTCTCTCTCTCTAGGCTGTTGGTGCTGGTGGTAGTGTTAAGTGCCAGTTGAGTCATAGGTGTCTCACAGCAACCTTATGAACAAAAGTCCTGGACACCTGTATAACTTTCATCCATTCTCCATGTTCATAGGGTTTCCAGAGGCAAGCTATTATGGAAGTGGATGCCACTCCTGCTTTTAATTTTACTTTCTAGGCAAAACTATTTTACTTTCATGACTCAGCATAGTTTTGTACGTAAATGAATGTTACTAAACTTCATAATGGACAAAAATGAAAGTGTTTCTTCTTTTTAGATAATTTTATAGTTCCCTATCTCTGGTGGCCTAGTGGCAAAAAGCTGCACTGCAATGCCAAAGGCACATTGTTGGAGTCCGCCAGTTGATCCACAGGATGAGCAATCTCCTCCTGTGTGAAAACTGCCTCTGAAAACCCACTGGAGGATCAGCTATGGGTCATTTCTGATTCTGTGGTACACAACAACAACAACCTAGAAAATAATCTCTTCTCCATCTATCATGAAGCTACCTATGAACCTGTGGTGAGGATTATTATTTTCTTGATGCTGACATGAAATCCATATCCAAGGCTGTAGTCCTTTATCATCTGCAGCAAAAGATTCAAGTTCTCCTCAGTTTTGTCTAGCAAGGTGTCCCGTCTGCACAATGCAGGTTGTTTTAATACATGAAATCTCCAAATACATTCTTTTTAGTTACTGTCAAAATAATTTATGGATTAGACACAGTTCACTGTAATCATGTAGATTAAGAGAATGAATTTTTATGATGGAGTGGATAAAATTTTAATATCCTAAACATAGTCGTAAATATTTGAGACATAAATACCAAAATTGAAAGCCATGGTAGGAGCCATACTTCATTCTCTTTACCACATGATTTCATCTCAACATCAAAAAAATAATAATCTTCACCACCAGGCCAGTAGGCAGCACCAAAATAGATGGAGAAAATATGGAAGTTGTTAACTATTTCATCTTGCTAGGATCCACAATTAAAAGACAGATGCACAATCCTGGCTCCAGAAGTCAATAAATCAAAAGAAGAGTTGCATTGGGAAAATCTGCCATCACATTACATAGGGCTAAAGAGCAATAATGTCAGTGTAGAGACCAAGGTGTGCCTGATCCAGGCTGTGGTTTTTCTCAATTGCTTGTTATACATCTGAGAGCTGGAGAAGGACTAAGTATGATAGAAAGAGAATTGACTTGGAGTTGGGATACTGAAGAAGAATATTATTGAACATACTCTGAAGTGCCAAGAGAACAAACAGGTCTGTCCTGGAGAAGATGAAACTAGGTTGCTCCTTGGAAGGAAGGATTTGGAAACTCTATTTCATTCCTTGGAGTAGGACATCATGCTTGGAATGGTAGAGGGTCAGTGCAGGAGAGAAAGACCCTAGATAAGATGGATTGTGGCAATGATTGTGGCAACGAGATCAAGTGTGTCAGAGTTGGCTCAGGATAGGGCAGAGTGCAGAGCTGTTGTTCTTAGGGTCACTGTGAGTTGTAGTCAACTTGATGGCTCATAACAACAGCCACAACCACCACCACCACCACAACATATATTTAAAAGAAACTGAAATTTAAAAACATACAGATGAGTGTGAAGCAAAGAGTGAAGAAAACACAAGTAGGGACAGTCTGTAGTTTTAATAACCCCTGTGAACCCTAACTTCACAACCCTGAGACTAGAAAAACTAACTGGTAAGTGTAGTAAGAATTTAAAATTTTAATTTAAAGTGTGTTATCTTTGAAGAGTTGTTAGTGCTTTTGGGAAGGTGGACAGAACTTGGAAGAAAAGCAGAGATCTTGAAGCTATCAGAGCATTTCCAGCAAGCTGAAAGCCTGATTCAGGAAATGTGAGTCAGGAAAATCTGAGTCACACTAGGGTACTGTGCTCCTTCACACCACCCACTACTAGAATCTCTACACATATTTGACTTATTTTAATTCTTCACAAGACTCTTAATTCAGTTGCACCCCGTGAAAATAGGTAAAAGTCTCAGTAACTACTCCTTTGTTCTACAACCAATGCCCCAGTTGACCACTTGCCCCTTCTTTCCAGAGCCAGTGCAGAAGTATTATGAGCCTTAAATGTGACTGATTTTATCTTTGCCAACTTTGAAAAGCATTTCATTTCACTGTAGAAATCTCCACATATTCTTTCATTTAATAATTTACATCACTTTGGTTAACTGTCTACTAAATAGTGGGACACACTATGTCAGGAAAAGCTTCACAAGCCCTCTCTGCCTTCACCAAATTATTTGCTTTCTTTCCCTGTGACCCTCTCTTCACCTCATTGCCTCTTCCATTAATCCAGGGGAGTTTCCTTCTCACACTTACTGTCAATCTTACAGAAAGGTCAGTTCCTCCTGCATAACACTCTCATCCTGAATGAATGAAGAAGAACCAAAAATGGTGATCACCAGCAAGATTTTTCTTTCTCTTCGTAATTTGAGATCATATCCCAAGCTGCTATAAGTTTGGAGACTTTAATTTAGGATGTAATCCAGTATCTGGAGGTCTCTCACAGGAGACCTCAGATCTACACCCCCTTCAAAGAGCAGTTGGCAGTTAAGTGAGCACTAAGGCTTCTATAACCCTTTGTGACATCATAACTGACCTCACTCAGTTCTGAGTGTCCAGTTTAAATCTGAACATGGCAAGAGAAAAATGTATGTACAAGCGTTATGGTGGGAATATAGAATAGTAGAGCAAAGGATGACCTTGTTGACTCAGAAAGGTAGCAAAAATGTCCCAATGTCTTCACCCAATCTCTTCAGTATTTTAATACTCTAAAACTCTCATCATCTTTAGCTATGGCCTTCAGGGGATATTTGGAGTTTCTTGTATATTGAGCAATTTCCTATTTCTTGACCACCTACTTAACTTTCTCATTCTGGTTGAACATAACAATCCTGATGAATTTTTCTCCTATGCGCCTGGTAAATTTCTTCTCCTCCTACTTTATACCACTAGAAAAATTGGCCACAGTTCAGAACACACTTGATCAAATTTACTTCTAGTGTTTATTTTCAAAATGACTACCCATTGTTCCTGTTTCTCTTCTCATGGCTTTTCACTGTTCTCCTGAATACCTGAGCCATTATTACCAACCACTCATACACTCATATTCCAAATTTGGTCCAAGCATTGCTTACTGGTGAAGCCTTTCTTTGAAATCATTCCTTGTAGAATATCTTATGCCCTATTCTGGTACTAGGATTTTCAAATCTATCCTGAAGCACAATGCTGATAGTGATAGCATAAAGTCCATTGCAGACAAGGAAGACTGTGAATACAACTGTTATTCAAATATGTACACCCACTCTGACTGCTAGGAGAAGAAACTTGAGAATTTCCAGCGACTTTTACAATCTGAAATTGATCGAACATGCAGTCGGGACTACGTGCCTTTGACCAGAGCTGTCCAGGGCACGTTGGTTCTGTTTCTGGTTGAATGCAAAAGCCAAGTGATCTTCATTGAATGGTTGGTTGATTGTCAAGATCGATAGGCATTACCCTTAGTCCAGCTTCTCGAAAGAGATGTTATTTTTAGTTTTTGTTTTTGACTTGGTGTGTGTGTGTGTGTGCGCCTGTTGTTAAGTATTTACACCTGTTTTCAAAATTGATCTTGACTTGGCCACTTCAGACTTCACTAATCATGTCACTTTCCTTTGTGCCCTGATGTTATAGGTCTAACCAGTGGCTACAGGAAAACCAGTCATGGCTCCAATTTCTGCCCTATTATCCCGGTGGGTGGCATGTTCGAAAGCTCATTGCCATAGGTCTTACTGTTTCTTGTTACCCTCAGAGAGGTTAATTCCCCATCGGATTGGTTAGAGTAATTTATTAATTATTAATTTATTAAAGACACTTGCATTTTATTGTATGGATATTAAGGGACCCAGACTCTTCATGTGGGTAGACATGAAGCATGTCTCTCCTTACATTGTGATCCCGCAGCCCTTGGGACCTTATTAGAAAATAGATGCTGAGAGAGTAGGAGCAGAGGAGTGAGGATAGGCAGAAGGGAGGCATGTTGTTATTGTTATGTGCCGTTGAGTCATTTGCGACTCATAACGACCCTATGTACAACAGCCCTAAACCCTGCTCTGTCCTGTGCCCATCTCACTGCCTCTGACACACCCATCCCGATTAACCCAGTCACTGAGTCAATCCACCTCATAGAGGGTCTTTCCCTCCTGTGCTGTCCCTCCACCCTCCTAAGTATGATGTCCCTCTCCAAGTACCTGTCCCTCCTTACAACATGTCCAAAGTATGTCAGACGAAGCCTCAGAATCCTTGCCTCCAAGGAGCAGCCTGGTTTAACCCTCTCCAGAATGAATCTGTTTGTTTTCTTGGCAGTCCATGGTACATTCAATACTCTTCTCCAGCACCACAACTCAAAGGCATCAATTCTCCTTCTATCCTCCTTAGTCATTGTCCAACTTTCTGATGCATAGCAAGTGATTCCTTGCTCTGTTCTGATGACTGCCTCTTTGTCCAAGTATAGGTTTCGCATTAGAACGATCAAGTGTTCTGGGATTCCCATACTTCTCAGAGTCAGCCACAGTTTGTTATGATCCACAGTCAAATGCCTTTGCATAATCAATGAAACACAGATAGACATTCTTCTGGTATTCCCTGCTTTCAGCTAAGATTCATCTAACATCAGCTACAATATCCCTAGTACCACGACCCCTTCTAAACCCAGCCTGGACTTTTGCCAATTCTCTGCTGATGTGCTGTTCCAGTCGTTTTTGGATAATCTTCAGTAGAATCTTGCTTACATGTGAAATCAATGATATCGTTGTATAGTTTCCATACTCTGTTGGGTCACCCTTCTTTGGAATGGGAGCAAGTATAGATATCTTCCAGTCAGTTGGACTGGAAGGTGTGATGTAGAAGGAGAAAAATGAGAAATTTATAATATAATCACAATATAACTTATTATGCAAACTGTGACACTATTGAGGGTGGGAGATTTGAATAGACATGTCTTAAGTGCATGTTTTGGAAGTTTTCCTTATAATATGTTATACAAAATCCAAGTAGGTGGTTTGGTAGATAGGAAGTCTAGCAAATATATTTGTTTATATAAAAATATGTATGCTTATTACAACTTTTATTAGTTGGTCATATTCTACTACTAAGGGTCTGAAACGAAAAATCAGAACTCCTAGTTAGTAAATTTCTTCATATATAAAGCCATAAAATTAACATTACGTTTTAATAAAAATAAGAAAATGGGGGAAAAGGTCTTTACTTCTACAAGATTTGGAGGTGTATGGATATAATTTCTAGAATTACTATAGTTATCCTGTAACCATGGAGGCAGAATACAGGAGGTCTTGATGACATTGTTAAGTCATTGAATTAATGCATTCTTGTTAAGTCATTGAATGAATGCATTCTAGATTCAGACTTGTCTTTGAAAATCCTGTCATTTGAGATTATAAGGTGGTCAAGTCCACTTTAATCAAAGATTTCCATTTCCTGCAGCCCAAGGCATTCTAAGTTATTGTTAATGTTTCGTTAATTTGACCATGAATCACAGTCAACAATATGAGCCATGAACAACAGCTCTGAACCGTATTCTATCCTGAGCCGATTTCACTATCTCTGACACACCTACTCTCAATACCCGTTCACCTTGTCAATCCATCTCATCCAGGGTCTTTCTCTATTGAACTGTCCCTCCACCTTCCTAAGCATGATATTCTTCTCCAAGTACTGGTCCCTCTTGGCAACATGCCCAAAGTAAGATAGTGCTTCAAAAACATAGTCTCCAAGGAACAGTGTGGTTTCATCCTCTTCAGGACAGACCAGTTTGTTCTCTTGGCATGTTCAATACTCTTGTTTTTTTTCTTGGTATGCTCAATACTCATCAGCAGCACCACAACTCAAAGGCATCAATTCTTTTTTCATCTTTGGTCATTGTCTAGCTCTCTGATCCATAGCTAATAATTGTGAAGACTGTGGCCTGGATTAGATGCACCTTAGTCTGTAGACTGATATCATTGCTCTCCAGCACTCTGGAGAGGTCCCTGACAGTAGATGTCCTAATGCAGGATTTCCTGACTGCTGGTGTCAAGAGTGTTGATTATAGAACTGAGAAAGCTGAAATTATTAACAACTTCAATCTCTTCTCCAACTCTCATGGTGCTACCAGTTGGCCCAGGGGTGAGAATCTTTGTTTTCTTGATGTTGAGCTTCAATCCATATTGAACATTAGAGTCCTTGACCTTCTGCAGCAAATGTTTCAAGTCCTCCTCAGTTTTAGCAAGCAAGGTTGTATCATCTATGTAATGCAGGTTGTTGGTGAGTCTTCCTCCAATCCTGATGCCACATTCCTCCTCATAAAGTCCAGTCTCCTGTAATGATCAATTTTGCATATAGATTGAAGAAGTATGGAGAAAGGATGCATCTCTGACACACTTTTTTGCTGATTTTGAACAATGTCATTTCTTTGCTCTGTTCTGAGGACTGCCTTCTGGTCCAATTATAAGTTTCACAGGAGAACTATCAGGTGTTCTCAGTTCTCATTCTTCTCAAGGTTAGCCACAATTTACTGGGATCCACAGTGCCTTTTCATAGTCAGTGAAACACAGATAGATATCCTCTGGTACTTTTTGCTTTCCAGTCAGGATTCTAAGTAACACGTGGCTCAAATTTGTTTCTTCATCGCAGACCCTTCTTCAGAGTTCCTGTCATGGATATACAGTGCCTATTAAACATTTCTGTTTTGATTCTTAAACTCATCTTGGTTTTGTTAGTTATGAAATCATCATTGCTCTTTTTCTAAATGTGTTATTCCATACAAATTACCCATCTTGAGTGATAGCTTTATCAAATACTCAAGGCAGAAGTTAGTCATGACTCTTCCCTCTATTTCAATAACCACATCACTGAGTCCTGCCACATCTGTCTTTTAAATGTATATTTCTACCACTCAACTCAGTGTTTTATCCTTAATATATTATAAACAATATTTTCCAATTTTTTTCTATTTCCAGCCTTACTCCATAAAATGCGTATCTAAAGAGTTGTTTATTTGTTGTTGTTGTTGTGTACTGTCGAGTCAGAACCAACTCATAGCTGTCTCCATCAGACTTTCAGAGGCAGTTAATCGTGTGAGAGATTGCCCATCTTTTTCCCGCAGAGCAGCTGGTGGATTTGAACGGCATGCCTTTGGGATTGCAGTGCAGTTTCTTGCCACTAGGCTACTAG
>NW_006399848.1:8066917-8143584 GCF_000299155.1 Elephantulus edwardii
TGTATCCTGCTACTTTGCTGAATTGGTCAACTATGTCCAATAGTTTTCTTGCTGAGTCTTTAGGGTTTTCTAAGTATACTATAATGTCATCTGCATAAAGGGATAATTTTACTTCCTCTTTGCCAATTTGCATACCTCTAATGTCTTTATCTTGTCTTATTGCTAACACTAAGACTTCCAATACAATATTGAATAAGAGAGGAGATAATGGGCATCCTCGCCTAGTTCCTGTTCTTAAAGGGAATGCCTTTAACCTCTCTCCATTGAGAATAATGTTGGCTCTTGGGGTTTCATAAACACTTAAAATGAAAACTTTCTTACACACAAACATATAAGCATTATATTTACCATAGTCATATAGTATATAAATCTAATGAAATTCACAAGGTAAGATCAACATAAGAGAAATGGATGCATACTCCATTTCAGGATACCATTGTATGGGCTTGGAGCCTAAAGTACACCTCAAGGATCAGCCCTACCAGTCCCTGGTTGGTGATTTTGGTTTTGTTATTTGTTGCCATTGAGTCAATTTAGACTCATGATGGTATCATACATTCAGTCATTTAATCCTAGAACCTTGCTTTCTCCATCTGTAAAGTGAGTCTTATTATTGTTATTCTAAACCATACAGTTCCCTATGATGATCAAAAGGGCTTTTGTATATGAAATTTTATATAAACTTGAAGAATAACAAACAGGTCACCACAAGATATAGTAGTACATCTGGATCATAGAAAGAGGACATCCGGATCATGAGAAAGAGGAAGACTAACAATTAAGTGCAAATTCTATGTCCAGTTTAGGGAAATTCCTAGAAAAGAATAAAATTTGACTTCATATAAACTCATGAAGCAGGAATCTGTATTTGCAAACTGATGTATATTTGAACATGAGACTTAAAGAAATATGTGAAAATTATAAAGAAACAGAAACATTTAACTAACTCATTGTCATCAAGGTTGAAATGACTCATAGCTGATGCTCTAGTGGATTTTCAGAAGCTGTAAATTGCAAAGGAGTAGATTATCATCTTTCTCTAGGGAGCAGCTAGTAGATTTGAACTGCTTTTCTTTGAGTTGGTTGCACCACTCCTTACCCAACAGCCATATAAAAACAAAAAATAATAATTTTATAAAAGTAAAGCATGGAAGAAAATATGGGGAACTCTGGTAGCATAGTACATTATGTGTTGGGCTGCTCACCAAAAGGTCAATGGTTCAAACTCATCAGCCACATTGTGGGAGACAGGTAGATCTTTTCCCATAAAGATTTACATTCTCTTCAACTTGATTGAGGGTCCCCATGAGTTGAAATTCAAGAGCAGTGGGTACTTTTGGCTTATAAGGAAATGGGGGCGGGGGGAGAAACAACCCTATTTATATGCAACTACTGTGTTATCTTTAATTGTATTATTTTAGCCAAAGTTTATAAGCTTTATGATGTTGCGGATTTGATGGACTATATGAACCTTGGTTTTTAAGGGTATATTTGCAGTTTGTATCAACAAATATCATCTTAATCAACATGTTGTTGCTAGGTGCTATTGAGTTAACCATGACTCATGGCAACCGTGTGAACAACAGATTGGAACCTTGCTCCATCTTGTCTCATCATCAAGATTTCTGCCATGCTCAAAATATCAAAAGACCAAAGAAAAGATTTTTATTCATAAGTATCTTAATATTGTGTTTAAAAATCTACCAGTAAGATACACTCTTGAACAATAAGAACTACTAGGCCTATAATTTTATTCCAAGAGTAATAGAAAGGAATTCTTTTAACAATAACTGGAGTTATATTTAGTAGTAAAGAAAGAACATTAGGCAAGTTTTTAAAGATTAATTTGTTAATTAGGTGAACATCTGCATCTTGGTTCATTGTTTGCCTTGGAAACCCTGATTAATTTATGAAATTTCCATCCCCATTTACTGGGAGAGTAGTGAGTCATCTAATGTCATACACAAATGACAGCAAAAGCTAATTGGATTCTAGATCCTTTCACAATTCTTCCTTCAGCAATTTCCTGTTGCTTTGAGTGGAATCATGCACTAAGAGTCTGTATTAAAATGAATATAGTTTTATGTGTGAAAGAAATAAGATAAATTAGAGGTGAGAGAAGACTGTTGTTGTTCTTGCTGTTAAATGCCTTCAAGTTGTAGGCAACTCACAGGGAACCTGTGAATGAAAGACCGGAACATTTGTATAACTTTCATCATTTCTCCAAGTTCATATCAGTGTCACAGTGTTTAGCATCACAGACACCATAGGTTACCTCTGTAGAGCAAATGGAGAGAACAGTGTTATACCACTTAGAAGAATGTTTGGCCAAAACCAATTAATTCTAGGCCTGAGGGCCAAAGATTAAAATCAACCACCTTTGCCTTGGTAGCATAAGAATGTATATGTGCAGTTTTTTTTGTTCATGCTAAGAAAGTTTGGAGTGATAAATAAAAAAGTTCAAAACAAGACAACTAGGTATTTCAGGTGCTTACTTCCTGTAGGATTTTGGCTTATGAACTATGTGAATGTATAATACCTTTTCAAGAAAAGACGTTTCAAGAAAAATTGCCTAACTATGAGACAGAGAATTGCCAGATATACAAGTGGACTTAGAAGAGGCCTTCGCACTGGGGCTATCATTGCCAATGTCAGATGGATCCTTGGCTGAAAGCCAGAGTGTACCGGAAGAATGTCTATTTGTGTTTTATTGACTATACAAAGACATTTGACTGTGTGTATCACAGCAAACTGTGGCTAACATTGAGAAGAATGGGAATCCCAGAATACTTGATTGTATGCTTAGATCAGGAAGTCGCCATACAAAAGGAGCAAGGGAACACTGCATGGTTCAAAAGTCAAAGAAGGAGTATGTCAAGGATGGATCCTTTCTCCATACCTTTTCAATCTGTATGCAGAACAGATCATTTGGGAGGCTGCACTTCATGAAGAAGAATGTGGCATCAGGATTGGAGGAAGACTTATCAACAACCTGCATTATTCAGATAACACAACCTTGCTCACCAAATCTGAGGAGGACCTGAAGTGTTTGCAGCAGAAGATCAAGGACTTTAGCCTTCAATATGGGTTGAATCTTAATGTCAAGAAAACAAAGATTCTCACCACCAGGCTCATTGGTAGCTTCATGACAGATGTAGGTTGTTAACAATTTCACCTTTCTTGGATCCACATCAATTCTCTTGACACCAGCAGTTAGGAAATCAAGACAAATTGCTTGAGGAAAGTCTGTCCCATTCCAGAGTGCTAAAGAACAACAATGTCAGTTGAGAGATGTGCCTGATGGATGACAGAAGAATTAATGTCTTTGAGTTTGTGGTGCTGTCAAAGAGTATTGAACTTACCATGGACCACTAGGCAAACAAACAGGTCTGTCCTGAAGAAGGTGAAACCATCATGCTCCTTGGAGGCAAAGATTTTGAAGCTCCATCTCACTTTGGGCATGTTGCCAGGAGGGATCGTTTCTTGGAGAGGGACATGTTAGCACAGGAGAGGAAGACCCTGGATGAGATAAATTGATACAGTAACTGTGGCAATAGGGGCAGATATGTCAGAAACAGTGAAATTGGCTCAGTATAGAACAGGGTTCAGAGATATTGTTCATAGGGTTGTTATGAGTTATAGTTGACTTGATGGCACATAACAACAACAACATGGTTAAAAATACCCGTTTAATATTTAACATCACACATAAGTAATATTTTGTTGACAGTAGTTCTAACGTGGTTTGCATCAGTCCTTAAGAGAGATCTACCGGAAATTCGAGACAGTTTCAGAAGAGGACTTGGAATGAAAGATAAGAATTGTTAATGTCAAATGGATTTTATGTGGAAACAGACAATACAAGAAAGATATTTATCTGTGCTTTATTGACTATGCAAAGGCATTTGACTGTGTGGATATTAGAAAATTATAATAGCATTATGAAGAAGAAATATTGTAGAACAATTATGTTCATGTGGAACCTGTGCCAACTAAGAGGCAGTAAGTAGTTAAATGGAGCAAGGGTATATTGATGGCTTAAAATTAGGAAAGCTTTACATCAGGGTTATAACTTACACGATGTCTATTGTTCAGCTGTGCTCAGCAAATAATCTGAGAAGTTGGACTATATGAAGAAGAATGTGGCATCAGGATTAGAGGAATGCTCATTAATTACCTGTGATATGCAAATTACATCATTCTTGGAAGAAGGCTTGGCTTGAAACACTTGTTGATAAAGATCAAAGGCTATAATATATAGTTTTCAGTATGAATTACATATAACTGAACATCAAGAAATAAAATAACCCTCACAATTGGACCAATAAGTAGCATAAAATAAATGGAGAAAATACTGTGGTTGTAACAGGTTTCATTTTACTTCAATTTACAATCAGTGCCCATGGAAACAACAATCAAGAAATCAGCCATATTTCATTGGGCAAATATGACTCCTTTGTAAAGCTACTGAGAGAAGATGTCTTTGGTGTACGAGATAAACTTTGGTGAAGACTAAGGGGTACCCTGGTCCAAATCATGATTATTTTCATGCAAAAATCTGGACAATCAATGCAAAAGCTGGACAAGCAATGCAAAAGAGCAAAGCAGGCTTGATGCCTTTGCATTATATTTTTGGGCAAAGAATACAGAATATACCATGTACTTCCAGAAGAATAAATCAATCTATTTTGGAATATATATAGACAGAATGTTCCTGAGAAGTGAGAATAATGAGACATCATTTCACATACTTTGGCCATGTTCTGAAGAAAATCAGCACACTTTGAAAAGTAGGACAGTGAAGAGGAGAATGATCCGTAACATAGACCGGCGCAGTGGCTACAAAAATGGTATCAAACATGCAGCCATTGTGAGGATGGTGCAGGCCTGCTCCTTTTGTTGTACTTGGGGCCATTATGAGTCAGAATACTTCTGAGGGCACCTGACAACAGCAGCAGCATCATGGTTTCAAGTGTCTCAGGGTTGGGTTGTGGAAGGAAGTACAGAGATGTAGATATTGCATCTGCTGTCTGCTCTCCAAGTCAGAGATGAAGCAGCAAAGAGAATAGCCTTGGTAAGAAAGGAGAGACCCAAAGATGAGCAAGGAAAGAGACAAGGTGAGAATGGAGATGCAGTGGTGGGGTGGCTACCTACCAAAGATACCTCGCTTTCTCCTGGTCCTGCAGTAGGGGTGTAGCCCTTCCTAGTTCTGGGATGTGTGTGTGTGTGTGTATATATATATATACATACATATATATACACACATATATATACACACACATATATATACACACACATATATATGCCATGTGAGCTCTGTGAAATAAAATAATATGAAAAAAGGGAAATTCCTCACACTAGTTACTAGCCTGATTTCTGCTGGGAACTTTTCAAAAACTCTCTACTCTTTCATGTTGTTTCCCTTAAGAACATTTTTTGGGTAGATTTAATCTCATTATATGATATGTTTTTATGCATTTGTGTTGTTATTGTCATTTTTTGGTGCCATATAGTTAGTTCCTCTTCATAAGCCTATGAAATACTTCTTAGTCCTGCGTCATTCTTACAATTATAGCAGTGCTTGAGCCAACTCTTGTGCCAAACTATCTCATTGAGGATATCCTAACTCCTGTCTGGGAGTGGAAGAGTATAAATATCTATCTATATGAAAAATAGCAACAGGTCATTTTCTGAGGTGATACATTTAAATATTATTTTGGTTATCTTCTGTATTTTTAAGTATATAACTTTTTCACAACAGGCACAAATTCCTTTCCTAAATGAATAAAATGATTTTTATTTTTACTAAGTGAAGAATAAAACCCTGCAGGAGCACCATGGGATTTAGCCTTATTTTACTTTGCTTTCTATAAAAACTATTGGAGGGACTGTGTATCTAGAGTGACTTATTAGAAACACTTTAACGAGAACTGCATTTTCTTTTCTTTTCTGCTGAACAAAATCATAGCCTAAGAGAGAGCAAGATTCAATTTGAATCCACCAGCTGCTCCACAAGAGAAGGATGGACAGTCTCCTCCGTATGATTTACTGTCTCTGAAACCTGCTGAAGGGTCAGATATAGTGAGTTGCTTCTGACTCAGTGGTACACAACACCTGTACTCCTCTATGGCCTACTGGAAAATAAGTATGCCATTCTAAAATATGACTCTTGTTTATAATTCTACATATGATTCTTACTTTATAAGACAAAGACTGAAGATCACATACAGGTAAAACCGGAATAATTTATTTGAACTTATCTTTGATTAAACAAAAATTAAAAAGAAAACCAATCATTCATGTATTTCAGTGTTTCACAACTCTTCAAAAACACCACTGGTGATTGAAGATCTGGGAAAAGGCACAGTCTGGTTCAATGGAAGCCATTCTTACTACTTTATGGTACCAATAGCAAGAAAGATGATTTTGAGTGAAATAAAAAATAAATATAGCAATCTTAAGAGTAATAGAACAAAACAAAGCTTGCTGGATATTTTGAAAATAAAATGTTTCTGTGTACGATAGTGTCATTGTTGAGGAAAGTGAAAGTATAAATTAGAACCAATTGAACCTTTAAATAATATTGATACAAAAACATCGACTGGGGAATTCCATCCTTTTCTTCCTTCCAGTCAGGACGGTAAAAACTGTTCACTGAGGGATATTTTTCTACCACTTTCCTTTAAGCTAGAAACCTATCATCTAGCTTTTACAAATAACTCTGTTCTTGGTTGAAAATGAATAAGTGGTATTGTATAGGGCTTGATTCCTTCAATTCAGGATGAATAGGCATTTGCAATGTTTTCCTCAAAATATTTCTTCATGAGTTCATTTCAGCGAACTTCTTTGGTCATGAAAATTCACCTGTTAAAGAGATATATAATATATGTAAAATGTTCTATGCTTTTCCAGTTTCACAGATAGAACTTAAATTCTTTGCTTTCTCTATGGAGTTGCAAATAATTCGAATGTTTGAATGGATTCTGGAAAATTACAAATGACTATAAACAAACATTAAATTCTGTAGATAATTTTCCTTTGAAACAAAAGTTTTGCTTACTTGAATGTTCTATTTTCAAAGTACTAACAGCTAGCCTGGGGTTTAAAACAAAGTGTATCAAGAACATTTAATGGAGACAACAGTCAACATTTAAATAAATGCAGATACAAATTCAATAATCAAATAATCAGTCTGAGTACCAGAAAATTACAAAAGATCAATTTATTAAGTTTTTAACCACCAACTCAATTAGGTAAGTCTGGTCTGGTGGCCTTGTGATAAAAAGCTGCACTCGAGTCCCACAGGCACAAGGTTTGCATCTACCAGATGCTCTGGGGAAGAAGGATGGGTAGTCTCCTCCTGTGCAATATACTGCCTCTGAAAACCCACTGGAGCGTCAGCTATGGGTCGGTTACAACTTGACCTCACACACAACAACCCATTTAGGTGATAGATCGACACAGTCAAGAAAACAACTCAGTTAGACTACCCTATTGTTGTTGTTGTTGTGTGTACCATCAAGTTGAAACTGACCATGATCAAAAGGAGCAATTATTTGTTTATTCTGTCCATCTCAAAAGGACGTTGTCAAATTATGAAGAAAAAACCCTATGCTAGATCATATTCTATTCCCAGAACTGGAATGTTCAGACTGAGATTGGGAGTGGAGAGGGAGTCACCAACCACATGTATTATAAAACAAACAACAAAAATTTCGAGTTTTAATTTAATTAGCCCTAAACAAAAAAAATTATAATGAAAAAACTACCTCTGCATCTAAAGGCAGTATTTGTTCTATTCAGACATATTTATTCTTCTAAGAATCACTGGCCTAGTAGGTAAAGAGTTGCCCTCTCAAGCCAAAGGTGCTCAGTTCAAATCTACAGACTCTGGGAGGAAGATGGGTAATCTTCTTCCATGTGATTTATAGCCTTTTCAAACCTGCTGGAGTGTCAGCTATGAGTTGGTTCAAACTCAGTGGTACGTAACAAGTCTTTAGTTAGGGAACTCTGGTGACATGCTCCTTACGAAGCTGTGCTGCTAATAGAACAGTTAGCCAGCAGGCCTCTCTGCTGCCTTAATCCAGCAGCTCTTCCTCTACAGAAAGATGAGTAATCTCCTGTGTCATTTAGTCTTGGAAGCCCAACAGAAGGTCTCCAATGATGTGGTTCTGACTCAACAGCAATGTGTTTGAGGTAGGTGTCTGGTTTTGTTGTTAATGAAAAGAAATAACCAGGAGTGACTAAACTGTAAAATCTTTAAAAGAATAACATTACTCTTATAATTTCGAGATTAACAGTGTAATAATTTAAAACTATTTTCTTATCCCCCTTTTAAACCCAGATGTTTTTCCCTCTGCCAAAGTCTATTTACAATTTCACTGACTCCCCTTTCTCCAGGTGACTTGGAACAAGATGGGATTCCCTGACAAGATCCTCTAAAAGCGTGCTTTCTATGCACTTGGCCCTTAAACATCTGCCTCGTTCCCACAGGACTGGCCTTCCTTTGTGTAAGGCCATGTCTTAAGCTTTCATTTCTCCTAGCTGTTATTTTTCGTACTTCCCCAGAGGTGTGTACAAATTGCTTTGCTAAAAAGGCTTCTTTTGCCAGAGGGAAAGTTTCTGTGTATGGTATTGATGTTCTTTTCAAAGTTAATAAATAAAAAACAAAGGAATGACAGAAGATGATTTGTGGCGGTTATATCAGCAGGCAATTAGGGGCTACAAGAAAGGGAAAGTTCGTTTCCTTATTTCAAAAGACTAGACATTCTCTATTGCAGGAAAAGGCCTCTTGGTGGCAATCTTGAGGTTAGGGCCTCGCCATTTTCCTGGCTTTGGCCTCAGCATATTTTTTAATATTATTGTTGTTGTTATGTGCCATCGAGTCGCTTGCGACTCATAACAACCCTATGTACAAGAGCCCTAGATGCCGTTCTATCCTGTGCCAACCTCGCTGTCTCAAACACATTCATTCCCACCACTCCACTCAGAGAATCGATCGGTCTCATTGAGGGTCTTCCTCTCCTGCGCTGTCCCTCCACTTTCCCAAACATGATGTTCCTGTCCAAGGACCAGTTCCTCCTTGCAATATGCCCAAAGTATGTCAGAGGAAGCTTCAGAATCCTTGACTCCAGGGAACATTCTGGCTTCACCCTCTCCAGGACAAACCTGTTTGTTCTCCTAGCAGTCCATGGTATAGTCAACACTCTTCTCCAGCACCACAACTCAAAGGCATCAATTCTTTCATCCCTATTCACTGTCCAACTCTCCAATGCATAGCAAATACTATAGCCTGGATCAGGCACACCTTAGTCTCCAGCCTGATGTCGTTGCACTTCAGTACTCTTGAGAGGTATTATTATTATTATTATTTTACTCTGATTTATTTATGAAGTTTGAATACGTTGTTTTTTCACAAAAGTTCCTTCCCATTTCCATCACCCCATCCACCCATTGAATTGTACAACCCTATGATTAACTGATTAACACCTTCCCCCCATCCTTATCTCTCTTTTTCCACCCTCCTCCCGAGCCCCACCTTGGATCCTCATACTCATTCTACAATAATGGTTTTATACAGTATTTATCCTTGTGGGACTGAGCTAGTTCACTCAGCATAATGCTCTTCAGTCCCTCCCAAGTTTGGTAGTAATTTACAAAATTATTGCTCCTGCTTGCTACACAGTATTCCATTGTGTGAATGTACAACTTCTCAATATATTCATTCATGGTTGGACATCTGGGTTGTTTCCATGTTCTTGCAATGATAAGTATTCTCAGCATATATTTTGCCTCTTTTGGCCCAGAGGTCAGTCTCCACTGTGGTTCAATATACATGGAAGTAGACTTGCTTTTTCTCTATAAGAGGCATAACATTTGATGCTGACTGTTCTACAAAAGTTCTACAGAGTTTATTTTTTTATTTTTGTTTTGGTCACCACAGCCCTGAAAGCACCATACATCAAAACCAAACCAGCTGTCACTGAGTTAAACTTGACTAATGGTGAAGCATGTATTTTGGAGTAGAACCCCACTCTAGGGGATTTTCAATATTGTAATATTTCAGAAGTAAACAGGCAGGCCTTTTTGCCAATGCTTTTCTGCATAGATTTAAATTTCAGATATTTTGGCTATCAGCCAAATCTTAACAATTGGAATCACTGAGGGGCATAAAACCATCATAAAAATAAAACAAAAAAACCACAAAAACACTCCAACTCAGCTGCCTTTGAACTGATCCCCCTCATGGCAATCCCCCATGGCACAGGGTAGAACTGTTCTTTAAAGGATTCTCCGAGTGGTGTTCTTCTAGAAGAAGACAGTTGACCCCTTCTGCTCAGGCACCTCTGTGTGGACTTGAACCACCAACCTCAGTCAGTAGTTGAATGTTGAACAATTTGAGGCCCCCAAGGACTTTTTGAAACCACTATCTCCACTATAAAATTGTTAAGACAATTCAATGGCTTGAGAATTGGGCTGAAGACTCCTTTCCTATTCTGAAAAGAAGGAAATATCCACTTCTTAAGTAACCGGCCTCCGAAAACCCCATGAACACTGTGACTGACACAACAGACTCTGGTGCGTCAGAAAGCTTGAAGATGGCACACGATGGGAGGGGGTTCAGATCTGCTCTTCACAGGGACACTGAGTCATGCTCAAGTTGACAGCACCTAACAACAACAACAGTAGTTGGTTCCAGAGTTTTGTATCTAGTCCACTAAACCAAGTACTAGCTCTAGATATTTGTGTTTTATTTCTCAAAATTACCTTTGTTGTTGTAGTTGTTGTGTACTGTTGAGTTGGAATTGATTCATAACTGACTCTCAAGCAGATTTCCAAGGCCTTAAATTGCGTACAATCTTTCTCCTGCAGAGCAGCTTGTGGATTCAAACAACATACCTTTGGGCTGGCAGTCCAATTCCTTAACACTAAACCACTCTTTCCTTTTCTCTCATTACTGTCAAGCATAAACTGAATTTTAGGTACCTGTCATTGGGCTTCTGAGGCTATAAATCACATTGAAGGAGACTTCCCATTTTCTCCCTTGGAGACTGATGTTTTTTAGACTGTCAGAGGTGCTGCCTTTGTTAGCAGCTTACCATTCTAAGGATGTGCTACCAGATGCACAGAAACTAGTTTTCTGCTTTAATGTGTTTTTTTTAAATTTTCATGTTTTCCATTCATTCTAGGAGAAAACATGGGCTGAATGCTGAGCATCACAGTAGCCCCACCAAACGCAAATTTGTTCTTACTCTGTACGGTCTTGTTGTTGGGCAGGGATGTGTTGAATAACTTCATAAATTGTATTGTGCAACTCTTGTCCTAATACATCATCAGAGGCAAGAACAGGGCTACTCGGCATCTGAAAATGGGACACGTTTAAAATGAAAATTAAAGGAGGACTAGTAGATAGTTTTCCAATAGACCATATTATTGAAAACAATGGGAACTAGTGATGATTGTGTTTCTCTCCTCTAGAGTGTTCCTTTTGCCCTAGTTCCCTGCACTTACCCTGTGGTAGTGCCACGGCACAGCTGTGAGGTCAGAAGAGGAATAGCTTGACCAATCTATCATTAACTCCCCTTCTCCCTTCATTTAAGAAGAAAGCTGGTAGTACCTACTGTAAGGGAAATAGAATAGAAAGGGGAAAATAGCAAAAGCAGGGATCTCTAGACAGCTTACAATCAGAACGCACATGTTGTTATCTTGCATCTCCATTGTTCTTTTGATAGTATTGGCCAAGTATGTGTGCAGAGGTGATGGAAAAGCAAAGAAAGCTGGAAGTGCTGGTCACTTTGTGTAAAACAAAAATGGTACCGAAAAATAGAGAACTAATGAAGGAGATATTTGCATTAGTTTTAATACTAGTCAACGCTAAATGATTGAATAATTGTGAAAAGTATAGTAGTGTATTTCTATTTGGTAAAACCCAGCATGCATTTTATTAAGATTGACACTCATCTTTTAGTAACATTATTTTTTTAATATTTCATATTTTCCTTTCCCCTGCAAATACTGCTTTCCATTTATTTTACCAAAGTCTCTTCTTCTCCCCACCTACACTCTTCTTCTTGTGACCGACCAGTTTTTGGGAATTGACTCAACAGCAGTGAGAAGGATGGTCGATCACTTCTTGTTTTTGTTATATAGAGTCAAATATGACTCATAGCAACACTCTGAATAACCCTGACTTATCTTGTTCCATTTTTATAAGCTCTGACACACTTGAGCTCATTGTCACAGTCACTGTGTCAATCCATCTCATTGAGGGTCTCCCCTTTTTTTTTTACTGACACTCTATCTTTTCTAAGTATTATGTCTGTTTCCGAGGCATAGACCCCCCAACAACATGGCTAAAGTATATGAGATGAAGCTTTGTTAGCCTTGCCTCTAAGGAGCACTCTGGTTGTACTTTATCCAAGAAATATTTGTTTGTTCTTTTGTCAGATTATGGGATATTCAGTACTCTTCTCCAATACAACTTCTGGTATGTCATATTTATACATCTGCACCTTGTTGTTGTTATGTGCTGTCAAGACCCCTGCAACTCAGCAACCCTATATACAATAGCTTGGAAGCCTGCCTTGTCCTGAGCCAGTCTCACTGACTGATACACCTACCCCTACTCTCCTATTTATGTATCAATCCATGTCATTTGGGGTCTTCCTCTTCTGCACTGTCCCTGCACCCTTCTGAGCATGATGTCCTTCTCTAAGGATCAGTCCCTCCTGGCCACATGTCCAAATTATGTAAGATGGAGCGTCAAAATCCTAGCTTCTAAGGAGAAACTTGATTTTACCTTCTCTAAGACAGACCTATTTGTTTTCTTGGTGGTCCATAGTATGTTCAAATCTCTTCTCCAGCATCACAACTCAAAGGCATCAATTTTTCTTCTGTCATCCTTAGTCATTATCCAGCTCTCTGATGCATAGCACGTAATTGTGAAGACCATGGACTGGATCAGGCGTACCTTAGTCCCCATCTAGAAGATTCTTTTTCTTGAAAAGCCTGAGCTGAGCTATTAGAGCTGTTGATAAGTGATAAACATGCTAATTTCACAAAACTTCCTTCTATCCAACTTCTCAAAGAGCAAGAGTAGCAAGTAAAACAAGTAGAAAGAGTAAGAGAATTCTCTTTGGATTTATATCACAAGTTATTATTTCTATTTTTTAAATTTCAAAGACTTAGTGATTATTTTCCCTGAATTCTGAGACTAGTTTCATTACAGTTTCTCTTTTCCTCTCAAGGCCATGACGTTTGGCTGCTGTTCTTGCTGTTTAACTGCTATTTTGGCTTCTTCCTACATAGATTCTCCTCCTCTGTCTTGGTTTCTATCCTCCTTTACTTGCTAGCCTGATTTCTCTCTTCTCCAAAACAGGATGGTGCAGTCAACAAAGAGCCTCAACAGATTCCTCAGAGTTTATCTGCCTCTAAATGTGGGCATGGCTCCAGAGCAAGTTACTCAGGTATATAGCGGAAAGGTATGAAAAAGCTTCAGTTACGGGGCTTCTGGTTTATAATTAATGTATTCATTCTTCCACCTCAAGTTATTGAGGACTGTAGACTTTTGATCTTCCCAATATAAAACCTTAATACAAGTCCTGGTTAATCACAAGGAACCTTAATGTCTAGTGGCTAAGTGGTAACTGTAACCTCAGTAGTTTGAATCTACCCAATTCCCAATTTATACATGTCTTTGACCTGCAGCCTTGTTGGGATTTTCACTGAGTTTACAGCTAGGGATTACTGAATTAAGATGATGGCCTTATTTGTATTAGCCTTATCTATAAAGGCTACAGAAGATGATCTACCCCAAGTCTCACAATCACATTCATTACAGTGTGTTAAATGCTGATGAAGGGGAATGTAGCCATTCAGCACAACGCTCCAGTGCTTCATGAACACAGCTTACACCTCTGCTGAAGCAGGGCTCCATATTTTATCTAATTAGCCACTAGGAAAACCAACCCTGGGCACACCAGAAGGATCTGGAAAGCCAACAAATTCATATATTCCGAAGTCATCTAGAGCATCTTCATGGCCTGAAACAGAAAGCAAATGCTACTTACAACCAATATCTCAAGTTGTTGTATTAAAATAAAATTGTAAATATCTCTTTTTGTCTGTTTTAAGTGGTTTGTGTGTAGTAAATTATGCGTAAGGCTGCTAACTGAAAGGGGAGCAGTTTGAATTCACTATGTGGGGAAAGATGGATTGTCTACTCCCATAATTTTTCTTTTTTAAAGAAATTTTTATTTTATACTGGTTTGTTTACCAAGTTTGTATACTTTTTTGTTTTTTAAACTTTTTAAATTGTGATTTTAATGAAATTTTACAGGAAATTTTTATTTTCATTTATTCACTGTTGCGTGTTTTCCTCTCTACCCCACAATTCACTCCCAAAAAAGATATATATTTATTCATTGTTGCATGATTTCCTACTCCCCATTCCTCCTCCCACAGTCCACTTTGCTAAGCACCTCTTATTCTGGACTGTTGTCATACAAATAATGCCTAATCATATATTCCTTTTAATGACTTATTTCCTTCATCTGTTCCAATGCAGTATTCATAATAGCAAAGAGATGGAAGCAACCTATGTGCCCACCAATAAATGAATGGATAGATAGAAAAACCATGGTATTAACACACAATGGGATACTACACAGCACCGAAAAATAAGGAATTCATAAAATATTACACACATGAGTGACCCTGGATATACTTTGTTTTTCACACCGGATCTTTCCCATTTCTTTTCTCCACTCTTCCTTCCACCCATCAAATTGTGCAACCTTATGATTATCCCCCTTCCTTTCCTTAGCCATCTGCTCCTACCCTCACCCCCTTGGACTCTCATACATATTTTACTAGTTATCTACTTCCATAATTTATCTTCAACAACCATTTTCAGTACCCTTGGTACTAGCAGTACCAAGAGATGTATTGTGCTGGGAAAAATCTACTGTCAGGGACCTCTCTAGAATACTGAAGAATGATGATGTCAGTGTGAAGACTAAGGTGCTCTGGAGGTAAGCTATGGTCTTCTCAATTGCAAAAATTAATTAAAAAAATTAAACCCCCAAACTTTAGGAGGTGGTAACCACAATCTTTCTATAATATCTAATGCATCTTACTATAGGATTGGGTAGAGTTTTGATCTCTTATTAATAGGGTTGATATGAGTTTGAGCTGACTCCAAGATATCTAACAACAACAACAGATCTAACAAGGACCACCAAAACAAATAAAATAAAT
Organism: Elephantulus edwardii; assembly: GCF_000299155.1. NCBI lineage: Eukaryota > Metazoa > Chordata > Mammalia > Macroscelidea > Macroscelididae > Elephantulus > Elephantulus edwardii. The sequence goes on from NW_006399848.1 coordinate 8,082,176, forward strand.
ACCTATTTTGTATATAACATAGCAAACATAGCTACTCATACATACAAAATACTATGAAATCTAACAAAACAATATGAATGTCCTGTGTCATTTAGGAAATGCCTAAAGATGAGAAGGAACAACAGGGTCACTGGAATCCATTCCAGCTATGACATTCTAATATCTGTAAGAGAGAAACTGTTAGAAAAGAGAGAGAAGGCTTACATTTGCTAAGCACCCAGGAACAATATCTGGCAGTCCAACTACACACTTTTATTTAACTTGCATAACATCACTAAAAGATTTAACTTTTATTTGATATCACTAAGAGGAAGTTATTATCTTTATTATATAGATGAGGAAGTTCAGGTCAGGAAAAAGAATTCATTTTCTTAAAGTGATATAGAACACGCATTATGGAATTGAAACTCAGCTCTGTGTACCTCCAAGGCTGAAAGAGCAAAAGCAAAATGTTGTTAATTTTTTATAATAACTCTCTATACAGTCAATATTGATGACAGTAAGGAGCCAGTTGGAGACAAAGCAGCAGCACTGGCCCTTTGAAACTCCCTTTCCTCTTCTTCCTAGGTCAGAGCTGTGAGCCTTGCATCTGCCTTAGGAACACCCAAAAGGTTTGTCATTTTACAGTCAACAACAATAGGAGAACATTTTGCAATATTAGAAATAAACTCAGGATAAATTAACTAGGTTTCAGCAGACATCAGCACTGTGGGACAATTTGTGACCCCCTTGATTTCTTGCTTTTATAATAGAGCTAAGGCCGCCTATCAGGTTTACCTTATACAGCTGTGTGACTAAATATATAAAACCTCAGGACAATGTTATCTCAAATTATCATATTAGCATTCACTTATAGTAATTATATCTTATATAAAACAATGAGTATAAATATTAACTAACATGCAGTAACACTCAAAATATTTACATTCAGCTTGGCTATTACCTGAAAATGCTTGAGCTCTCCTATATTCTGTTTCTGGTCTGAAAAGACAGACATTTTTGTCAGTGACCAATAATTGTGGGAAAACATTAAGAAAAAAAATTGTAAAGACAAATGTCTTACCTGCCTTCTAGTTTCTGCTTTAAAACTAAAACAAAGAGGAAAAAGAGTAAGTTAGTCTTTGATAAATACATAAAACTATCTTGTTTTATTTTCTAATATTCACCTACCATTGAAAGGTTGGTATTTTTTCCATAGGAAGAGAAGACTCATGGATATAATCAAAAAGAGTGAGACCCCGGTTATACTTGCTAAAGGTGACAGTGATTTTCCTTTTTGTGCAAGTTTCTCCAATCCTATATGAAAAGAACAAATATATAGTTGACATTTCTGATATGCTTTGTTGTATTTGTGCTTTACTTTAAATGAAACACTGATATAATATTTTAACATGTCCATCTCTGATTGTGAATTTTTTGTTTCTATCCATTTCTGTTATTATGTACATTTTGAAGCTGTTATGTTTTAACCTTATTAAATAAAAATTTTGTAATCTAAAGCAATGTTTCTTGTCTTGAAATTGAAATTATTGATATTAATTCATCTAAATCAACTTTTGGAAGCAGGAGCGGCATCCACTTCCAAAATGGCTTGCCTCCGGAAGCTCTATTACGAACAGTGCTCAGGCTGTTCATTTATAGGGTCGCTATGAATCGTCTACGACTCGACGGCATTAAACAACAACAACAACAAATCAACTTTGAGTCATATCTTTAGGATTTACTTGTTAATCCTTTTACTTTCAATATTTCGTATTTTTATATATAAAGTATGCATCTTATGTGGGGCAAATAGTTTTTAACGTGCAATAATGAATGAATGGAAATCCAAAGTTTCCATAAAACGTTCATTAAAATGTCAATTAAATTAAAAAAGATATAATCTGAAAATGATGGTCTTTTAGTTGGAATATTTGGTTCATTTCTATTTAATTTACTTGCTAATGCACTTCAGGGAGCTCTGGTGGTAGTGGCAAGGAGTAGTAACAACCTAAAGGCACATGGTTTGAATCCTCTATCTTCTCTGCAGGAGATACATGGTTATTCTCCTCCCATGCGATTTTACTGCCTCTGAATCCCACTGTAGGGTCAGCTTTGAGTTAGTGTTAACTTGATGGTACGTAACAACAAGATTTCAAATTTACGTATGATCTTACACTTCTTTATGTATATCCTATGTATTTGTTTCTTTCTATCTTTTCACATTAATTTAAATTGTTGTTGTTGTTATGTGTTGTGAAGTCCTTTGCAACTCATAGTGACCCCATGTACAACAGCCCTCAACCCTGCTCTATCCTGTGCCAATTTTATTGTCTCTGACATACCACCCCCATTAACCTAGTCATTGAATCAATCCATCTCATCAAGGGTCTTCCTCTCTTGAACTGTCCCTCAACACTTCCAAGCATGATGTCCCTCTCCAAGGACTGGTCCCTCCTTGCAACATGTTCAGAACATGTCAGATGAAGTTTCAGAATCCTTGCCTCCAAGGATCAGCCTGGTCTCACCCTCTCTAGGATGAACCTGTTAGTTCTCCTGGCAGTCCACTGTATATTCAATAATCTTTTCCAGCATGACAGCTCAAAGGCATTAATTCTCCTTCTATCATCCATAGTCATTATCCAGCTGTCTGATGCATAGCAAGTAATTTGGATTAGTCATTATTTGATTCCCCATTTCCTTTCTATTTGCTTGTCGTTATGTGCTGTCGAGTCCCTTGTGACTCATAGCGACCTATGCACAGTAGCTCTTAACCCTGCTCTATCCTAAGCCAATGTCACCATCTCTGTCATACCTACTCTTATTACTCCAATTTTTTAGTGAGTCCATCTCATCTGGGGTATTCCTCTCTCTTGTGCTGTCCTTCGACCTTTCCAAGCATGATATCCCTCTCAAAAGACTGGCCCCTCCTGGCTAAACGACCAAAATATGTGAGACAGAGTCTCAAAATCCCAGCCTCCAAGGAGAAATTTGGTTTCATTTTCTCCAAAACAGACTTGTTTGTTTTCTTGATGTTCCATGGTATGCTGAATACTCTTCTTCAGCACCACAACTCAAAGGCATCAATTCTTCTTCTATCATCCTTAGCCATTGTCCAGCTAGAGCAAATAATTGAGAAGACCAAGGCCTGGATCAGGCACACCTTAGTCTCTAGACTGATGTCACTGCTCTTTAGCAGTTTGGAGAGGTCTCTGACAGCAGACTTCCCAATGCAATTCATCTTTTGATTTCCTGACTGCTGGTGCCAAGAGTGTTGATTGTGGAGCCGAGCAAGCGGAAATTGATAACAACTTCAATCTCTTCTCCATCGGCCCATTGGTGAGAATCTTTCTCTTCTTGATGTTGAGTTTCATATTGAAGACGACAGTCTTATCTTCTGCGGAAAATGCTTCAGTTTCATCAAGTAAGGTTGTGTCATTTGCATAAAGCAGGTTGTTGATGAGTCTTGCTCCAATCCTGATGCCACATTCCTTCTCATAAAGTCCTGCCTCCTGAGTGATCCGTTCTGCATATAGATTCTAAAGGTATGGCAACAGGATACAATCTTGAAATACTCCTTTCCTGATTTTGAACCATGCAGTGTTTCCTGTTCTGAGGACTGCTTCGTGGTCCAAGTATAGATTTTGCATAAGCACAAGCAAGTGTTCTGGGAGTCCCATTCTTCTCAAGGTTAGCCACAATTTTTTGTGATCCATACAGTCAAATGCCTTTGCATAGTCAATGAAACACAGAAAGACATTTCTCTGGTACTCTTTGCTTTCAGCTAAGATCCATTTCACATTGGTGATAATGTCTCTAGTGCCATAACCTCTTCAAAACCCGGCTTGCATTTCTGGTAGTTCTCTGTCAATGCACTGTCTCAAATCCTTGACTTATAAAAGTCTAATAACACCTAATAGTTTTATCCAGTTACCAATTTAACAATATAAGAATTAATTAAAATTCATTAAATAAGGCAAAGCTCTAGGACTCAATTATTAATTTAGTACTGTTAAATTGAGAAGCTTTAGTGGCATAGTATATATAGCATGCTGTACAACAAAACAGTTATTTAGTCAAAGATTACAGCCTTGTTAACCCAATGGTGAGTCTCTTGAGGTAGAAATAAACTTGAAGGCAATTAAGTTTGGTTTTGGAAATGTGACCTGACTACAGTTCTATGCTCTGTCATCCCTGGCAGGTGATTACACACTCACTCCTCACTTACTGACATAGTAAGTTTTCAAGATCAGATCATTATGCAAAAATCTGCATCGAGTAGACATGAAGAATGATCATAGTAGGTAACAAAATGGGCAGTAATACATCATCGTGTCATTGCCATACCACTAAGAATCATGGCCTAGCCAAGTAGACATAACCTTAGCCATCAAAGCTAGCATTATTGTTGCCTCACACTTTGATCTTTATTATTAAATGCATATTGTTATGTACAGAATAGTTGAAAAGTAGTTTTAAAAATATTGTCATAAATTCAAAATGTCACATAAAGGGATGATTCATAGGTAAAGAGCAGATAGACAAGAAACAGAAATGAGGCTCACTCAGTCCAAATCTACTTGTTCTGTCTGTTGGAGGGCACAGCAAATGAACCAAATCTTTTTTCTCTTCATTATTCCATTTCAATTGTTTGATCTAACCTCTCATTTGAGAATTTTCTTCTTCAGATTAAACATAGCCACATTCCTTTGTTCTTTATATGACAAGTTTCCAGATTCTCTATCATCCTAGTAGCATAATTTTGTAACTCAGCACAATTACGAGCTCCGGTGGTGTATGGTTTCTAAGAAGTTACACTTCTAACCCAGAGGTATCACCTTTCTGATGGTTTGATATATCAGCAGCCCCCAGGGAGAAAGATAGGCAATTTCTCCTCAAGAGATTTACAGTCTTAGAAAATCTGCTGATGGGTCAGTTTATGAGTTGGTTCTGACTCAATCACAATGAGCTTGAATTTTAGTTTGAGCTGCAAAGGTTAGCCAATTTCACTCCTAAAAACAGAAATTCAGAGGGAAATCCTTCTCTGATGTGTTTATCAATAAAATGAAGACAAATAGAGTGCTCCCCCCAAAAATAGCATGCTCCCATAAAATGCTGACAATGATAAAAAACAGAGTAATAAAGAAAAACATGTATATAATACTGTATCGTAGAGTGGCATATTTAAGATATATTTTATAAAGTGGACAGTACTTCTAGCAAGTGTATTATCCATTTTTCATTTTATATTTCAGTATAAGTCAAAATTATCTGGAGAAATTTCCAGAAAAATGTACAATTAAAGGTGTAACCAATATGTGTCTGTATACATATGCTTCTTATTTATTTGTGACAGATGTATCATATCAATAACAATTAACAATTTCAAAAGATCATCTATAGGTAGAGGTAAATAAGTATCCCAAAACTAAGACTAGAACAAGTTTATTCTATCTGGATTTAATAAACATTTCTTTTTCTTGCTAATACATCAAAAATTGATTTTGTAATTTTTCCTTTAGCTTCTTTTAACAATAGACTCCAGGTGCTTTAGATTTTCCCTTGTTTATAGTCAAACTGACTTCACCAAATTGAACATCCCACTCCTTTCAGAAAGAATTTAATGCTAATTTATTCTCCTCACTTTCTGGCAATGCATTCTGCTAAGAATGAACATCGGAAAAAATTTTAGTATAGTCTCAGCTCTGTTTTTCTCCTTTTAAACTTCCTAATGCCAGCCATGGTAGCGCACTTTTCATTCTAAAAGTCACACTTTGAGGGTGGGGTGCACAGAGAAAATGAAGAAGAAGAAGAAAAAAGGTCATACTCTAGCATACTACCAGCTCTAAGTACTTTCGTATTTCTGAAGCCTGGTACCAAGTTTCTCTTATAATGCCTTCGTATCTTACATTAGATAAGACACATCTTCCTCTTTTAGTTTATTGTCCCTACTGATACATATTTCCTCAAATGATCTAATTTTCAAATTTTGTCCTACAAAGGGCCCAACTCTTGACTGCAATGTCTTTATTTCTTTAGGCTCTTCCTCGTCTTCTTATCTCTTCCATGGGTATTTTTCCTACAGACGATAACCTGTAGTGACCAACTCCTGCCTCCCAAAGTCTTGACTATGGCCCAGGTTGAATGTTTACCCCTTATTATCGGGAAAGAAGGACAGTCTTTTTTCCAGAACACATGTTCTTTTTTAGACTCATGACTTCAGTATAATATTCTGGCTTTTTCACTCTCAACCACTGTTTCTCATATACCTGGCAACACAACATTAACCAGTTATGACATTTAAAATTTGTTCTCTAAGACAAATTTTTTTTTAAATTTTATTATTTTTGTGTGAGTGTACCATCAAATCAGATCTGACTGGTACAGGAGGAGATTGTCCCTCCTTCCCCGGCAGAGCATCTGGTGGATTTGAACCGTGTGCCTCTGGGACTGTAGTTGCAGTTTCTTGCCACTAGGCCACCAGAGCTCCCCTTAAGACAAATTAAAAAAATAATTACAAACATGCCAAGGATTAAGTCAAGAGGTGTAATTGTGTGGTCTTTTCTCTAGGCAAATATATTTTGGATAGAACCCAACTTTAAAAGAAGACAGTAGCAAAATTCTGACCTTGTTTCCACAGGCAATGTCTAAGAATCTCTAGTTCTGGACAATTTTATGAGTCCCTTTCTTTCTCCTTTCAGGAAATTTACTATTCTTTAGAACACAGCATGCTATTCTCCCTCATTATTTAAACATGGCTGGATCATTTACCAAAGCCCTGGTGCAAATGGTATTTGCTCCCTCCTTGGGTAAACAAATAAAATGAAACAATATGGTAAGTGCAAACACAGGCAAGAGGTGTGGTATCCATGGTATCGCAACCTTGCTGTCTGAGAGACTGCACCCCAAACAGGGTAGCCATATGTTGTTAATACTTGTGTTTCTAGATTAGAATGGAGTCCAGCAGTCTCTCCAATCTAATCTCTTCATTGATTATGGCAGCTGATCAATGTCCCTAGGGAGCTTAGGGCACCATGTTGAAGCGCATACTCCTGACACACTCTGGCATGGCCTCACCAGACAGTCACAGTTATCCTAAGCTAGATGCTCAAGGATGTAACCTAGCACTCAAGGGTCTAGATTTACAGGCTGTAGTTCTATCCTAATTCCTATCCTCAATGACCAATGTGAAACTCAACTCGTAGAGAGCTTTACTCTAGAAATTTCTATGTAGATAGAAAAATTAGTAAAATAACTGGCCTCTATGAGGAGAAAAGTGGCATCAGGATTGGAGGAAGACTCATCAACAATCTGTGTTATACAGATGGCACAACCCCTCTTGCTGAAACTAAGGAGGACTTGCTGCAAAAGGTCAAGAACTGCAGCCTTCAATATAGATTGAAGCTCAACATCAAGAAAATAAGATATTCTCCCCACTGGGCAGATTGGAAGCATTATGATGGATAGTAACGAGATTGAGATTTTTAACAGTTTTAGTTTGCTTGGCTCCACAATCAACACTCTTGGTACCAGCAGCCAGGAAATTAAAAGACAAATTGCTTTGGAATAATCTGTTGTCAGAGACCTCTCCAAAATACTGAAGAGCAATGGTGTCAGTATAGAGACTAACTAAGGTACACCTGATACAGGTCATAGTCTTTGCAATTACTTGCTATGCATCAGAGAGCAGGACCAATGATTGGGGATGATAGAAGGAGAATTGATGCCTATGAGCTGGGGTACTAGAAAAGAGTATTGAATATATCATGGACTGCCAGGAGAACAAACAGGTTCTTCCTAGAGAGGGTGAGACCAGGCTGCTCCTTGGAGGCAAGAACTCTGAAGCTTCATCTGACATACTTTGGACATGTTGAAAGGAAGGATCCAGTCTTTGGAGAGGGAAGTCATGCTTGGGAGGGTGGAGAGACAGTGCAAGAGAAGAAGACCCTTGATGAGACGGATTGATTCAATAGACTGGGGTAAAGGGGGTAGGTGTATCCGAGACAATGAAATCGGCACACAAAAAATAGAGCAGGATTTAGGGCTTCTGTACGTAGGATCACTATGTGTCACAGGCGACTTGACAGTGTCTAAAAACAACAACTTTATAAAAATATGTACAATATAAGTGAATATGAAAAAAGGATAACTTGTACAGGATCACAAACATATGGAAAATATTTGTTGCCATTGAATTGACTACAGCTCTCAGTGACTCTGTGAACAACAGAGTGGAACTTTGCTATATCCTTTGCTAACCTCATGAGCTCTGAAATGCTTGAGCCCATTGCTGCAGTCACTGTGGCAATCCATCGTATTGAGAATTTCATTTCCCTGAACTTCTACCTTTCTCATGATGTATTTTTCCAAAGACTAGCTCTTCCGGATAACATGTCCAAAGTACATTAGATGACGTTTCAGCATCCTTGTCTCTAAGGTGCACCTTGTTTGTATTTCCTCCAAAATAGACTTGTTTGTTCTTTTGACAGTCCATGGGCCATTCGGTACTCTTGATCAACAGAATGAAAGATATCAATTCTTTGGTCTTCCTTATTCATTGTCCAACTTTTAGATAAACAGAAGGCAATTGAAAATATTGTGGCTTGTATCAGACGCACATTAGTCTTTAAACTGATATTCAGTGCTCTTTAGCACTTTAAAGAGGTACTTGACAAAAGTTTGCCAATGTGATACAACTTTTGATCTCTCTCTCTCTTTTTTTTTTTTAACTTTCAGCAGTACTTTATTGGAAGAAGTCAACCAGCCAGTAAACTCAAGAAGAGACTTGTAGGGTGGCTGTAGGCTGGGCCAATGTGGTCTTACAGTTGCTGGGTCACCGCTGGGAAATAGAAGAAAATGAATGCAAGCACCATCTAACTCTTCTTATCTGGATTCAGGGCCTCATGGCTTGGATCACAAGTCCTTGCTCCTGGAAGAACTCCATAACCCAACACCTAAGAGGCTCCCTAAAATAGGTGGGTCCACTGTTGAGAAGAGCTCAGGCTGTCATTATTAGTCAAAGAGCTTGACCCTGGTGCCAGACAAACAATCAGGAGAATATGGTTGCTCCAGAGGGAGAAGGTAGCTGTGTGATTTATCTCAGACTCTCATCGTTAGGGGTGGGAGGCTTGAAGAAGGGTGGGACTCCTGTGAAGTCCTCATCTCTCGTCTGGCTGACAGGTTCAACCTGGGGATGTGGCTGCAATTCACAAAGCCCCGGGCTTGGAAGATGTATCTCAGTGGTGATGGTGATACTGTCACACACAATCTGAGACAAGGAGATCCGTTTCAGGGCTCTGCACTGTCTTTTGGTAAAAAACAAAAAACAAAAACCCAACCAAAAAAACCCATTTCTGTCACCATAATCTGTCTCCATCTTGTGTTCCTCTCAATTGGTTTTAAAAATAAATAAACAAACAATAGGCCAGAAGAGGCCCTACTTGAGGCCCTGACAGGAGAGGCTCTGCATGGCTGCAATCTGCAAATGTCTGTGTTTTCAGGTGACCCACACAAATTCAGAATTTCCTTGCCAAATTCTGGATTTTCAGTACTCAGCTTAATTGTTCTAAATCTCAAGGCTGGGAAAGCCAGGAGAAGTGCCTCCAAGCTTTTTACCACCCTTGGTCTTGGATGCCTCTGAACCCCAGAACATCTTATCCAGACCCAGTCAGAAGGGAGACCAACTTTTGATTTCTTGACTGCTGCTATCATGAGTGTGGAACCAAGTAAAATGAAATTGTTAACTTCAGTCTCCATCTATCATGATGTTGCTTATTGACCCAGTGGTGAGAATTTTCGGTTTCTTGATGTTTAAGTGTAACCCATATTGAGGTTGTTCTTCTTCAGTAAGTGTTTCAAATCATCTTCACTTTATGCAAGCAGTTTGTGTCGTCTGCATAATGCAGGTTGTTGATGAGTCTTCCTCCAATCCTGATACCACATGCTAGTCCAGCTTTTCAAATTCTTTGGTCAGCATACAGATTTCTAGTAGGGTTGAATCCCAAACTAAGGCCATGTTATCAATAGAGCTCTATTACATATTAAAATACAAGCATTTGAATTCTGGGAAGATATATATATATTTCCAAAATATTTTCGTTTTATATACACTTCAGTTAAAACCTCAGGTAATCAAACCAAAATCCTGGCTAAAAATTAAATCCTGACTCACCGAGACCCTATAGGACAGAGCAGAACTTCTCCGCTGGGTTTCCAAGGCTGTAAATCTTTATGGAAACATTTCTTTCTCCTATGAAGTGCCCTGTGAATTTGAATTGATGTAGTTTTGGTTAGCAGGTTAGTGTTTTAAATACTACATCACTGAGACTTCAAGGAATAAGGTCTTAAGTAAGACAATAAAATCATGTTTGTGTCAACATTATGCCAATCGATATTTTACTATGCCAATTTGATGTTTTATAGCCACTTCTTCTTTAAATGATATATTGTTGTTGTGTACTGTCAGTCAGAACTGACCCACAGTTGACCCTCCAGCAGGTTTTCAGAGGCAGTTAATTGCCTATCCTCCATGGAGCAACTGATGGATTCGAATCCTGTGTCTTCAGAATTGCTGCACAGCTTCTTGGCATTGTTGTTGCTGTTATGTGTCACCGAGTTGCTTGCGATTCATAGCGACCCTAAGTACAACAGTTCTAAATTCTGCTCTGTCCTGTGACAATCTCATTGCCTCCGACACACTCATCCCGATTGCCCCAGTCACCGAATCAACCCATCTCCCAGAAGGCCTTCCCCTCTTGCACCTGCCCCCCACCCTCCCAGGCATGATGTCCCTCTCCAAGGACCAGTCTCTCCTTACAACATGACAAAAGTATGTCAGATGAAGCCTCAGAACCCTTGCCTCCAAGGAGAAGCCTGGTTTAACCCTCTCCAGGCTGAATCTGTTTGTTCTCTTAGCAGTCCGTGGCACCTTCAGCACTCTTCTCCAACACCAAAGCTCAAAGGCATCAATTCTCCTTCTATTCGCCTTGGTCATTGTCCAGCTCTCTGAATAACAACAAGTGATTGCAAAGACCATGGCCTGTACCAGACGCACCTTTGTCTCCAGAGACACACTGTTGCTCTTGAGTACTTTAGAGAGGTCCCTAACAGCAGACTTTCCCATGGCAATACATCTTTTTTTTCTTTTCTTTTTTTTTTTTTTTACTCTGGCAACAAACCCGTTGCGAAAAAGCGGCAATACGTCTTTTAATTTCCTGGCTGCTGGTGCCAAGAGTGTTGATTGTGGAGCCAAACAAACTAAAGCTGTGAACAATCTCAATCTCTTCACCATCCATCCTGATGCTGCCAGTTGGTCCGGTGGGGAGAATCTTTGTCTTCTTGACATTGAGCCTCAATCCATATTGAAGGCTGCAATCCTTGACCCTCAGCAGCAAGCTTTAGGCCACCATATTAGAGGTATTTATTTTATTATTATTAATTTTAATGAAAATTTACAGAGACTTTGGATTTCCATTCATTCATTGTTGTACTTTTCTCCCTGCCCACCTCTCCCCGCTCCCAATTTGCTCCTCTTTGAAAAGTAAAGGAAAAATTATTTCATTGTTATATAATCCCTCCCCCCAAGTCCACTCCACTACACAGCCTTTGTCATGACTCTTGTCATGACAATAATACCTAATCACATATCCCTTTTAAACAGTTCTCTCCCTCATCTGTTTCAATGCAGTATACATAATTTATCCCATCTTTCTCAGTCTCCTCCCAACCCTGATGTCAGTCCTATTTTACAACAGTGGCACTATGCAGTATTTGTCCTTTTGTGATTGAGAGAAGATATATTTATTTTTAAGTACAGATGTTTAACAATTTTTAATTATAAGAGATTATCAACATCATAGACAAACCAGAAATGTGTCTACATTCATATAAAAAATCACTTAAAGTTGTGAGAAAATATATGCTATACTGTATATATGTCATACTATGTGGTTCAAATCCACGAGCTACTCCATGTGAGAAAGATGGGCAGTCTCTCTCTGTGTGATTTATTGCCTCTAAAAACCCACCAGAGAGTCAGTTATGGGTTGGTTCTGACTTGACAATACTCAACAACAACACATACCTTAGAAAGATTGTAGTACCATCAATATTCTCAGTTATACTGTGAGATAGTTTGCATCATGGTTAAAATCATGGGCTTTAAATTTGGGCATTACTTTCTCCCTTTCTAGCTTTGTGATCTTGCCTATTTTCCCGTTTCCTTTAGGCTGTCTCTAACTCAGACATACAAAAGTCAGTTAACAATGCAAATTATATATGAATCATAGTCACAGAACTGAAAGCCACCATCTGGTCTCCTCTTACATAGACAGGAAAAACAGAGCTCTCATATTCTCCAGCCATTCTCTCTCCAGCACAATCTTCAGTAAAACTTTTGATCATTTCCTCACTGTCATTTTCTTTCCGTATTTGTGACTAGGGAGTCTTCTTTGACATCTCTTTTCTTTCTTTTTTTTTTTTGACATCTCTTTTCTTTGCTGACACTTGACGTAAGCATATTCATTACCTCATTAAAAACAAAGATGTTCATCTGTTTCTTGCAACTTGACTCTATTTGTGCTAAATATCAACTTGGTTATGAAAACATCCTAAAGACTTATTTTAAATTTTCAATTCTTTAATGTACTTTCTGGTGGCCTAGCTGGTAGGGAGTTGAGTTGCCAACCTTAAGGCAGGGAGTTCAAATCCACAAGATGGGAAATCTCTTGTGCAATATATGGCTTCTGAAACCCTGCTAGAAGTTTAGCCATGAGTCAGTGCCAATTGGACAGCAATGAATTGGAAGACATTAGTATTGATTTCTCACTAAAGTGGATGGTCATTTGATAGTTACAAGTGAAGCTCATTTCTAACTGTTGGTAGGTTATTGACTTATTTGTATCACAAGACTTTTTCATTTAGAAAACCTTAAAAGAATGAAATATTTAACATAGTACATGAATACTATTGATCTTCTTCTTCACTTTGCTGTTGTTTGAGTACAAGTCCTATAAACTTCTGAGAGGTGACAAAACTGTTCTAGAAAACACAGAGAGGCCACTAATGTTGACAGTTCTGAATCTCTCTGAAAAATAAGCACCTGCTCTTCTTATTTACTATAATAACAATTAGCCTGGTCTTTGCACTGGTTAAACAGGTTTTTAAAGCCAATTGTCATTAAGACTACAGCTATAGTTGGATTGTGGTAATAAGATCTTAATTAAATATTGAGGGGATCCAGTAATATGAAAATATCTTGGTTAAATATTAATCTAGAAAGTCTAAGTGGCCACTGCAGTATATTTTATATATACTGTGGTCATTTCTTTACTTGCAATGAGCAAGAAGAAGGCATCGAGGATCATATCAAGGCTTCTACTAAATTTTTAGATGCTTAATTATAAGTAACTAAGGTAATGGGATAGGTGTGTTAGAAACAGAGAAACTGGCTCAGGATGGTACAGAGTTCAGAGCTATTGTGCATTGGGTCACTGTAAGTCACAGGTGACTCAAAGGCACAACAATAACAACAACAACTATAACTCTAAAAAATTATGTTTGGTTAGCTTCTGGGGTGAAAAGATGGTTATATCTATTAAATATTATTAAAACAGAAAAGAAAGTATATACCTTAGCTGTTTACTTTTCTGTCACTTAGTTAAACGATTTCCCCCACCCCCACACCAATGTAGCTTTCTCAGGGCCTACCATAGGATTTGGTCATTACATTGTTGTTAAATGCACTCTAGTTAAGTATGACTCATAGTGACCCTATGAAAAGCTATCCTGAACCCTGCTGTAACCTGTGCCACCCTCATCATCTCTGACACACAAGAGCCCATGTTCAATACACCATGTCAATTTATCACTGTGGGGTCTTCCTCTCCGCTGACCCTCTATCTTTCCAAGCATGGTGTCCTTTTCCAAGGAGTAGCCTCACCTATCTGTTGTTGTTAGGTGCTGTCAATTCACTTGTGATTCATAGTGACCCTATGTACAACAGCCCTAAACCCTGCTCTATCCTGTGCCAATCTTACTGTCTCCGAAAGACATACCCCATTACCCCAGTTATTGAATCAATCCATCTCATAGAGGGTCTTCCTATCCTGAGCTGTCCCTCCACTCTCCCAAGCATGACGTCCCTCTCCAAGGACTGGTCCCTCCTTGCAACATGTCCAAAGTATATCAGATGAAGCTTCAGAGTCCTTGCCTCCAAGGAGCAGCTCAGCTTCACCCTCTCCAGGACAAACCTGTTCGTTCTCTTAGCAGTCCATGGAATATTCAATACTCTTCTACAACACACAGCTCAAAGACATCAATTCTCTTTCTATCATCCCTAGTCACTGTCCAGCTCTCTGATGCACAGCAAGTGACTGCAAAGACCATGGCCTGGATCAGGTGCACCTTAGTCTCCAGACGGACATCGTTGTTCTTCAGTACTTTTAGAGAAGTCTCTAACAACAGACTTTCCCATGGCAATACGTCTTTTAATTTCCTGGCTGCTGGTGCCAAGAGTGTTGTTTGTGGAGCCAAGCAAACTAAAGCTGTGAACAATCTCAATCTCTTCACCATCTCATCTACCTACATGTAAAAAATAGAAAAGATACAGCTTGAACATCTAGGTCTCCACTGGCTCTTGGGCTGCATTTTTTCCAAGCTATATTTGTTTGTTCTTTTGGCAGTCCATGGGATATTTACTATTCTTCTCCAACACCATAACTCAAAGGCATCAATTCTTCTTCTGTCATCCTTATTCATTGCCCAGCATTCTAATGCATAGCAAGTGATTATGAATCAGGTGCATTTTAGTCTTCAAACTGACATTATTGCTTTTCAGTATTTTAAAGAGTTTTCTGACAGCAGACTTGCTTAATGCAATAGGTCTACTGATATCCTGACTACTGGTACGAAGGGTGTTGATCCAAACAAGAGGAAATCATCGACAGTGTAAATCTTTTCTCTAACTAGCATAATGATGATTCTTGGTCCTGTGGTGAGGACCTTTGTGTTTAAATTTTTTTTACTAATAATGTTAATGAAAGGTTAGAGAGACTTTGGATTTCCATTCATTCATTGAGGCATTTTTCTCCTTATCCACACTTCACCCCCAGTTTGCTCCTCTCTTTGAAAAGTAAAATTCTTTCATTGTTTTACAATCCCTCTCCCCAAGTCCACTCCACTATGCAGCCTTTGTTCTGGTTTCCTGTCATGACAATAATACCTAATCACATATCCCTTTTAAACAGTTCTCTCCCACATCTGTTTCAATGCAGTCTACATAATTTATCCCATCTTTCCCAGCCCCCCCCACCCCGATGTCAGTCCCATTTTACAACAGTGGCAGCATGCAGTATTTGTGCTTTTGTGACTGAGCCATTTCACTCAGCATAATGTTGTCCAGGGTCACCCATTTTATATAATATTTCATGAGTTCTTTGTTTTTCAATGCAGTGTAGTATTCTATTGTGTGAATATACCACAACTTCTCTAACCATTCGTTTGTTGATGGGCACTTAGGTTGTTTCTAACTCTTTGTTATTGTGAAAAAAGCCATGATAAATATGGGTATGCATATATCTGTTTGGGTGGCGGTTATCGTTTTTGGGTATATTCCCAGTAGTGGAATTGCTGGGTCAAATGGTATTACTATTTGCAACTTTTTGAGAAAGTGCCACACTGCCTTCGACAATGGTTGCACCATTTTACACTTCCACCAGCAGTGAATAAGGGTTCCAGTTTCTCTACAACCTCACCAGCATTTGTTGTTTACGGTTCTGTTAAATTTTCCAGTTCTGACTGGGGTGAGATGATATCTCACAGTTGTTTCGATTTGCATCTCTCTTAGAGCTAGGAATTTTGAACATTTCTTCAAGTGTTTGCCATCTGAATGTCTTCTTTGGTGAAGTGTCTGTTCATATTCTGTGCCCATTTTTCATCTGGGTTGTTTACCTTTATCTTGTTGTGGTACTTAAGTATTTTAGAAATTCTAGACATAAGTCCTTTATCTGACATGTTATTACCAAATTTTTCCCCCAGTCTGTGGCTTCCTTTTTAACCTGTTGGAGAAATTTCTGGCTATGCACAGGGATTTGATTCTTACATGGTCCCATTGATCTATTTTATCCTCTTCAGGTTGTAGATTTTGGAAGACTGTTTATGTTGTGGATTAGGACTTCTAGAATTCTTCCAAGTTTTTCTTTAATGAAGTTTATAGTCCTTGGTTTCAGTACGTTGTCCATGATCCACTTTAAGCTGGTTTTTGTGTATGGAGTGAGGTGTGGATTGTGGCTGAGTTTTCTGCAGATAGTTTTCCAATTTTGCCAACATCATTTGTTAAAAAGGCTGTTGTTTCTCCACTTAACTGATTTCATCTCCTTGTCAAAAATCAGTTGACCATAGGTAGATGAGCTATTCCTGGGTTTTCAATTCTATTCCATTGATCTATATGATTGTCACTGTACCAATACCAAGATGTCTTGACCACCACAGCAGTGTAGTAAGATTTGAAATCAGGAAGTGAGATGCCTCCTACCTTGTTTCTCTTTATTTTTATTATTGTTATTATTATTAATTTTAAGGAAAATTTACAGAGACTTTGGATTTCCATATATCATAGTTGTTTTGATTTGTGTCTCTCTTAGAGCTAGGAATTTTGAACATTTCTTCATGTGCTTGTTGGCCATCTGAATGTCTTCTTTGGTGAAGTGTCTGTTCATATCCTGTGCCCATTTTTCAATTGGATCATTTGTTTCTCTTTTTAAGGAGTGCTTTGCTTATTTGGGGCCTCTTTCCATTCCAAATGAAACTAGAGATTGCCTTTTCCATCTCGTTGAAGAATGGAATTAGTATTTGTATTGAGATTGCACTGAACGTGTAAATTGATTTTGGTAGTATTGTCATTTTTACAATATTGAGTCTACCTATCCATGAGCAAGGAATATTCTTCCATTTATCCAGGTCTCTTTTTGTTTCTTGTAGCATTTTGTAATTTTCTTTGAATAGATCCTTTGTGCATCTGGTTAGATTTACTCCCAAGTATTTAATCTTGTGATTAGCTATTGTGAAGGGTATTGTTTTTCTTAGCTCCAGCTCTGTATTCTCTTTGTCACTGTAAAGAAATCCAACTGATTTTTGTATGTTGATCTTGTATCCCGCCACTTTGAGTCTTTATGGTTTTCTAAGTATACTGTCGTATCATCTGCATAGAGAGATAATTTTACCTCCCCTTTGCCAATTTGGATACCTCTCATATCCTTTTCTTGTGTTATTGCAATCACTAAGACTTCCAATACAATATTGAATAGGAGAGGTGATAGTGGGCATCCTTGCCTAGTTCCTGTTCTCAAAAGGAATGCCTTTAATCTCTCTACATTGAGAACAATGTTGGCTCTCAGGTTTGCATATACACTTTTTACTGTGTTGAAGAATTTCCCCTCTCATCCTATTTTGTTGAGTGTTTTAAACAGGTAAGGGTGTTGGATTTTATCAAAGGCCTTTTCTGCATCAATTGATAGGATTATGTAGTTCTTGTTCTTTGCATTGTTAATGTGATGAATTACATTGATTGTTTTTCTTCTGTTGAACCATCCTTGCATATCTGTTATGAATCCCACTTGG
This sequence comes from Elephantulus edwardii, assembly GCF_000299155.1. Classification (NCBI taxonomy): domain Eukaryota; kingdom Metazoa; phylum Chordata; class Mammalia; order Macroscelidea; family Macroscelididae; genus Elephantulus; species Elephantulus edwardii. The sequence goes on from NW_006399848.1 coordinate 8,099,771, forward strand.
TCATGACGAATTATTTATTTTTTTAATGTATCATTGGATTCTATTGTCCAGGATTTTATTCAGAGTTTTTGCATCTATGTTCTTGAGAGATATTGGCCTATAGTTTTCTATTTTGATGGTGTCCTTTCCTGGATTTGGTATCCAGGATATGTTTGCTTCATAGAATGAATCTGGGAGAATTCTATCTTTATTTCCTAAAATAGTTTACATAGAATTGGTGACAGTTCTTTTCTGAATGTTTGAGAAAATTCACTTGTAAAACCATCTGGTCCAGGGCTTTTTTTGATTGGAAGTTGTTTTATTAACTTTTCACTTTCTTCTTTTATAATGGGTCTGTTCAGGTGTTCAATTTCAGTTTTTGTCCGTTTAGGTAGGTTTTGAATTTCTAAGAATTTGTCCATTTCCTCTAGGTTTTCATATTTGTTTGAGTATAGTTTTTCATAGTATTCCACTATTGTTGTTATGTGCCGCCGAGTCGTTTCCGACTCATAGCGACCCTATGCACAACAGCTCTAAACCCTGCTCTATCCTGCGCCAACCGCACCGCCTCTGACACACCCATCCCGATTACCCCAGTCACCGAATCAATCCATCTCATAGAGGGTCTTCCCCTCCTGCGCAGTCCCTCCACCTTCCCAAGCATGATGTCCCTCTCCAAGGACCCGTCCCTCCTGGCAACATGTCCAAAGTATGTCAGACGAAGCCCCAGAATCTTTGCCTCCAAGGAGTAGCTTGGTTTAATCCTCTCCAAGATGAATCTGTTTGTTTTCCTGGCAGTCCAGGGTACATTCAGTACCCTTCTCCAGCACCACAGCTCAAAAGCATCCACTCTCCTTCTGTCCTCCCTAGTCATTGTCCAACTCTCTGATGCATAACAAGCGATTGCAAATACCATGGCCTGTATCAGGTGCACCTTAGTCTCCAGAGAGACACTGTTGCTCCTGAGTACCTTTGAGAGGTCCCTAACAGCAGACTTTCCCATCGTGATACGCTTTTTGATTTCCTGACTGCTGGTACCAAGAGTGTTGACTGTGGAGCCGAGCAAAGTGAAGCTGTGAACACTCTCAATCTCTTCGCCATCCATCCTGACGCTGCCAATTGGTCCAGTGGCGAGAATCTTTGTCTTCTTGACGTTGAGCCTCAGTCCATACTGAAGGCTGCAGTCCTTGACCCTTCGCAGCAAGTGCATGAGGTCCTCCTCAGTTTCAGCAAGCAAGGTTGTGTCATCTGCATAATGGAGATTGTTAATAGATCTTCCACCAATCCTGATGCCACAATTCTCCTCATAGAGCCCAGCCTCTTGGATAATCTGCTCTGCATACCACTATTAGACTTTCTATTTTAGTTGGTTCTGTTGTGACACTGCCAGTTTAATCTTTTGTTCAGAATATTTGTGTCTTTTTTTCAGTTTTCCTATTGGTTTGTCTATTTTATTGACCTTTTCAAAGAACCAACTCCTAGTTTTGTTGATGGTTTCAATTGTTTTTCTGTTTTCTGTATCATTTATTTCTGCCTTAATTTTTATAATTTCAATTTTTTTAGAGGGTGTCAGGTTTTGTTGCTTTTCTTTCATTTTTTTTGGAGATGTTGGGTCAGAGAGTCAGTGGTCATATTTTTCTACCTTTTCCGATGTGTTTGTTTATTGTTATAAATTGACCTCTGATTACCGCTTAGGCTGTTTCTCAGAGGTTTTGGTAAGTGGTGTTTTCATAGTCATTTCTTTCAAGAAACCTTTTAATTGCATTTTTAAAAAAATTTCTTCTAGTACCTAGTCATGTTCAAACAAGGTGTTGTTCCGCTTCCAAATGTATGGGGTCTTTTTTTTTCCCACCTTTATCCTCTCATTATTAATTTCTAATTTTGTAGCATTGTGTTCTGAGAAAATGCTTTGTATTGTTTCTATATATTTTTTAAAAATCTTGAAAATTTAGTAGATCTTTTAATAGATGCCATATGTACAGGATTCACTGAAGAAAGGAGGTGCATGATAGCCAGGCTAACTTTATTGATGCCAAAAACCAAAGGCTGAGCAAGGGCCTCTAAATGTTGACTGTCTTGGCTGGCTTCACATCTCCAAGTTCAGAAGACAGCCAGCGGTAAGTGTGATGACGACATAGCGCCTCAATGGTCTTGAGCTCCAGAAGTGTTGCCTGAATCCCAAGGTCTTCCAAGCCGGGCAGGTGAGGCAACTTCGTCTGTGATGTGAACCCATTCCACTTTATCCTTCGTTGTCCAGGACTCAAATGGACTCATCTCAAAGAATCTGGCCACCAACTGATAAGCAAAACGTGCCAAAGGATATGGGATGAAGGGTTTGTGTGCCATAGCAAAGATATACTGAATCATGTCAAAGAGGATGTACTAATTAGGTCCAGTGAAGGCAAATGTTTTCCCTCTGGCACCAGGATCTTTAAACACGTTCATAATTCCTTTGGATACATCCACAACATATAATGGTTGTTTCTAGGTTTTCAGGCTCAAGGAAATAAGAGGCTCACCACCAAATGCATGCATATTTGCAAAACAGTTGAAGAATTTATCTTCTCTTCCAAAGATGTCTGATGGCTTTATGATAGTGGCATCTGGAAATGCACCTCTCACTTCCTTCTCTCCAACAGCCTTATTTCTCAGATATCTAGAAGAGCTTTTAATATTAGCATGCAGAGGAGAAACGTGAATCAGTTTCTCCACTCCACCCTCCTTACAAACTTGGGCAATTGCATGGGGAATCTTCACAAAAACACCCTCATAATCAAAGTTTTTAGTTTCCCATTCTCACCCAACAAGGGTGATGACAACATTGCTGTGCTCCACTGCTCTTCGAATGGAATCTTTGTCTATTCCGTCGCATTCCATCCCATCCCATCCCATTGCATTCCATTCCAGGAAGCTAATCTGTCCCAAGTCACCCATGGGACGAAGGTGCATGAGATCGTAAGTGTCACAATGATAAGGAATGATCACATGTGAACCCATATGGCCAAGATGGTTAACAACATATTGACCCAGGAGTCCTGTTGCGCCAAACACAGTGGCCACAATCCCACTGAATGAGGAACGCCCACATTTCCCATGAGGAATGAGTGCATGATGAAGCTGGCACTGGGGTGCAGCATGAAACACAGACGTGGCTACTGCAGTGATGCCAGAATGTGACTTTGGAAGGGCCCGAAGGACTCTGAGATGCATGGCTGCTGCCATCTTTCCAACAATCCTCTGCCTACTTCTATGTTTCTTAATTTATTGATGCTTGCCTTGTGACTTAAAATGTGATCTATTCTGGAGAACATTCCATGCACATTGGAAAAGAAGGTATACTGTACACTTTTGGGGGGGTTCATTAGCCTATAAATATCTGTGAGATCAAGTTGATTTATTGTGTCACTTAATTCTTCAGTATCTTTGCTGAGTTTCTTTCTTATCTTTTCTTGAGAGTGGTCTATTGAAGTCTTCAAGTATAATAGTGTTGTCTATTTCCTTTTTCAGTTTTGTTAATGTTTGTTTTATGTATTTTTCAGGTCAAACATATGGTACATAGATACTTATTATTATGTCCTCTTGTTCTATTGACCCTTTAAGCATTATCCTTTGTGATGGTTTTTGCATTAAAATTTATTTTATCAGAGATTAATATCACTACTCCTGCTTTTTTCTGGTTGCCCTTTGCTTGGTTTATTTTTTCCCACCCTTTACTTTTTAGTCTATCTTTAACTTCATTTTTCAGGTGTGTCTCTTGTAGACAACAAATTGATAGATTTTGTTTTTTCATCCAATCTGCTATTCTTTTTCTCTTCAGTGGTGCATTTAAACCATTCATATTTAGTGTGATTATTGAGAGGCAAGTTTTATTGCTATCATTTTGTTGAGTTCTTTTTTGGTGTTTTTCTAGTTACTTTGGTCCATCTTGCTTTTTGTGGCACTTCTGTAAAAAGGACATCTCTCAGTGTTTCCTATAACATTGGTCTTGTTTCCTGTAACACTGGTCTTGTTTTTACAAACTCTCTTAGGTTCTGTTTTTCTGGGAATATCTTGATTTCTCCTTCATGTCTGATGGACAGTCTTGCTGGGTACAATATTCTTGGTTGACAGTTGAGTTCTTTAAGTGTTTGATATATGCCATTCCACTGTCTTCTTGCTTGCATGATTTCTGCTGGGAAATCAGAACTTAATCTTATCTGTTCTTCCTTATAGGTTACTGTTTCTCCCTTGCTGCTTTCCGAATTCTCTCCTTATCTTTGTTTCTGGCAAATTTGACTATGATATGCCTTGGTGTTTTTCTTTTGGGGTCTATTTTATATGGTGTTTGCTCAGCTTCTTGAATATATATTCTCTCATTCTTCATTATGCCTCGAAAGTTTTCTTCTAGTAATTCTTCCACAATTTTTTTGGTGCCTTTACTTGCTTCTTCCTGTTCTGGGATTTTGATTGTGCACATGTTATTTCTCTTGATGGTGTCCCACATTATTCTCAGGTTTTCTTCTTTCTCCTTTATTTTTTATTCTGCTTTTTGCTCTAGCAGATCAGTGGTGACAGTTCTACCTTCTATTTCACTGGTTCTGTGTTCCATCTCTTCAACTCTGTTCATGTGTCCCTCCATCATGTTGTAAGTATCTGAAACCTTGGACCTCATATTTTTGATTGTGGTTTTTTGGTTTTCCAGTGCCTCTAATTCTTCATTAGTTTTATCTGCATTATTTTGGCTTTGTTTTTTAAGCTTCTCCTATTTTTGCTTGCAGTGTCCTATAATTCTTCAAGTTTGTTTTTCACCCATTGAAAATACTCAATCATTGTTCTTTTGAATTCTATGGTCAGAAAAGTTTCATCAGATTTTCTGGCTTCAGGAAATCCATTGCTGCTGTGTGCTTCGGGCTTATGTGGGGAGTGAAGTAGTCTGCTTCTTTTGGGACATTGTTGTGGTAGAATATTTTTGTGCCTGAGGTGATAGCCAGTTCTTGTTCTGATGTCACTGCTCCAGAAGAAGGTTGGACAGGCACACAAGTAGATGTACACAGGGTGAGTGCACACACAGACATATGTGTGGGCAGGGTGGGGAGGGGGGGAGAAGAAGCACATGCAGATGCACACGGGAGGTGGGTGTAGGGGAGACCTGAATGTAAAACCAGGAAGCTTTGATTTTCCTCTTGAGAACTGGGTCTGCCACACCAGCTGTGCTCCAGCTGTCTCACTCCTTCCTGCTTAAGTTGATGGGATCCCACATTTTGTCCAGCAATCAGCGGTGATCCTGCCTAAGTACCTCACTCAATTTCCTGCTGTACTGCTTGCTCCTGGTGGGTGGGTCCTGATGCAGTTCCCTGCTCCCTGCTGTGGTTTGCTGCTCCTCACCGTGGCTCACTGTACCCCACTGAGGCTGGCTGTACCCTGCCAATGTTTGCAGTTTCTGCAACTCTCAAGTGTCCATGTTGATCCACAGCAATGTTTTTAGAAGCACCTATATATTTGTACTGACATCAGTTTGTTTCCCCAAAGTACCTGAGTGACAAAGGAGGAAGCCTGTTGTTCCCTTCTGGAAGTGGCTTCTTACCTCCATCGAGGGGACCAGGACCTCCCTGTTGTCTGAGTTAAGGGGCCCTGCATGGTCAAGCCAGAAAGCAGATTTTCCCCCAAAGTACCTGCTTGCTCCTGGCAGGTGGGTCCCACAGCGACTTGGCTCCTGGCCAGAACTCAACTGGTGGCTTCTGCTAGGGCCCACAGCTCACTGCTTTTGTGGCTCCCAAGCTAATTATTTTAATAAAGGTTCTGACTCAGATGCCTAATGTCCATGCCATGCCACATTGGTCTCTACATGCCAAATAGGTCTCTCTGGTGGCCCATTTCTATGTAGCTTGCTGCTCCTCCAGTTCCTTATGCTGTTTCCTCTGCCACCACCACCTTTATTTTCTTGATGTTTAAATGTAATTAATACTGTAGTATGAATTACTGAAAGCTGTAGTCCTTGATCTTCTGTAGCAAGTGTTTGATATTCTCTTAATTTAAAGCAAACAAAGTTTTGTCATCTGCATAACACAGGTTGTTGATGAGTCTTCCTCCAAATCTGTACCCATATTCTTCTTTATAGAGTCCAGCTTCATGAATTATTTGCTTATCATACAGGTTGAATAAGTATGGAGAAAGGAGATGGCCCAGACACAGACCCTACCTGATTTTAAATCATGCTGTGTTCCCTTGCTCTATTCAGATAAAAAAACCCTTCATGCATTATAGATCAAAATACATACACTTTCTAAATGTACACATACACTCTAAACATACATTCTTTCAGGATCTGCATGGGAAAGAAAATATATTCCTATCTACTTCCCCAAAGAAACAAAATGAAGGTGAAAATCCTAATGTCCTCCTGTCCAATATAGACATTAGAAAAAAAGTGGCAATATAAATTAAATTTAATAAAAGTTTTCAAAAGCGCAGTTCCTCAGTTGCTTCATCACACTTTTATTTTTTATATTATTATATGTTGTATATATATATAATATATGTTGTGTTTATTTCATGTACATTGTATTTATACACTTATTCATATGTTGTTTTTAGGTGATTTTGAGTCAAATTTAACTCAGAGAGACCCTATGAAAAACAGATATAAACTCTGTCCTATCCTCTGACATCTTCACAATTTCTGACATGCTCAAGCCCATTGCTGTAGTCACAGTATCAATATATCTGGTTGAAGGTCTTCCTCTTTTTTGCAGACTTTTCCAAAGATGATGCTCCTCTTTAAGGAATAGCCTCTCTTAGCAACATGACCAAAGAATGCGAGACTAATGATTTTAGTCTGACTGCAGATTTTCCCAGTGCAATATGTCTTCTTATCTCTTGACTGCTGCTACCAAGTATGTTGATGGCAATTCCAGTTAAGATGAGAATGGATACATCTCTGACACACTCTTTTCTTAACTTTATGCCATGTACTGCTCCCTTGCTCTATATCTATAACAGCCTCTTGGTCTCAGTATGGGTTTTGCATAAACACAATTAAGTGTTTTGAGATTACAATTCTTCTTCATATTAGTTATAATTTGTTATGATCTTTTGTTATGAGCAGGTCATTTTATCTTGTGTCTGTGTAGTTAGCTGCCAGTTCCTTATCTTTATGATACTGTTGATAAAGCAGATTTTAAGAGCTGTAATATGGGGTTTATAGAGCTTGAAGATTCTAGTTTGATGATATTGGTGTAAGATGTGACTGTCTAGTTGAGAAAATTAATTATCCTGTGATGGGTCGCAGTGATGCCAGAGGGCAGTGTTGGTTGTGGTAGCAGGGATGGTTTTGCCATGCAGGTTGGTCCGTGTTGTGTAATGAGAGCTGAGGTATTTGTGTCTGACAGGCTTTTCTTTCCAGTCAGTCAGTGTCTGCTGTTGTTCTCAGGGTCCAAGGATGTGTCAAGCAAAGACTCTCTTAGCAACATGACCAAGGAATGTGAGACTAAGCTTTATCACTTTTGCTCTTTCTCTGAGAAACATTTTAAGCAGATTCTCATGCACTGAGTATGCTCAAGAACCACTCTTTGCCAGTGGTGGTGGAAAAAAATTTATGGTAGCTTTATCTTTCTCTCATCATTCTCACCAAAACTGGCAATGAGTTTTTGAGTGAGATATTCTCCTGGCACATAGGCACTGGGAAAAAAAGCTACCATATGTATCCACAGTGAATAAGAGATACGTTAGTCTAGTTTCTAATCACTCAGTTCCACAATCCTATCACAGTCTTCTTGGCTAGTCATCCATTAGCAGCAGGGAGATGTAATCCCTCACTTTAAGTGGCTGTGATCCAGCCAGGCTTGCTCTGGCTGTTGAGTTCACCAGGTTTCTGTTGTTGCTGTTGGGTTCACTAAAGCAGAAGTCTAAAGTCTCAGCAGGGGCCTCCACTGGGGCAGCAGCCTCCTTTATGGTCACTGGGTCTAAGGAGACCTTTTGGTTCTCTGTTGAGGCCAATGGGAGGCCTCTGAATTTGGGGTGGCATTTTGGTACTTCTTCTCCGGAGCCGACAGAGCTGCTGGGTTTAGGGCAGCCTTTTGAGTTGGCTCTGCTCCATAATCACATTTTAAATGCTCCCTAGCTAAATTAGGCTAGTAACTTCCATTTTGGCTGGTATAGATATGTATTTCTTTCATCACAAAAGGTGATGTTGACAAGCACTATTCTAGAACATTTATTATATAAAAATATTTCATTGTATTACTCCGAAGCATTGAGGTGATTTCACAAACATGAACACCTTTAACTTTAAGAATTCCTGGAAAATTCCATCTCCTGTACATCTTTTCCTTAACCTATAGGTTTGTGATGATCTTGTAATTCCTAGTGGCTAGTTAAAAGCTTTGAAATAAACTAAAAAGACTATGGAGGAGAAAAAGAAAGCCATTCAACCGGCATTTGCCACACCTGTGTGTGATAAGTGTATGAAATCCTAATTCAATATCTGAAATGTCTTAGTGAAATGAAATATTTTACAAATTTCATATGTCAATTGTCGCATGAAATCAAACCACTTTGTTGAGTTCACCAGGTTTCTGAAGCTATAAATCTTAGAAAAGGCTGGCAAACTGCCTCATTTATTTTCCCCTGTGGAGAAGTTGGTGGATTAAAACTTCTGACTTTTGGTTAGCATCTCATCATGTTAAGCATTACAGGTTTCCCAGTTAGAGTAGAAACAGTAGTAGTAATAATATTAGTAGCAATTACAGCAAAAGGAAGAGAAAAAGCTCTCTGACCCTTCTAGAATGGGGTTCTGCTTTCTGCTAAATGGGTAGATAGTAAGACAATTCATTTAAATAGGGAACACAGAAAGAAAAATAATTTTGGAGGTAAAAATATGGCTCTCTTTTGATGGACTAGACCGATAAGCTGTCTTTAATACATCAAAATAGAGGCATTATGAAAGCAGCTGGGAATTCAGTTTTAATACTTTAGATATACAGACTCAGGATGTAACAATCTTGCATGTCAACATTTGTATGCCAGTTTGTTGAACTGTGATTGTTTGCCTGTTGTGATGCTGGAAGCTATGCCATCAGTATTCAAGTTATCAACAGGGTGGGCATGTTTATGAAGTATAACTGTAGGAAAATTTGAAGCTGACAAAAAATGAAATGGAATGTTCAAAGATCAATATTCAAGTGTTAGTAAATTGAAATGGACTAGTATTGATAATTTTGATTAAGATAACTCCTATGGTTCCCATGTCAGACAAACTAAAGAGGAATAATGTCACATTCATCATCAAGAATATTTCAACAATTATCCTGAAGTACAATGCTGGCAGTGATACCATAGTATCCTTACACACACAAAGATTAATAAAAGTTAAATTAATTAAGGTCAATGAAAATCTTATTCAAATTTACAAACCAATCACTAAAACCACAGAGTAAGAAATTTAATAAAACTTCCAACAACCTTTTCAGTATGGCAAGTGCTGTACTAAAAGGAGCAAATTTTAAAACAAGCAGGCATATACACATCTAGGCTACAAAGTTATTTTGTTACACGCTGCCAAGTCAGAGCAAAGTCATAGCTGATGCTCTGGCGGGTTTTAGAGTCAGTAAATTACTTGAGAAGAGACTGCCTACCTTTCTCTTGTGGAGCAGCTGGTGGATTCAAACCCAGTGTCTTTGTAGTGGGAGTGCAAATCCTTACCAGTAGGCCTCCATGCAAATTATTCCTCCAATATAAAGAACTCACAGATAGGTATTGTACCTCTAACAGCAAATTGTAAAGACGATAGCTATATGAATACCATGGTGTAAAACAGCCTCTTCTGATCTCAGCGGAGGCCAGTGGAGGAGTAGCAGGATGGATACCTGGATGGAGGTATTTAGCATGGACAGTGGCTCAGCTGGATCTGAGACCATCAAATACTCATATGTAAGTACAAATTGAAACTGATGAAAATGAAAACAAATCCACAAGAACCAAAATACTACCTTAAGGCTACACCACTTGCATTTAAACTCATTTTAAGATCAATTTTGAGGTATTGAACACCAACAATCAGAGACCAGAGGAGTTGTGGGATGACATCAAGATATAATCCATGAAGAGAGCAAAAATTCATTACAAAAATGAAGGGAAAAAAAAGTGAATGTCAGAAGAAACTATGAAAATTCCTCTAGTGCACCAAGATGCCAAAATAAAGTGAAGAGATGTTGAATTAAAAGAGCAAAACAGATGATTTCAAAGGGTACCTTGAGAAGATAGAGCAAAGTATTATAATGGAATATGCAAAGAGCTGGAGCTGGAGAATAAAAAGGGAAGAACTTGCTTGGCATTGCTCAAGCTGAAAGAACTGAAAAACACTTTCAAACTCCAAGTTGCAATTCTGAGAGATGCTATGGGTAAAATCTTTAATGATCCAGGAGGAATGAAAAGATGGGTGGAATAAAGAGTTACTGTACCAAGAACTACACACTGAAAATTTTCAAGAAGTACCCTGTGAATAAGAGCAATGGTAATGAAGGAAGAAGTTTAAGCTGCATTAGAAGGATTGTCAAAGAATAAGGGTCTAGGAACCAATGGGGTACCAATTGACATGTTTCAACCAAGTGATGCAGCCCTGAACGTGTTCATCAGTTTATGGTAGGAAATCTGGAGGACAGCTAACTGGCTGACTGACTGGAAGAGATCCAGTTTTATTTCCATTCCCAAGAAAGGTGATCCAACAGAATGTGCTAATTATTGAACAATATCATTAATATCACATGCAAACAAAATATTGCTGAAGATTATACAAAATTCTTATAATAGTACATTGAGACAGAACTGCTGGAAGTTCAAGTTGGGTTTAGAAGAAGTCTTGGCACCAGGGATATCATTGCAGATGTCAGATGGATCCTGGCTCAAAGCAGAGATTACCATAAAAATGTTTGTGTTCCATTTTTTATGCAAAGGCATGGATGATTGTGTGGATTATAGCAAGCTATGGCTAACAATGAAAGGAATGGGAATCCTAGAACACTCAATTATGTTCATATGAATCCTCTACCTAGATCAAAAAGCTGTGGTCTAAATGGAGTTTCAGAATGTAGAGAAATTAAAGAAAAGAGAAGAAATGACAAAGTAAGAGAATGAAACAGATTATTTCAAAGGGTAGCTGAAGAAGAAAAGCTAAAATAGGATAATGGATTACATAAAGAATTGAAGTTAGAAAAACAAAAGGGCAGAACAAGCTCAGCACTTTTTAAGTTAAAATAACTACACAAAAATTGTCAAGCTTCAATTATAGCAGTGTAGAGTTTGATGGGTAAAGTGTTGGATGATGAAGAAAGCATTAAACAAGATTGAAGGTGTATATAGTCACTATAACAAAAAAGTGTCATCATGCTTGAAAGATGGAGGGTCAACGAAGGAAAGGAAGATCCCCAACAAGATTGGTTGACACAGTGTCTTCAGCACAATGGGCTCAAGTGTCTTGGAGATGATGAGGATGGCACAGGATACAGCAAGGTCAGCTGTTCATCAGGCTGCTATGAGGACTACTCAACTTGATGATACCTAACAACAAACAACATTACAAAAATTATTTGCTGATGCTTTTCAGTAGGTAGTTATTATATGATACTGCAAGAAGTAGTAAAGGTGCACTGAAGACATCGGTGAAAACAAAGCTCCAGAAATTGATTGACTATCAAATGAATTGTTTCAAAAGTCAGAGGCAGCTAGAGATGCTCACTTCTCTGTACTAACAAATTTGGAAAGAAGTTACATGGCCAAAAGGCTAGAAGAGATCCATATTTGTACCTATTTCACAGAAGGGTAATCTAGTGAAATGCAAATATTATTAAGCAATATCCTTAATATCATACTTTAGAAAGATCTTGATAAAGATATTTTTAAATTGCTTTAGTTTGCTGAGAAAATAATCTGAGAAGTTGGACTATGTGAAGAAAAGTGTGGTGTTAGGATTGGAGGAAGACTAACAATTTGCAACATGCAAATGACCAGATTATACTTGTTGAAAGAGAAAGTTTGAAATCAATGAGTATATAGCCTTTAGTATGGATTACTTCTTAATATAAAAAAAACTGAAAAATTCTAACAATTGAACCAATAACTAATATTATGATAAACAGAGAAAAGATAAATTTGTCAAGAAATTAATTTTACCTGAGTCTAAAATCAACATTCTTGGGATAAACAATAAAGGAATCAAATGACATATTGCTTTGGACAAATCTGTGCCAAAGAACCTCTTAAAAGTGTTAAAAGAGCAAAGATGTCACTTATAGGTCTAAAGTGTACCTGGTTCCAAGCTATTTTGAATTTCTTAGTTCATAGGGAGTTGTGCAGATAACCAAGACCTTACTTCTCTGGTGAATCCACCATTAACTCCAAGGGAGAAAAATATGCAATCTTCTTCCATGTGATTTACAACCTTGAGAACAGAATGGAGATTTAGCTATGAGTCAATCTTGCCTCAACAGCATTGAGGGAGAAATATGTCCAGTGAAACGGAATATAATGAAGACCTGGGAAGAATTGATGCTTCTGGTGAAGAATATGAGACATACCACAGATTTCCATAATAAGAAACACATCTCTCTTAGAGGTGCACTAGAATGCTCCTTAGAAATCCAGATTGTGAGACTTAATGTCTCATATTTTGGAGATGTTATTAGGAGGGGCTAATCCTTTGACAAGGACATCACGCTTGTTAAAGTGTCAAAGAAATGCTAACTCATTACTTCAAAGTGGAACCAACTCATAACAGACCCTCCAGCATATTTACAAAGTCTGTAAATCACATGGGAGTAGACTGCCCATCTTTCTCTCAGAGAGCAGCTGGTGGATGTGGCAGTGAAACTCCTACTCACTAGTTCATCAGAGGTCCCTTGGTAAAGCACAGAGTTGCCAGAAGATAAAGACCCTTAATGAGAAAGACTGACACAATGGTTGCAATGGTGGGCTCAAAGACAGCATTGACTGTGAGGATGGCCCAGGGCTGTGTGGAGTTTTGTTCAGTTATATGCAAAGTTGTTATGAGATGCAGCCTGGCAACAACATATCATATGTGAAAGCATGGGAATGAGGAAAATCTCTCAGGAGAATGAATAGAAAGAGAAGAGACAGTTTAAGAGAAGGAACATTTAGTGGGCAACAAAATTTTATGCAGTGATTCATAACCTTTAGGGGATTGAAAACCTCTCTGGAAATTAACTTTTTTTCCCCATAAAGGAAGTAAGTTTTTAGTGTCTTATAGAACTGTGTCATGTCCGGGACACTGAGATCTTTGCTGAATTTCCACAAAGTAAATTTTTACAGATTTATAAAATTGTTGTCAAGTCCAGAATATTGAGATTTCTATGGAAGGTTTCCACAAATTCCTAGTATTTAAACAATTAAAGATAAAGGGGAGCTCAGGAAGGATACCAAAAAAGGGGAATGGGGGGGGGAAGGGGCGAAAGTAAAAAACGTAGTAAGAAATCCAGACTTTTAACTCATGGAGATTTATTCATCTCACTTAATACAACATTAGAGATAAACTCTCTGAATGGCAGACTGGTGCTCTTTTATTTTTAAGATCAAGAAAGAGGCAGAAAGTACATGTAGAATGTAGTGAATTCTCCTTTTACTTCATAGTCCCACAGATCTGAGTTTTCCTCCATCCCATTTTGCATGTCATAAGCCCAGTCACAGAAACCATGGCTTTGTTTACTTAGGAAAAGAAGTTTCTTAGATTGCCCGAATAAACCCACGGTGTTTTCCACTTGACTCCTTCTGAAAACCCGCTGGAGAGGCACCTTGACAGTACACAACACAACAACAATGAGCATAAAATAAGGTAAGGGCAAGTTAATACAAATCTGTAAGTTACTGGAATCACTTTCTCTCAGGTCACACTTACCTATAGAAGTGATGATAACTGTGAAATGAGTTTCATCTTGCCTTCCAGTAACATTGTTATAAGCACAGCACACATAGTCCACTGTCTTCTGGGCTACTTTCTCGGATGCAACTTCTAGGCGAGGCCCATGCTGAATGACATGTGTGGTATTGGCAGCCCTCTGGATCCAAGAGTAGGTATTAGGGGGATAAGAATCAGCAGAACAATCAAACAAGATGGCTTCTCCAAGGTCAACAGTAAACACTTCTCCTACTTTTAGCCCTTTATCAGAATTAACTTGAAGTCCATAAGGCCCATCTGCATTAATACAGAAAATAAATAATAGAGTTAAGTAAGTAATCATTACACAGTTTTGAATCTAGAAGAGCTAAGTAGAGTTTAATTTCCTAGGGAAATCTTTGTGATAGAATTGTACAAGTCCTTACGTATACTCCCAGTAACTGGGATCTAATAAAAATAAGGATCTAATAAAATTTTAGTTTATATTTATTACAATGAGACCTAGTTAAAATATAATTGAACTTATCTAAAACAGAAAATTTTTAAAGTTAGTGTATAACTTATGAACAATGGAATCATGATTGTGATAGTAAACTTTCAGTGATGTATTGATAAATATTCAAGATTTTAAGCAAGCTATTCTGGAAAAAATACCTTAACATAAATGATTCAACATAAAAACAAAAAAAAATATAAACTACCACACAAACAGAACAAAGGAAGAGAACGTCAAGAACCTATCAATTAATGCAGAAAATGCATTTGAAAAGACTCAGTATCTTTTCCTGATAAAAATGATCCAGAAAATGGAATTAGAAGGGAAATTCCCCAACATAATTAAGATCACATATTCAAAACCAACACCAACATTAGTGCCAATGGAGAGACTGTAGGAATTCTCTTTACAAATGGGAACCAGATAAGGATGCCCTTTATTAACACTCTAGTGGCCTAGTGGGTAAGGAGTTGCACTTGTCAACCCAAAGGCAAGTGGTTTGAATCCATCAGCTGCACCACAGGAGAAGGATAAGAAATCTCCTCCCATGTGATTTACAGCCTTGGAAAACACCCTGGTGGGTCATCCATGAGTAGGTTTCAGCTTGAACGCAGTGAGTTTGAGTGATTCAGAACTGTAATGGAAACCCTAACCAGAGCAATAAGAGAAGAAAAGGCACCTAAACTGGCATAAGGAAGTAAATCTCTATTTGCAGATGATATAGCTCAACATATATGCAGTTTGGTGGGTCTGTTCCTCAAAGATTTACTTCCCTAGACCATTGTTTTTAATTTGATTCAGCTGCCTCAACTCTGTCTGCTCTGCAAACAAGTGGCCTGCCTACATCATCAAAACAGAACGAGCCATTTCTTCCTTATGCAAATAAGGCATCTTAGTCTATCCACAAGAAGATCAGACAGTCTTATCATAAATTGGGCAGTGTCAGCAGCATTTGATGGAATGCCACCAACAGGGAGAAAAAAGAAGTTACAAAATGCAGCACATGCCTTTCAGTGCCAGAAGTTCCTGCACTAGGAATTGTATTTTGCTGTTAATTGAGAAGCTCTTTGGACTAAGGTATTGTATCTTGCTGTTAACCTGAATTTTAGTTCTCTAATAAATCCTAGAACAGTAAACAAATTTCTATGAGGTTTACGTGGTCAGGGCAATGGACTTTGGACCCAGTAAGTAAGTGCAGAAGTTTGAGAGGATGTGGCTTTACTTATGGCAATTAGTTTGGGGATGTGGATGTTGTCGAAGAACAACAATATTTTCTACAATATAGAAAATCTGAAAGATGCAGCTAGAAAATTAGTGGGTCTAATTGATCAATTGAGCAAAGTGGCGGTGTACAAGATCAACAACAACAAATATCTTTACATAATGAATTTACTGTTTTTATCTACCATCGAGTTAAAACTCATAGCTTACCCTCCAGTGGGTTTTCAAAGGCAATAGATCTAACAGGAAGTGATTGCCCATCTTTCTCCTACTGGATTCAAACCTGTTGGATTCAAATCCCATGTCTGTGAGTTGGCAGTGCAACTCCTTACTGGTAAGCCATATAACAAAGTGAGCTTTGAAAAGGAAATAAGGAAAATAATAGCATTTACTATAGTCATCCAAAAGATCAAGACTAAATCTAACCAAAGCTCTGGTGGCCTAGAGATAAGAAGCTGTGCTGCAATCCCAAAGGCACATGGTACAAATCCACCAGCAGCTCAGTGGGAGAAGGATGGTCTATCTTCTCCAGTGTGATTAACTTCCCTGAAAACACACCAGAGGGTCAACTATGGGTCAGTTATGAATTGAAGGCACACAACAACAATGTATAAATGACAAAAAAAGTACAAGAAACCTACATAAATGTGAAAGAGATCTACATAAATAGAAAAACAGACCATGTTTATGGATAGAAATACTTAACATTATGAAAATGTCAGTACTGCCATAAGTGATCTATGGATATAATGCAATCCTGATTCAAACAGCTAAATAGTTAATCAAAGAGATGGTAAAAGTAATCACCAATTTTACATGAAAGGAAATAGACCACAGATAAGCAAAGCACCACTGGAGAGGTAGATATTGTTAATTTGTTAATTTTACTTGAATCCATAATCAGTAAACCTGTACAAGCAGCCAGAAAATAAACAAAATGTGCTGCATTGGCAAAGTCTGCAGTCTGAGGCCTCTCCAAAGTTCTGAAGAGCAAGAATGTCAGTTTAAAGACTAAGATGCACCTGACACAATCTATGGTTTTTCAGTTACTTGATGTGCGTCTAAGAGTTGGATAGTGAATATAAATGACAAAAGAAGAATCTATGCCTTTGAGTGTGGTGCTGGGGAAGGGCATTAAATATTTCATGTACTATTGGAAGCAGGAGTGGCATCCACTTCCGTAAATAGCTTGCCTTGGGAAATCCTGTGAACAAGGAGAAAGGATGAAAGTCACACAACTGTTGAGGACTTTCATTGATAGTGTCGCTTACGACTCAACGGCACTTAACAACAGCAACAACCAGGAGAAAGAATAAACATCTTGGAGAGAGTAGAGCCAGTATGCTCCTTAGAGAAAGAATGGTGACACTTCATTTGGGTATGTTGTTAGAAGGGACCAGGCCTTTGAAAAAAGACATCATGCTTGGAAAAGCGAAGGAGGGGAGTACCCTGAACAAAATGACTGACACAGTAACTCTAACAATTGGCTCTACTGTGGCAGATGATGAGGATGACACAGGGCACGCTTCATAAAAGCGCTGAGTCATACTCAACAGCACCTGGACACAACAGCAGATGGTGCAGAGTTTGTGCTCGATTGCTAATCTAAATATTGGTTAGTGGTTTGAACTCATTCAGTAGCACTGTAGAAGAAAGGGCCTGGCACAGCTAGGAAAACAGCCAAGAGCAGTTCTACTTTGCAAGACATGGGGTAGGCATTGACTCAAAGGCAACCAACAACAATAAGGTGGTATATGAAATCACCTTGCTTTTAAGAAAGCAAATTGGAAAGTTAGTACATTCAACTTAAAATAACTAGGAACTGGAAATAGAGATTTATGTGAAGAAAAATGGATGTCTCTTTGTCTCAGTTGTACTAAATACCTCACTGCTTCTTTCAAGATGTAGTGTGATTCCGGGTGAGACCACTATAACAAAACCAAACCCACTCCTACTTTGAATTTTCATTATATAGTAAAAGAGCTCATGAGGCCTAGTGAGTAATGAGATGAAGGTGGTTAAAATCCACCAGGTGTTCCACAGCAGAAGAAAGATGGAAAAATCTCTTGTGTGATTTACAACCTCTGAATACCCACTGGGGGGTCCAATCAGGTCTGAGTTGGTTCTGACTTGACCATAATAAAATATAGTAAGTGGTGTATTGTTGTTGATTGCTGTCGAGTCGAGCATGACTCAGAAACTCTATTAACAAAAGGCCTGAAGCCTTTCTATAGCTATTGCCTTTTATCAAAGTTCATAGAGTTTCCAGAGGCATATTGTTTGGGAAGTGGATGCCACACTTGCTTCCAAGGCAGTATATTAAGTATGAAAAAAATTAATCCCACTCACTAAAACATAATCAACGTTAAGTCCTTCTTTTGTGCAAGATATTATTCTAGACATTGAAAGGATATCTGAGATATTGAAGACTTCTGTGGTTGTGCACGAGCAGGGTCTCTTCCAGTGGTGAGTACTGATAAAATGTCAGGAGGCAAAAGTCCTACCAGAAGGGCACTGGCTGTAGAATAAAACCAAGGAGAAGAGCCAGCTGAGGATTGGAACTGCTAGATCCCAAATCAGCAAAAAACAGAAGTCTTAGAGTTCTGAAAGCTGAGCGAGACAGGTTTGATGAAGAGATGGGTAATAGAAACACACTTTTTAGTTTAGGCCTCTGTCTTCCCATTGATATTTGGGGTCTTGTAAAGCTCTTTTGCTGTCACTGCATCTATACTTGTATCTGACTTATCATCTCCAGTTATTTGGGCTTGAGCCAGTGTCCTGCCATGTGGGAAGCCAAATTTCATACTAAATATTTATAATAAACCAAATGCTGTATCAAGATATAAGGGGGGGGCACAGATACTAGCTGGAATTCACCCTGAAGCACTAAGGCAGACTTTAGATGTTTACAGGGGTAAACACTAAGGCAAACCTTAAGCACAAGATTCTTGTATTGTATTTGCCAACCCCTCCCTCCTGAGTGAAGCAGAAGGTTTTCAATAGAAAGAACTTAGCCTCATTTACATAGAATTCTCTGTGATTTGCTCCTGGGAATTTTCAATTTTCAAAGGCACAGGGAAGCTGGGTTCAGCATTTCAGTTCTTTAAACTGCTCAGGCCCCTGCTTTACCTCTTTATTTATTCATTCCTGGTGTTCTGTTTTGTTATTAATACTTTACATGATCAACAACACTGCCATATTGCTTGGCATAATACATTTGTTACCTCCCATAACGATGTGAACCAGGAGAAGCAGTGATGCTGGCCTCTAACTTATGGACTTGCTAGCCTCTAAGAATGTATGAGCCATTTCCTTGAGAGAAATCCATACCACAAGTTTTGTTTCTCTAGAAACCCTTAAATATTCTCACCCCTTCCAATCTCCTCTCCTTGAGTTCCTGTACATGTTTTACTAGTTGTCCTTCTATTTTTTACAGTAATGGTCTGATACAGTATTTGCCCTTATGAGACTATGCTAGTTCACTCAGTATAATACTCTCCATCCTCTCCCAAGTTATGTAGTATTTTTCAAAATTGTTGCTTCTAAGTGCTGCACAGTATTCCATTGTATGAATGTACCACAATTTTTCAACATATTTGGCTGTGGTTGGACATTTGAGCTGTTTCTATGTTCTTGCAATGGTGAATAATGGTGTTATGAATACTGGTATACACATTTCCGTTTGTGTGTCAGTTCTAATTTCCTTGTAGTATATTCCTAGCAGTGGAATAGCTGGGTCATGGTCATATGGAGTTTCTAATGCTCAACTTTTTGAGAAAACACCAAACTGTCTTCCAGAGTGGTTGCCCCATTTTATTAAGCTCAACAACAATGTATGAGAGTTCTTACCTCTCCACATCCTCTCCAATATTTATTGCTTGCTGCCCTTTGTCACTGTTTTTGGGGTGAGATGGTATTTCGTTGTGGTTTTGATTTGCATCACTCTTATTGGCACTGATTTTGAGCATTTTTTCATGTGTCTCTTGGCCACCTGAATGTCTTCCTCTAAGAAAAAAAAATCTTTCCATGTCTTTTGCCCATTTTGTAATTGGTTATCAGTCTTTTTGTTGTGGAGGCCCAGGAGTATTCTATAAACTTTTGTTATGAGGCCCTTGTTCAAAATGGTATAGCCAAGTGTATGTTCCCAGTCAGTAGGCTTTCTTTTCTCACTGTTGGAAAAAGTTTTTGATGAGCACAGAGGTTTAATCTTTAGAAGGCGTTCTATGAAACAAGCATAACCCTATACAAAACCAGGCAAAAACATTGCCAAAAAAGAAAACTACAGACCAATATCTTTCTTGAACATAGACACAAAAATCCTTGACAGATTCCTAGCCAAGAGAACACAAAAGCACAAAAAAGAAATAATTCATCATGACCAAGTGGGAGTCATAAAAGGTATGCAAGGATAGTTTAACATAAGGGGAAAAAATCAGTGTAATTCACCACATTAAGAAAGAAAATAACAAGAACCATATGATCTTTGCAATTGATATAAAAAAGGCATTTTATAAAATCTAACATTCTTTCTTGATTAAGACACTCAGCAAAATTGGAATAGAGGGGAATTTCCTCAACATAGTGAAAAGTATATATACAAAACCAAGAACAAATGTTATTCTCAATGGAGAAAGACTAAAAGCATTTTCCTTGTGAACAGGGACCCAACAAAGATGCCCACTATCACCATTTCTATTCAGTATTGTACTGGAAGTACTTGGTAGGGCAATATGACAAGAGAAGGAAATAAGAGGCATCCAAATCAGCAAAGAGACAGTTTAAACTGTCACTATATGCAGATATGATAGTGTACAGAGAAAGCCCTATGGACACAACAAAAAACCAAACCAAAACAAAAAGATAGACTTAGTGGAACAGTTTACAAGGTTGCAGGATACGATATCGACATCTATCTATCATCTATCTATCTATCTATCTATCTATCTATCTATCTATCTATCTATCTATCTATCTATCTATCTGTGAGATTCCTTTACAGTAACAAAAATAATGCAGAGAAGGAAACTAAGAAAGCAATTCTGTTTACAATAGGCAACTACAAATTGAGATACTTGGGAGTGAACCTAACTAGAGATACAAAAGACCTATACAAAGAAAACTTTAGATCATTTCTGCAAGACACTATAAAAGACCTAAATAAATGGGGAAATGAACCCTGTTCATGCATAGGAAAACTCAATATTGTGAAAATGACAATCCTTCCAAAAGCAATCTATATGTTCAACACAATCCCAGTACAGATACCAAACTCTGTTTTCAAGGAGATTGAAAGGCAAATTGCCAAGTTTATTTGGAGAAGAAATAGACCTTGAATAAGCAAAGTACTTCTGAAAACAAAAAATGAAGTGGGCGACATAGCACTCCCTGACCTCAAACACAGCAGTAGTAACAAAAACAACATGGTATTGGTACAATGACAGGCATATAGAACAAAGGAACAGAATTGACAACCCAGAAATGGACCCATATATCTACAGTCAACTGATATTTGATAAGGAAATCAAACCTATCAAATGGGGAAATGACAAACTCTTAAACAAATGGTACTGCAAAACAGGACTGGTACCTGCAGTAAGCTGAAACAGGATCCACGTCTCACACCATACAAAAAATCAACTCAAGGTGGATTGAAGACCTGGAAGTAAAGCCCCAAACCATAAAGCTCATATAAGACAAACTGGGACAAAGCTTAGAAGGCTTACCCTATGGCATAAAGAGACTGCCAAAGACAGCCAGAAATGCACAGTCTGAATAGGATAAAATTGATGAATAGAGCCTTCTCCCCTGTATTTTTAACAACCTTCTGGTTTGTTCACACATTATTTCCTTGATGCCATCTAAAAACTCACCTGGTGTTTGGTCATTAATGTTTAATTCATCAAATCTATTGGTTCGTCTCCAAACTCTTAGAGAGGTACTTAAGCTTGAACTTGGACTCTTGTGAACTTATTTTATTCAGCTTCAACTTGAACTTGTATATGAGCAATTGTCTGTTCTATAGTCAGACTCCTTATTCATTGCTTCCAACATTAGCATTAAAATATAGTAATAATCAATGTATTTTATTGCATATTTGACCATCTTTACACTGCATGATCTTATTAACTGGTCCTCTTTATGGGTATGTGGATATTGCTCTAGTACAACAGTTTTCCTTTTAAGAATAAATCTTGAAATATTCTTTTAGAGGATGAATACATATATAGTTATGTCTCACATGATTATCATATCATCATAAGAGATGATTCACACACACACACACACACACAGAAATATACTCTTGACATCTATGTACTGCTTATAGTCTGACCACATACCATGAAGTGTGAATGCCGTAATTTTATTTCCTTTCTCATCAATTCTACAAGCTTACCATTAATCCAGTCTGAGGTAAAGCTTAGCATATAATTCAAGTGAATGAACAATCCAGTTGAGCACATTTGGAATGATTCAACCAGTGTGCCCTCAGATACTGAAAATAAAAGCAGGAAGGAAACCTCAATTTAACTTTGGATCATGGATTAATTCTTGCCTTTGGAGAGAATTCCCAGTAGAAATTAATACTTTGTCTCATAAATGGCTCTTTAATAAATGACTTGTAAATTCACCTATCATCTGTTCTCTTTAACAATTTATGGCTGGGTGTGAACGGTACCTAAATTTACATCATGGTGCTGTTTGACATCCTGCTTGGGAGCAGATGGTAAGTATTTACTATGAATGACCTTTTTTTTCCTTTTAAGTTTTATCACTAGAGCTACTTCTTTGCAGCAATGCCATATGTTGTACACAAAAATGCAGTTGGTACAGGGTTATTATTTACAACTGGAGCTTGGAGGTATATACATTCATGACCAGCCAAGTGAGTTTTGTCTGGGTTATTGTACTGAATTTCACCAAGGCCAAGCCTCTTTGGGTTGGCAGCTCAATTCCTTACCAATAAGCTACCAAAGCTCCCAATATCTTATTATGACAACATAATGTAGCCAGGCTAAGAAAGGGAGCTAAGAGCATCAATGAAGACCCATATTCCTAGTCTGGATAGAATAAAAAAGACTGAAAATATGTTGATGTCACATCAACTAACCAGGGAATTGATATGTCTTCAGCTCTATTTACTTCTATGGTCCCAAAACAACAAAACATCCAACCAGCCAATCAGTATGGCTAATAGAGTGATGTTGCTAAGTGTTCTGAGTTGTTTCTGACACATTGAGGCCCTAGATACAACAGAAATCCTGTGAGAATGTAAAAGTTGGAAACAAAGTAGAAGGATTGGAGTTGGAATTTATGAACTTGGGGAGAGAAACGAGGCTGGAGATGGACTGATTTGATTTTGTATATTCAGTGATGTAGTCATAGCAAATATCTTCCTTAAGAAACACAGATGGCAACTACGCGGACTTTACTTGATAGACTGCACAGGAATCGGAAGAATCGCTGAAAAAGCTCAAAATCAGCAGTTAAAACCAGGCCAAGTGCTGATTGTGGAACAGATTATCAATTACTCACATGCAAATTCAAACTGAAGTTGAACACAACAAAAGTAAGTACAGAAGAGCCAAAATAAGGCCTTACATCTATCCTACCTGAATTTAAAAAAATCATCTCAAGAACAGGTTTGAGGCATTAAATACTAAGGGCCGAACACCAGGTGAATTGTGGAATGACATCAAAGATATTATTCATAAAGAGAGCAAAAAGTTGTTATAAAGACAGAGGAGTAAGAAAAGACTAAAATGGGTGTAAGAAAAGATTCTGAAAATTGCACAACTGTGTTGAGAAGCCAAAACAAAGAGAATAGAGGGTGAAGTAAAAGAGATGAATGATTTCAAAGCACAACACAGAAAGACAAGTCAAAGCATTTTAATGGAATATGCAAAGAATTGGGGTTGGAGAATAAAAAAAGGAAGAAATCATTCAGCATTTCTCAAATTGAAATAACAAAAACAAATTAGAGTTCTAGTTGAAATACTGAGAGACGCTATGGGGAAAAATGTTAATGATTCAGGAATCATCAAAAGAATGGGGAATTATTCAGCAAGATGGAAAAGGCAATCTCCAGTTTGATTTGGAATGGAAAGAGACTCCGAATAAGGAAAGCACTCCTTAAAAATAGAAAAAAGGTAGGAGGCATCTCACTCCCTGATTTCAAATCCTACTACACTGCTGTGGTGGTTAAGACAGCATGGTATTGGTACAATGACAGATACATAGATCAATGGAATAGAATTGAGAACTTGCAAATCAGCCCATCTACCTATGGTCAATTGATTTTTTAAAATTTTTATTTATTTATCTATTTATTCTTTTTATGTGTGCACCGTCAAATTGGATCTGACTGGTACAGATTGTTCCCCCTTCTTCAGCAGAGCATCTGGTGGATTTGAACCACGCACCTCTGGGATTGCAGTGCAGTTTCCTACCATGGTCAATTGATTTTTGACAAGGAGATTAAATCAGTTAAGTGGGGAAATGATAGCCTTTAAAACAAATGATGTTGGCAAAATTGGAAAAGTATCTGCATAAGACTCAAGCAAGATTCACACCTCACTCCATACACAAAACCCAACTTTAGGTAACTCATGGACCTAGGACTAAAACCAAGGACTATAAACTTCATTAAAGAAAAATTTGAAGAACTCTAGAAATTGTAATCCACAACATAAACAATCTTTCAAGTATCCTGAAAAACCTACAACCAGGAGAAGATAAAATAGATGAATGGGACCTTCTAAGAATCAAATCCCTATGCACATCTAAAAACTTCTCCAACAGGGTAAAAGGGAAGCCACAGACTGGGAAGAAGTATTTGGTAATGACATATCAGATAAGGGACTGATATCTAGAATTTATAAAATACTTGAGCTCCACAACAAGATAAAGATAAATAATCCAATTGAAAACGGACACAGGATATGAACAGACACTTCACCATAGAAGGCACTCAGATGGCCAACAAGCACATCAAGAAATGTTCAAAATTCCTAGCTCTAAGAGAGATGCAAATCAAAACAACTATGAGATATCATCTCACCCCAGTCAGAATAGCAAAAGTTAACAGAACAGCAAGCAACAAATGCTGGCAAGGTTGTGGAGAAACTGGAACCCTTATTCACTGTTGGTGGGAGTGTAAAATGGTGCAACCATGTGGAAGGCAGTGTGGCGCTTTCTCAAAAAGTTGCAAATAGAAATACCATTTGACCCAGCAATTCCACTACTGGGAATATACCTCAAAGAGACCGTAATTGCCACCCAAGCAGATATATGCACACCCATGTTTATCGTGGCTTTGTTCACAATAGCAAGGAGTTGGAAACAACTTAAGTGCCATCAACAAACAAATGGATAGAAAAGCTGTGGTATATTGACACAATGGAATACTACACTGCATTGAAAAACAAAGAACTCATGCAATATTATTCAAAATGGGTGACTCTGAAGGACATTATGCTGAGTGAAATATCTCAATCACAAAGGGACAAATACTGCATAGTGCCACTGTTGTAAAATGGGACTGACATCAGGGTTGGGGGGAGACTGAGAAAGATGGGATAAATAATGTATACTACATTGAAACAGGCAAGGGAGAAAACTGTTTAAAAGGGATATGTGATTAGGTATTATTGTCATGATAGGAATCCAGAATGAAGGCTGCATAGTGGAGTAGACCGGGGAGGGGGGGAGGGATTGTAAAATAATGGGGGAACTTTTCTTCCACTTTCAAAGAGAAGAGTGAATTGAGGTGGGGGGGTGGGTAGGGAGAAAAGTGCAACAATGAATGAATGGAAATCCAAAGTCTCTGTAAATTTTCATTAAAATTAATTTTAAAAAATGATAAAAAAAGAATGTGGAAGGAATACACTGAGTCATGGTACAAAAAAGAATTGGTTGGCACTGAAATATTTCAGGAAGTAGCATATGATTAAAAGACAACGGTTTTGAAGGAAAAAGTTCAAGCTGTATTGAAGGCATTGACAAAAAATAAGGCCCCTGGAATTGAGGGGATACCAATTGAGATTTTCCAATTAACAGATGTAGCCCAGAAAATGCTCACCAGTCTGTGCCAGGAAATTTTAAAGACCTGTCAACTGACTGGAAGAGATCTAGATTTATCCCCATGCCCAAGAAAGGAGATCCAACAAAATGTGGCAATTATAGAACATAATTATTATCAAATGCAAGCAAAGTATTGTTGAAGATTATCTAGAAATGGCTAGAAGAGTATACTGAGAAAGAACTACCAGAAGTTCAAGCTGGGCTTAGAAGAGGCCATGGCGACAGGGATATTATTTCTGATGGCAGATGGATCTTTGCAGAAAGCAGAGACTATCCATATGTGTTTTATTGACTGTGTAAAGGTATTATATTGCATGCATCAGAACAAGCTATAAGTAACCTTGAGATGATGTAAATTCCAGAACACTTAATTATGTTTATATGAAATCTATACCTACACCAGAGTGGAGTTTAGGGCTGTTGTACATAGGGTCGCTATGAGTCGCAGGCGACTCGACGGCACATAACAACAACAACAACAACATACCTACACCAAGAAGTTGCTGTCCAAACATAGCAAGGGAACACTGCATGGTTTAAAATAGAGAAATGTGTGTGTCAGGGCTGTATCATCTCTCCATACCTACTTAATTGTATACTGAACAAATCATTAGAGAAGCTGGATTCTATGAAGATGAATGTGGCATTAGGATTGGAGAAAGACTCATTATGCAGATAACACAACCTTGCTTGTAGAAAGAAAGATCTGAAGTTCTTGATGCAGAGGATCAAAAGTTACATCCTTCAGTATGGATGAAATCTCAATATCAAGAAAATAAAAATCCTGACCATTGGACCATTAGGCAACATTATGATAGTTGGAGAAAAGATTGAAATTTTCAATTATTTCATCTTGCTTGGATCCACAGACAACACCCTTGGTACCAACAGTTTGGAGACTGAGAGATGTTTACCACTGGAAAAGTCTGCTGTTAGGGACCTCTCCAAAGTCCTGAAGAGCAATGATGTCAGTTTAAAGACCAAGGTGTACCTTATTCAAGCCACAGTTTTTCCAATCACTTGCATCTGAGACTGGACAATAAATAAGGATAAGAGAAGACGCATCAACACACTTGAATTGCGGTGTTGAAGAAGAGTGCTGAATATCTATGGACTGCCAAAAGAACAAACAGATATATCTTGGAGAAAGTGCAAGCAGAGTACTCTTTGGAAGTAAAGCTAGTAAACTTCATCTCACATATTTTGGACATATATGTTCACATATGTTATTAGGAGAGGCTTTTTCTTAGAACAACACATCATGCTTGAAAAGGTGGAGGGTTAGTAAGGAGAGAAAGACCCTCAATGAGATGAACTAATACAGTGTCTGTAACAATGGACTCAAAAGTTGAGGATGATAAAGATATTTGAGCTCAGATCTGTTGTTGATAGGGTTGCTATAAGTAATTGTCAACTTGATGGCTCATAACAAAAACATCCCACACCATAGTCACAATCTATGCTGCCCTTAAACCCATTGTTACAGTCAATGTGTCAGCACATATCCCGAGGTATCTTCTCTCTCACTGATAAGAATAGCATCCTTTTTCTGAGTTTGGTCCTTCTTTATAACTTGTCCCCAGATACATGTTAGGGAGTCTCACTCTTGCTTCTAAGGACTAACCTACCTGTGCTTTTTCCAAGATAGATCTGCCTATTCTTGGAGAGTTTACAGATTATTCCGTAATTGTGACCAACACCACAATTCAAAGGCAAATTCTTTGGTCTTCCTTTTTTTCTTCCATTTTTCACATGTATATGAAACAAGTGAAAATACCCTGGCTTGAATTAGGCACAGCCTAATCTGTAATGTGATGTTCAATAAGTAACATGACTATAAATAGAGAAAAGACTGAAGCTATCAATGATTTCATTTTACTTGAATCCACAATTAATGTCTCTAGAAGAAGCAGTATAGAAATCAAATCATGCATTGCATTGGGCATGTCAGCTTCCAGGGACTTCAATAAAATACTAAAAAGCAAATGTATCACTTTAAAGTAGTGACAGCAAGAAAAGTGATTAAATAAACGTTATTGGACTATTTTTATGTTATGTGATTGGTAACAACTGGTTTATATTACCATCTATCTACCACTCACTTTTCTGTGTCTTGAATTTTATCTTAATTGGATGTTTACTGCCTGCTTTCATCTCTGTTCTGTCTTGGCTTCTGCTCTGCCCATTGCACAGATTGGTTTTCCCAGACAATACCACTCAATGAAGTCTGAGTTATTTTTTCAAAGCTAACCTCAAATATAGCTTTCTTCAAGAAAACCTCTTTCTAGCTAGGGATGTTTCTAGCCTCTGAATTTTCATAATAATAATGTTGTGATAATAATGTGTTAATATTTATCTGATGCTTACATAAGCCAGTCAAGAATCCTGGTAGTACAATGGTTAGGCATTTAGCTGCTAACAGAAAGGCTGATGGTTCAAATCCTTGCCCCTGACCCCAGTTGCTGCACAGAAGAAAAGACCTAGTGATTTACTACCATAAATATTGTAGCACAGGAAGCTCTATTGGGTAGTTCTACTTTGTCACTTGGGGTTTCTATGAGTTGAAATCAATTCAATAGCAACTCATAGAAACAGCACATGCCAATCACTATCCTAAATAATTTATATATGTTGTTTTTTGTTGATTGCCTTCGAATTCAGCACAACTTATAGAGATCCTATGATTAAAGGCCTGAAGCCCCTCTACAACTATCAACATTTATCCAAGTTCATAGAATTTCTGGGGGCATGTTGTTTAAGAAGTGGATGCCACTCTTGCTTCCAAATCTGTCATAGTATGTTATTGTTGTTATGTGCTGTTGAGTTCCCTGCAATGTATATCGACCTATGTAAGTGAGGTGGAGCTTCAAAATCCTAGCCTCCAAGGAGAGACTTGATTTCGCCCTCCCCAAGACAGACTGATTTGTTTTCTTGGCAGTCCATGGTATGTTAAAGACTCTTTTCCCGCACCACAACTCAAAGGCATCTATTCTTCTTCCATAATCCTTAGTCATTGTGTAACTCTCTGAAGCATAATAAGTAATTGAGAAGACCATGGCCTGGTTGTATCTTTGTATTTAGACTGACATCGTTGCTCTTTAGCACTCCGGAGAGGTCCATGACAGCAGATATCCCCAGTGCAGTTTGTCTTTTGATTTCCTGACTGCTAGTGTTAAGAGTGTTGATTGTGGATTGGAGCAAGCTGTAATTGCTAACAACCTCAATCTTTTCTCCATCTATTATGATGCTGCCAATTGGTTCAGCAGTGAGAATCTTTGTCTTCTTGAAGTTGAGCTTCAATCCATATTGAAGACTACATTCCTTGCCCTTTTGCAGCAAGTGCTTCAGGTCTTCTTCAGTTTCAGCAAGCAAGGTTGTGTCATCTGCATATCATAGGTTGCTAATGAGTCTTCCTCCAATCTTAATGCCACAGTCCTCCTTGTAAAGCCCAGATGATCTGTTCTGCATACAGATTGAAAAGGTATGCGGACAGGATGCATCCCTGACTCACTCCTAAGAGATTTAATTCTCACATTAGTTCTATGAAGTGGACTCTCCTATCAACTTCATTAAGTGAAGTTGAGAAAGAACTGATGCCCAGAGAAGTATGGCACCAGGATTTTAATCTAGGTTTTCTGGCACCAAAGCTCCTCTTCTTAACCATTATGCCACTTTGAACACTTCTTAGATACCTGTGATATTCTCAACTCAAACTCGAATCCTTGTCATTGAGTTGGAATCGATTCATAACTGATCCTCTAGTTGATTTTCAGAGGCTGTAGATCACATGGGAGGAGACTGCCTCTCATTCTCCTGTGGAACTGCTAGTGGATGCAAACCACTTGCCTTTGGGTTGGCAGGGAATCTCCTTACACACTATGTACATTTTACTGCACACACTTCCTGTCTTCTACAAAAATATGTTAGCTTTTAGTTTTAGAATCCAATGATTCTGTTTTCCTAAATTTATTTTCCTTATTTAAATAAAACTTCCATTTATACCTGCATCATGCTACTATAGTGCTCAGTTTTACTTTTAAAGCTTATTTGGTTTGGAGAGGCTGCATTATATACATATGCTGGTACTTCCCCCCAAACACATAATATTTTCTTCAAAACAACTCATTTGTTTCTAATAAAGAAAACAGAGTGCAGATATATTGACAAGAAAGATGACATCCATTCACTGAATGCTTGCTTTGCGCCAGTCATTGGCTGTTTTTCACCCAATACTTCACTTAACCATGATAATATATAAGATGAGGAAGAATCCCGTGGATCAGTAGCTAAGAATTTGTCTGCTAACCAAAAGGTCAGTAGCATGACCCTGCCAACCTCTCTGTGGGAGGAAAATGTGGCTGTTTACATATCACATACAGCTTTGGAAATGCTATGGAGCAGTGTTTCCTGTCTGTTGGTGTCATTACAAGTTGGAATCAAATTGATAGCCCACAACAACAAATATGGCACAGTGGTTCTAATTCATATTTTACAAACAAGACTCAGAACAAGTAAGGAATTTTCTTAAGGTCACATGATAATGACAGACCAGATTTCCCATTTTGGTCTGTCTCATAGATAAGCACTTCCTCTCCAATCATATGCAGATGTATCTGATGAGTAGGTGGAGAAATATAATAGACTCAATTCTCTTGTTATGAGCCAACAGCTGAAATACTTTCAGGCCATAGAGATAAGAAGGGGCTTTGTAAGACAAAGGTCCTCAGATTCTTTGTAAATCAGCTATTGCAAGAATACTTTGGTAATTAAAAATAAGACTTTCTAACATGATCAACTATTCATTCCCAAAGGAAAAAGGTTTTGCTCCCTAAAGGAAATTTCTTGATGTCTACAGATATTTTTGTTTGTTGCAGTGGGGAGGAGGGTGCTACTGATATCCTAGTGGGCAGAAGTCTGGGAAGTGATAAAACATCCCATCATGTATAGTTTCGGTTTCTTGTAGTAATATGTTATACAACCCATTATATAGTTCATTAGTATAGAGCTTGAGACAACTTAGGCTACGATGAAATGAGAATGAAATATTTAACATATTAGAGATGGTGCTATGGAGCAGAATATACTGGGGAAAATGATACAATAATTAGAGGGACCCCAAGAAACGAGGTCACAAAGTGGATTGTTTTACAGAATTTATCTTGGCCATTACTTAACTTGATACTCAGAAAATAGGGTTGTACTGATAGACACACTTTGTGACAAGACAGTGCTTAGAAAGCATGATTAGAATGAGTTGTGTTGGCATTAGGTGTCAATGGGTTGACTATGATTCATAGCAACTTTATGACTGAAACCTTGCTGTATCCTGCGGCATCCACACAACCTCAATGCACAAGCTCATGGCTGCAGTCACTCTGTCAATCCCTCCTGTTGAAGGTCTTCCTCTCTTTTACTGATCCACTACTTTTTCCAAGCATGAACTAGAACCGAACCACTAAATTGATAAAATCCCAAGGGATAATCAGATGGGTGTGTCAGAGGCAGTGCGATTGGCACAGGATAGAGCAGGGTTTAGGCTGTTGTATATAGGGTCGCTATGAGTCGCAAGTGACTCGAAGGAACATAACAACAACAACAACAACAAACAACAACAGCACAATTAATGTTGGAATTTCCCATAACTATTTCTGGGAGACCTTCTCAGAAGAAAACTCATAAATAGGTGAAAAGCAACTTACAATATATGGTGGGTGTGATGATGTCACTTTCTAGCTCACTGACAGGGTTCTTCACTAGACAACTATAATTTCCAATGTCCCCTTTAGTCACTGGAGTAATATGAAGAGTCTCATTTTGAGGAGAAAAGAAGTAGGAGGAGCTGCTGTGGACAGGTTTCCCATTTTTCAGCCACTGGTAAACCAGCCGGGTACCACCTTCCACCAGGCATGTGAGGGTCATGTTCCCCACATACTCCACTGCCCCAGAGGATGGTTGAATCTGCACCACGGGCTTTGTGACAGGATCTGCAATATTAAGGGGAAGAAAATACTTTTGTTTACCCAGGGAATAATAATAAACTTCTTTCAAATGCTGACAACCTTCAGGAATAACTCCAAAGTTTTTCCACTTTGTAAATGTAGACAGTTTAGACAATAATTAAAGAAGAGAATAAAGAGGCATGACAAAATACTAAAGAAATCTTTTATAGTCACAGATAATCAAAGTCTAGAACTCTACTCTTCACAGATTTTGTAATGAAATACTTTATTAAAAATGTAATTAGAGGTAGAGAATCCAGCTTTCTGACTTGCTGGTTTTTTGTGTCTTCCCTAACTATTGTACAAATTTTTTGGTCTGCTCTTCCATTGACTTGTCCTAAAGTCCAAAAGCAGGTGGTAAGCAGTAGATAGAGTGGAACCCAAGATTTTTTTTCACCATCTGCAGTCTTACAGTGCATGTACGGAATGGTATGTGGTGGATTGTGGAGATGTTTTAGAGAAACACATAAGCATCACTTACTTTTCCTTCCATATAAGCAAACTAATTATACACTTTTAATTGATTTGTGTTTTGTATTGCAACATGTTAATCACTTTAAGAAACCAAAACTTACATTTCTAATACTGACTCAATCTGAAACAAGAATAAAATGTCTTATAGGATTTGTATGAAAATGCAGAAATGGGAAAAAAATAAAAATAAAAATTTCTCCTGCTACAGAAATGAAATGCCAAAGAAGGCATTTAATATTATTTGGTAAAAAGATTAATTACCAAGAATGATGAAATGTTTATACACTGAATTTTTACTTTAGAATTAATGGAAAGGAATTCTATAAATATGCATAAGTATCTTCAGCATCCTTCACTAATCTTTGAGATTTCTTACATTATTTGAAAAAAAAAGTGAAATATCTAAAAGTGGCAAAATAAAGAGCATTTTTGATCTAGCAGTTCTCTCTTGTGTCTAGGAGAGATGCTTCCTTAATAATCTCTGATGTTGTTGTTGTTGTTGTTATGTGCCATCGAGTCGCTTGCGACTCA
The DNA here is from genome assembly GCF_000299155.1 of Elephantulus edwardii. Classification (NCBI taxonomy): domain Eukaryota; kingdom Metazoa; phylum Chordata; class Mammalia; order Macroscelidea; family Macroscelididae; genus Elephantulus; species Elephantulus edwardii. The sequence continues at coordinate 8,132,433 of NW_006399848.1, forward strand.
TAGAGACCCTATGTACAAGAGCTCTATGCCGTTCTATCCTGTGCCAACCTAGCCATCTCAAACGCACTCATTCCCACCACTCCACTCACAGAATTGATCCATTTCATTGAAGGTCTTCCTCTCCTGCGCCGCCCCTCTACCCTGCCAAATATGATGTCCCTCTCCAAGGACCAGTCCCTCCTTTAAACATGCCCAAAGTATGTCAGACGAAGCTTCAGAATCCTTGACTCCAAGGAGCATTCCGACTTCACCTTCTCCAGGACAAACCTGTTTGTTCTACTAGCAGTCCATGGTATATTCAACACTCTTCTCCAGCACCAAAGCTCAAAGGCATCAATTCTCTTTCTATCAACCCTATTCACTGTCCAACTCTCTGATACATAACACGTAATTGAGAAGACTATAGTCTGGATCAGGCGCACCTTAGTCTCCAGCCTGATGTTGTTGCTCTTCAGTACTCTTGCAAGGTCCCTCAGAGCTGACTTTCCCAATGCAATTCGTCTCTTGATTTCCTGGCTGCTGTTACCAAGAGTGTTGACTGTACACAGCAGGTAACATGTTAGGCTGCTAACATAAGGTCAGATGTTTGAATCTACCAAGTGCTCTATGGTGCAACAGTGGGAGATTTTCTCCCATATAAAGATTTACAGCTGTGGAAATCCAATGGAGGGCCATTATGAGTCAAATTTGTCTTGAAAGCAGTGGGATTTGTCTATGACTATAGGACACAAGAAATTCTAAGGAGCAACAATGTCAATGTAAAGACTAAGGGGTGTCTAATCTAATCTGTGATCTTTTCAATTACTTGTTATGTACCTGAAAGTTGGACAATGGATGACAGAAGAGTCACTGTCTTTGAGTTGTGGTATTGGAGAAGATTATTGAGCATCCAATGGACTGCCAAGAGAACAAATAGGTCTGTGTTGGAGAAAGTGAAACTGAGGTGCAACTTGGAGGCAAGAGTGATGAAACTCCATATCACATACTTTGTGTATGTTGTTAGAAAGTTCCAGTTCTTGGGAAAAGACACCTTGCTTGAAAATATGGAGGATCATTGAGAGAGAGGAAGACCCTTAGCAAGATGGATTGACATAGTGACTAACAATGAAATCAAGTATATCTGAGATGAAGACGGCACAAGTCAGGGGAGGGTACAGATCTACTTTTCATAGGGTCACTATTGGTCTGCTTGGACTTGAAAGCACCTTACAACAACAGGACACAAGAAGGATGAAGTGATATAGAAAGTACAGGCAATAGGCTCCATATTTAGAGTATCAATTTTCTAACTGGGGATGCTGCATCTCATTCAGATGAATCATCTTTACTCATGCTTACTTTCTCCCACATTGTAGCATCTATTTACCTGTTTATCTATCTAGTGGCCTAGTGGTAAAAAACTGCACTACACTCCTGAAGACACTCAGTTCAAATCCACCACATGCTCCATTGGAGAAGGATGGGAAATCTCCTCCTGTGAGATTAACTGCCTCTGAAAACCCACTGAAAGGTCAGCTATGGGTCCGTTCTGACTAAATAAATGGTAGTCAACAACTCAACAATGTCAATCTAGCTACCTGTCTGTCTATCTGTCTATTTATCTCTCTCTGCTTTTTCTTATTGTCTTTTAGTTAGCACTGACTCATAACTGACCCTCCAACAGATTTTTAGAGGCTGTAAATGGCATATGTGAGGAGACTGTCCATTTTTCTCCATGGAGCAGCTGGTGGATTCCAACTTCCTGCTGTTGGGTTGGTAGCACAACTTCTTACTTACTAGGCCACCAAAGCTCCCTTCCACAGAAGCAAGTCAATGATATGCTTTTAATTGTTTTATGTTCATATTTAACACTGTATCATAGACCCAATACTTAAGCTTAGAGAAGATATGAGAGAATGAAAGGTAAGAGTAAGGGAACTCAGTAGTTCTGAAACCACCAGCCTTTTCTAACATGAGTAAAATCAACTGAGTTCTATTTAATTTAATCTCTTTCCATCCTTAGCAATAACAAGGTAGTTGGAATAGCATCTGCTTACATTATTAGAATTTTAAAAGAAAATGTGTGTATTGTATAGAAGACGTTTGTGTTTTTCTCTTTTCAAACTATGTTTTGTGTGGAAATCTAAGGAAGACAGAATATGTGAAACAGAGAGTATGTCAACAGCCTTGGATGAGAACAATCATTAGGATGGTCACTGGTGTTATGATCAGCCACTTCCTAAAAATGTGTAATCAAAATGTAGGCGATTCCTATAAAGATATTTCTCTTTGTCCCCAAATGCCTATCAGGACCTCAAACAGACCTCACTTTATTAGAGACTAACAAATAATGGGGTTTCTATTTAAAGGATACAGCATATCACACAGGAAAATATTATCAACATCATCTCTAGAAAGTTCTCTCAAAATCCACTCTCTATGTACCTGCTGTGATAGCTTTAGGCACTGAGAAAACAAATAGTAAATAATATAAAGCTACAGTTTATGTAAGTCTTGTATTCTATGTAGGAAAGAGAAGCAAGCAAACAAAACCTATAACAAGTCCAGTGCAATGCGGAATTTGAAATTCACCCCCTCTCTGTGTATGAGAGAGAGGGAGAGAGGTAGAGGGAGAGAGAGAAGAAAAAAAGAGAGAGTCAGAGAGAGAGAGAGAGGAAAAGTGAGAGAGAGAGATTGAGATTGATTGATTATTCGTGACGGCCTAAGGAAAGGCTTCACAGTTGGAATGTTATTTGTGATAACACATAAAAGAAATAAGAGAGGGAAATGTGCTAACAAGTGGGATAAAGAATCTAAGAAGATTGAACAGCATATAAAGGTTTTAAATTATATGTTTAGCAACTTCTAGGAAGAACAAGAAGTATGAGGAAAGGAGGAGTAGGAAAAAGTCATATTCGTGAGAGGAGAGCCTACCAAGCTTTTTTGATCATTGTTAGTACATTGACTTTCATTCTGTACAAAATAGAAAGCTACTGGGAAATATTAAGTTACAAAGAACAGGAATAGAAGTTGGCTAATGGAATAATCTTGCTGAGGGCCCACTGTGGAATTAGTCCCTATAGTTGGGATGGTGGTGAAAACTTTTTTTATAGTTTGAAAGTAAAGCCAACAGGTCTTTCCTGTGGACCCAAAACAATAGAGTTGATATTTATGAAATTCAAAGAATATTACGAAGTAAGGAGAAAATCCATAGTTAAGTTTTGGTCATAAGACATTTGAAGAGTTCCACTTATATAATCAAATGATGAAAAGAAATATTTGAAAGTTAGTTGGCTCCAGGTTTCACCAAGGGATATTTCTAACAACTTCTATTGTTTCTTAAGTATGGTACTTTTATGAGTTTCATGTACTCTAAAATTTTTACCAAAATAAAAATCTTCATGTGACAAGAATAGGCCCTTTGCCACAGTACTAATGGGAAGGTAAGAAAGACTTTCTCCATATCATCATATCAGCAATTATACTTGACAGTTTCTAGGCAAAAGAAGAAATTCTTTTTACTGCTCCATTACCTTTTGCTTGGCATTGAGTATAGTACCTATATTTAATGTCATATTTAATCTCTCGAGAGCATCTTATGATATATAATATTATTAGAGTCCTGAAACAGAGATTTTTGAGGTTAAAGAATTTTCCCAAATTTGAAGTTGTTTTTACTGTTATGTGCCATTAAATTGGAACCAATTCATAGCTGACCCTTCAACAGATTGTCAGAGGCTCTAAACTGTATAGAAAATTGTCTTTCTTCCATGTAGCAACTGGTGGATTCAAACCACCTGCCACTGCTTTGTCCTTGCCCAGTAGGCTATCAGATTATCCTCAAAGTTGTAGAGCCAGGTGTAAATCCCTAGCCACCTAGATACCTGAGCAATTACTATTAGGCCACCCTGTTGCTCAGACATAGTTATAATGGACTCACCATCTACGGTGACTTGTATCTTCTGACTAGCTGAGAGTGTTCCATTTCCCTGAATGTTGACCTTCACGATGTAATTGCCTTCATCGGTGAACTGCAGTGGGTTGATGAGCAGAGATGCATTGGGGGGCATCATGGTGAACTTGTGCTGGTACTCCAGGTCAGGAACCACAGACTTATTCACAGAGCCCAGTAAGTATTTAGGCATTGTGTGGAGTCTCTCAAACAGCCATATGATCTGGATGTCTGAAGCCAAAGTTTGGAAACCATAGTTCACAGGGAGGTAGAGGGGCTGGCCCTTGACACCATGGATGGTGTGCGATGGTACTGTCACTGTCAGTCCCGAACAAGTACCTGCAAAAGAAAGGAATACTGTGAAGAGCCCAAGCCACATTTCAACATCTAGAGGGCAACAGAGGTGAGAACCCGATGGGCAAGAGTCCTTTTTGAGAAAGAAAGGCTTCCAGTTCCTGTCCATTCTAGTCCGAGTTCAGGCAGAGGTAAATATTTGCCTCTGAAACCCTCTGTATTTCACTAACTCCACCCAAAGAGTACAGCTCATTGCATGGCTTCCCTGAAGGCAAGATGAAAAGAAAAAGCAGAAGTTATTATCTACAACTGTTACAGAATAATGGGAAAAGGAGAACTAGAAAAGATTATATGTTCTAAAGTCCAATGAAACACTTGCCTCTACTAACATTGACTTTATTAATATGTAAATTGTATCATATCCTAACCAGACTCTATAGAGGGCTACTTCTTTCCAAAAATTGCCCCAAAGTTGGTGTCAGTCAGTGGCTTGCTATTTCACTACTGGCAGTTTCTTCCCTTGAGCCAAAGGCTTCAATGTAGATAATGTTTAAGAAAAATGTCATGAAACCATTATGAGTCAGGATCAGTACAACAACGCAAAGCCACAAAGTTCTAGTTCAGAGTTTTTACAAACACACTAATTATCACACAGTGAATATTTTTTTAATACATACTAACAGATATTTCTTGACTACTGGATTTTAGCATTTAATAATTAAATTATCTTACATTTTTAATTGTTCTACCTCCAAAATGTTTATTCTTCTTGATTGCTTCCTCCCCCCCATACTTTTCAAGGAAAAAGATCATTAATTTTGAGCATCTCAGTGTTAAAAAATAATATTAATCAATAAAAGAAACTGAGTGAAGCTATTTAAATTTTTAGTTGCAAATTGGAGAAACATTTACAATGAAGAGTAAAAATTATTACAGAGAAGAAGCACTTTTTATTGGTTTGCACACTTCAATTAATTGCTAGAAATCACACATTTTCATAGAAATAGGGTAAGAATAGTTTTAATATAACTGGTGGACATGCAGGATTCCATACAGCATTTTCTTGTAGAAAGTCAAAATAATTACTGACTGAACTCGGTTTCATAAGGACAAATACTGCATAAGGCCATTATTGTTAAAATAGAAGGATAGCTGGTAAAACATGTATGGGAACCCAAGGGAGGAAGGGTGGGAATTGAGGTGTGAGGATGGGTAGGGGCAAAACTACAGGGGTTGCACAGTTTGATGGATGCAGGGGAGGGAGGCAAGGAAATGAGAAGGATCCAGGTGAAAAGATAGGGTAACAATGGGAAAGGCCCAATGGTGATCAATTTTATAAAACATACTATCTGAGCATGATCGCAGGAGACATAGTATGAATGACGCATACTGTGAAACACAATGAATATGAACTTTATAAGCAAATCAATAAAAAAACCAAACCAAAATCTTTTCCCCAAGCCAACCACAGTTGCTATTCTTTAATTGGAATACTGTTAAAACAGATTGCATAGATAGTTCTTAAAAGACCAAAATGCCCAAGGCAAGCTTCATTTACTAATTAAGCTAAATTATTATTTGATTTAGAGACAGTTTTCAAGGGATTAGCTTCAGCTCAAGGTATAAGGTTCTAAGATAACCTCAAGGCAATAGCTTTGGGTGAGTTATTTCAACTTTGACGGTTCTAGAAATTCTGAGTTTTATGAGTATTAAACATTTTGTCCTTACTTAACAGTTCAAAAAGACAGTATTCTACCTCCTACCTCGATGAGGATCCACTGTTGTTAAATGTCTGGAAGCAGCCATCTAAAAGTACTACAATTGAACTCTCCCTGTCCAGAACAAAGAAGAAGGGAGAAAAGCAGATCAATTAGATTTAAAGACTTATGTTACTGTTGTTTTTTCAGGTGTCATTGACCCAAAGAACAACAGATTTGAACACTGTGCTATGCTGTGCCATCCTCACAATCTCTGACACACTCAATCCCATTGCTGCAGTCACCGTGTTAATCCTGGTTTAATCACCTGGGTAAGGGTTTCATCTCCTTCGGCATCTCACTATCTTCCCAAGCCGTATAGGAATCTTCAACTCCATAATCCTGAAACCTGATTTAGATCATACTCACTAACCACAGCTCACTGCTAACACCTCTAAAAGGAGTCACAGTAGAAGATCTTGGGTATCAGGCAAAACAAGTAGAGTTAAACAAACAAACAAAAGGCCAAACTTATTGACCTGAGAGCCTGGTGGAACCCCAAGACTGCAACCCTTAAGCTTCATTCCAAACTTGGAACAAATTCACCCCATGGTTCTACTTTCAGGGAAATAACAGACAGGCCTATCAGGAACAATAACACCAGGGAGGTATTCAGAATAATCAATCATATCAGGCCAAAAAGGTAGCATTTTCCCAGGTATAAAGCTAAGAAGGAATGAAGGAAGGGGTAGGATAGGATTCATGGAACCAAGAAGCACAGAAAGTGGGAAAATTGTGCTCGCAATAGTCTGAGTATTGTAATCAATATCACAAAACAAAACACGTATGAATGGTGGAATGGAAAACCAATTTGCCGGTAAACTATCACTCAAATCACAATAAAACAGGCAAACAAAAAATTATGCCCGCAAAAGCCAGGCAAGGAAAAAGCAATCAATATTAGAAAGAGAAGTTTGAGAGAGTCTATTTGCCTTTTACAGATGATTTCTCTGAGGAAACAGAAGGATGTAGGTGTGCTTATGTGAGGAATCAAGTTTCACCTAAAGTAAATTTTTCTCTTTGCTTTCCCAGGGTAGAGTTGGGAATGAGGGTTTCTGTGTTTTTTGGCTTCTGGCTCTCTGCAAAAAGTGCATGAGACCTTGGAGTATGCAGAGATGTTAGAGCAGAAAGTCTGGAGGAAGATACAAACATGAAGATGAGAGGAGGTTAGAAGGAAATGGAAGCAAATTCAACTGACACCGATTATATGGACTGAAAATGAGGAGTTCTGGTAGTGTAATCTCTAGGGAGTTGACTACTAGTTGTAAGGCTCAATGTCTCTGGCAGTTCAAAGCATCGACTTCTCCACAGGAGAAAGGTGAATAATCTTCTCCTATTCAGTTTATAGGACTGAAAACCCACTGGATGTTCTCACTTGACTGTGGTGAATGAGTGGCTCAGAGGGAAAAAGAGGAGTAATTTCCAGTTCTGTTTTAACCTCAGAAACCCAGTGAAAGGCCACTGTGAGTTGAAACCAATACAGTGGCAGTGAGGTTGAGTTCATGAAAAGAAAAAAAAAAAAAACCACTCTCAGTTTCTTTGGGCTCTGTATTTGTGATTGGTTTCCAACTTATTTACAACAGATGACTACAATATCAATATTTGTGATTTGGACAAGTAAAGGAGTTAAAAGATATGGGACCTTGCTTCTGTATTCCATTCTAGAATGTTACGAGGTACTAGAATGCTATACTTGAAGCTGTTTATAATTTGGATGATTAGAAAAAGAGGGAACAGGATGCTAAACACTCAAAAAAGGAGAGGATTGTACAGAATTAGGAAAGTCATTTTACTTCTCTGGAGTAAAGGCCTCTTTCTACTCTCTAAATTTATGTCTTGTGATATTGTCCAGGTAGCAGCTGTTTGTTTCTGGAGGGCCTATGTTTAATTCAAAGAGTTTAAAACATATGTTTAACAATTGTCAGTTTTCTAGTCTACTTATTACATTGCTAATCCCTGCCCTCTATATTTAAAGAAAGCTTCAATTCAGTGTGAAAATCCAAAGCCTTGTTTTGGGAATGGGATGACAAAAGCTGCAAGGCAGCTGTCTTAAATGCCTTCAGCGATTTTGGTGGAGAGCAGTTTGGCCACTGACATTACTCATTTTTATAAGACATTTCAAGTTCCACTTACAAACTACTGCCAAACCGAGATGGGGATCAACTGAATGCAATTCTCGCTAAACTGTTATTTAGGGCAGTCATTGCACAAGTACTCATTTTGTTTGTTTGTTTGCATATGTATTTATTTCTTTAGAGTGACTTTCCCCAGCCCCAAACTACCTTTGTAGCTGAAGTTGAAAAAGACTGTAATATTCTGGAAATGGCTAGAGACATTGTACTACCATGAAGAGCAAGGAACAGTTCAACAGCTCAGCCCACTGCCGCTCACTCAGTTTTGACTCTTAGGGACACTCCACTGGTTTTCCGATTTGCTCCCTCAGGAACTGATGGAGGATTTTAACCACTGGAGACTCATAGCCTTTTAGTAACTGAAACAGCTCACTTTGAATTATGTCACCAGAGCTTCTTGGCTAGTATCATCAGAACAGAAATATTAGTAACCTTTAGATCTTGAAATAAAATGTTGAATTTTAAGTAAGACTGGAGAAAATATGACTAAAGTAGTAGATGATAATTTTATTTAATATCTAAACAAATAGTGTAGATGAGAGGAAAATTAAGCTTGGAAACAGATTAAAATAAAACAAATATTGTAGACCAGGGAAAATGAAGCTATTGTGATAAGAAATTGCATTTTAAATAATTTTTAAAGGATAAAAATCAAATTTTTAGGATTATTTTAGAAAGTGTAACATGTAACAATATCCCAAATAATATGTTATTAACAATATCACTGAATATAGTAAATGTTTCTATAACAAGTTACAATAAAAAGTTTGTAAATGTGTGCTGTCTTGATATGTGTATGACAGTGAAAGACAGCATAGCTGTTACAGCAGCTTTTTGCTTAAAGACTATATCTTTAAAAAGAATTCAACAGATAAATTATAGCTAACAGGTTATAAGAATGTTAGCAAGAAATGAAATTTCTTTATACAGTATCTGATGTCAGGTCCTAACAACTTTTTATTTTGCAGGAAAGATACAAGTCTATTGAAATGATGCAATCCTTACTTTCATTGAAATGTGAGGAGTAAACAGATAGTTGGATTCTTCTACATTTAAGAAGCATATACTGTTGAACTGAGATATTTGTCAGTACAGATATGATCAATTCATGCTGTCAAAAGAGTAATTAACCATTTTTTTTTAAAAAAACCTCCTTCCTTTGGAGAACGTTTTCAAAAGTTCTTTATTTATGTGTTGTTATGTGCATCAGAGCTGGACAATGACTATGGAGGGCATAAGAAGAATCAATGCCTTTGAGTTATGGTGTTGAAGATTATTGAACATACACCATGGGTTGCCAAGAGAACAAACAGGTCTTCCCTGGAGAGGGAGAAGCCAACTTGCTCCTTGGAGGCAAGAATTGTGAAACTTTAGCTTATATACTTGGGGCATGTTGCCAGGAGAGACCAGTTCTTGGAGCAGGACATCATACTTGGAAGAATGGAAGGATAGCACAAGAGGGGAAGATCCTGGAGGAGATGGATTGACACTGCAACCGGAGCCATGGGAGATAGGTGTGTCAGAGACAGTGATAGGGCAGGGTTCACAGCTACAGGTGCATAGAGTCACTATGAGTCACAGGTGACTCGACTGCACATAACATGTGCAGTTGAGTTGAGTATGACTCCTAGCAACACTATGAACAGACCTGATCCCTGACCTATCCTGTGCCAGCCTCAGCATCTCTAACACAGTCAAACCCATTGCTGCCATCACTGCGTCAGTACATCTGGTTGAGTGCCTTTCTCTCCTTCACTGACCCCTCACCTTTCCAAGCATGATATCTCTCCAAGGAACATGGGCTGTGTGAGACAAAGCTCCACCCTTATCTCCAAGATGCAAAGAATTAAAAAGATTTAAAAAAAATAAACTTTTTGGTGCAACAAGTGAACCTCAATAACAGAAATTCTATAAAACTGATGAATTTTAAAATTTCTTTTTCAGTCAACATGTTGGACTTAATGGAACTTAAATTTTAATATATTTTATATTTTATTATAGTGAAGCCTATGAGAGCTAGAATTGACGGGTCTGGCTTGTTTTTTCCAAGTTTTGCATTTTCTGCTCTTGACGTGGTGCAGTCTCCACTTTTCTATTTGCTCTCTAGTTAGTGAAAATTACTTGTATTATCCTTTTTTTACTAGTTCCCTCCTCATAGAGGTTCCAGATTTCACAGGTTTTATGGTAGAAAGTTGAGTATTATTAAATTGGCTAATACATTTTTAAAGGAGTCCTGGTCGTGTAATGATTAAATGCTTGGCTGCTAATCAAACGTTGGTTGTTTCAATCCACCCAGTAGCTCTATGAGAAAGAAATCTAGAGATTTGTTTCCATTTGCAGTCAAGAAAGCCATGTCAAACGTGGTCCATGTGAACCAAACCAACTTGACAGAATCTACAACCAGTAAGACTTTAGTACTAAAAAGGAAACTCGGGCTTTCCTTATCTACGGTATCTGCTGGCAGGGTCTGTAGAGTGTGACTTTGCTAACCCAAAGGTAGCACCTATCTGGTGGTTCAAATTCACCGACAGGTCTGTAGGAGAAAGATGGACAGTCTTCTTTCTGATTTACAACCTCAGAAAAACCCCTGCAGGGTCAGCTATGAGTCAGTTCCCACTTGAGAGCAATGAATAAACAAGGAAAATTGATAATTCCAAAGAGAGAAAGATGCTCAACAAAATGGATTGACACAGGGCCCGATGGAAACAATGGGCTCAAGCCTCTGAGACTGTGAGGATGGTGCCTGATAGGGCAAATTTTAGGTCTGCTGTTCATAGGCTTGCTATGGGCCACAGTCGACTTGATGGCACTTAACAACACAGTTGTGGCCCACTTGTGCGTGTGACTTGTAGCACTTAAGGTGTCTTTGCTAACTTCATATTTTCCTTTATTTTTAAAAGGGAAGAACACACATTTGCACTTTAAAAAATGGGATCTATTTTGAGTAATATTGCACGAGTTCCTTGTTTTTCAATGCAGCATAGTATTCCATTGTGCGAATATACCACAGCTTCTCTACCCATTCGTTTGTTGATGGG
>NW_006399848.1:8143909-8151355 GCF_000299155.1 Elephantulus edwardii
GCAACAATGAATGAATGGAATTCCAAAATCTCTGTAGATGTTCATTGAAATGAAAAAGAAACAAACTAAATTAAACAAAAAAAAATGGGATCTAAAATTACAGCAATAATCTCTCCTTTACAGATTTGTCTTAAAGCAAGAGTGTGACAGAGGTATGTTCAGTATTAAGGGACACTTAAAATCTTAGTGCAAGATTTGTCTATATTTCAGCAACAGAATACTCCCTAGACTCATTTCACTGTATTGAATATAAACATCAGACCTCTTCAAAGTGACCTCTAGCTGCAGTTCAGAAGAATTGGCTTTTACTTCCCTATTGCCATACACAGTATTAGCAAACATAACACAACTACTGTTGACTGAAAATAAATGCATGCACCTGTAAAGAAAATAGAAACTGCAAAGTTGTATTTTGAATAAATTGTACAAGCCTCATTTGGGGTTTTATTTTATGGGTTATTTTAAGCAAAAGCACACATAAATTGAAAATTCCTTAAAAGCAACAAAAGGTTTTCACATTGCCTGTGTTTTTTTACAACATATTATGTACAGAAAAAAGTAAATCTGAGTAAGAAAGAAGTCTTAAGCATGAAACCTATTTCTTGGAAATGTATTTTATTTTAATCTAATTCTTCAAATGAATCACCTCTAAGTTCTAAAGTCAATTATAGTAATTTTGCTTATGAAGTAAAATACATCACCCTTTTAAAGGTAGGCAAAGTTTACAAAAAGAAATAACCAGTGATGGTAATTGTTTAATTTTTTTTTAAATAAAGAATTAATATAGGCTTGAATCAAGAACACAATCACCATAATGACTAGAACTATCATTGTTCTGGAATAAGCCTTAAAATACTGCCCAAATCTTCATTTCATATATGTGGGATATGTACAATATTAGGTGTAAATCTGAATCACAATCACAACTGCAATAGAAGCAATGACAGTATAACTACAAAAGAAAGCTTCTAAACGACTGAAGAAGGCTAAAACTTTCACTGCTTATTTAGACAAGCTATTAACATTTAAGGGCAAGAGCTTTTTAAAAAAAATGTTTGTCTGTTGAACAGAAACAAACCAAGAAACAAATTTGACTTAAAACAAATATGGAAAACGGAAAAGAGAACATTTGGTAAAAATAATGTCGACAGATAAAAATAGCTCCTGTGATTGAAGAGAAACTCGGTTAAGCCAAAAGGTTAAAAGAGGAACTGGCGAGAAGTATTAAAGCGCAGAGGGAACTGTGACAGGCATAGACACTGTTAAAGAGAAAAGTGAAGATATTCTTGATAAATAGCCCTTTATAACACATTTCAGCATTATTTATAATTCCCCCCAATTCGGAACCTCACCTTAATCTATATTGATAAAACAGGGAATTTTAACTATAGCAGAACCAATAGCATGCAATAGTAACTTTAACTAAAACAGTGGATAATCACTTTCCTAAGTTGTTTTGAATTTCATTATAAATTATCTTAATTTCATGACCTATAAAAATGTTTTCATTAAAGACTAAGGAACTTATAAACACTGTAAAAAAAGAAATTCATTAGACTTTTAGAATGTACTAACTTTTTAAATGAGTGCTAATCTCATTAAGTGTTGTTCTGAGAAAACAATTAAGATCTGTTTATTAAAACTCCATCTCCTAAACGTTTGTTTCTTTTCTGGAACAAAGTGTGTTATTGTTTAAAAGGTTCTCAGCTGCTCTTTAATTATCTGATAGAATCTACAGCCTAAATCAAATGTTTACCTCATGTCCACAATTAAAATAAAAGCAGGTACAGTGTAGTTCATGTATTGCCTTACCTAAGAGAAGAAGGTATATTTTGCACTGAAGGACCCCAATTCTGCTGCCAAGGGGCGCCATGAAAGCATCCTGTCCCATGCATGCAGTGCCCTGTTCCAAATGGTAACTTGGTTCATGGACCAGCAGCTGCTGGTTTATTTGCTAGGGAAATTAGCAGTGAGGTAACAGACCCTATCCTGCCTCTTGCTTCTGTGATTTGAATATGGAATGAAGGTGTATACAAAGGATACTGGGAGTAGGAACACCTGTTAAATATATGTATATAGACTCTGAAAATACAGGCTTACGACTTTCACAATAGTTTCCTACAGGTTATGAGTAATCATCTCTTTCATAAATTATTACCTATAAATAATCACAAGATGAAAAATACTCTTTTGCGGGGACTCTCTTGAAAAACAGTATGAATTAGAATGAGAATATACAGCAAAGTCCATTAAAAACAAAAGCAGATTACCTATCATGACAAAATAAGCATCTTTAAAAAGTCTGCTTTCTAGGAAAATGTGTTTAATAAATCTGCTAAACAAAATTTTCATGAAATTCAAAATAGAGAAGTAGAGTATCTTTAAAAATGTATTTTTTAGTGCAATTCTGCTACTAAGGTTTTATTCATTGTATTTTTAAAAGCAAAGCACAGGTGTGTTTCCAAGTGACCCTGAAGCACAGACTACATAATTATCAGTGAAAGCTTTTGTCCACAGACGATATCTGAGTCTCGATTTTCACAGCTGAACCACTGAGGAAGTGAACCAATGACTGAGAGAAGATCTTGGCTTCACTATTTTGTCTTTTCATCTTGGCCTCTTCATTGTGATGGCAGCATTTGGTCTGAATAACTGACTAAGTTACAAATCACCATTCATTTGCAGGAAAGCTTCTGGTACAACTTTTCTATATAAAATGAATCAAATTATGTGTCATGTAATTTTTAAAAATGTCGTTGTTTTGCTTATAATCCTTCATATACATTGTGTTATATACATTCATATACATGATGTTTATATAATTACTATTCATCTATGCCCATTATCACCCCTTCTTTTCAAGTTGTCATGAACTCTTCCCATTCCTTCACCCCCTCCTCTGCTCACTAATCTCTACTATCATAGTGATTCTGCCCCTTCCTCTTCTTTTGCCCTCACTTTCCCCCCTCCCTTTACCCCTTTGAACGTTTATATTTATCTAGTTCGGTTATCCTCCTATTTTCACAGCAATGGTCTCATGCATTTTTAATGGTAAAATTTCACTGAAGAAGTTCAATGATGAGAAAGGAAGAACATGCCTATGCATTCATTGTATGTGTATGTGTGTAAGAATGAAAGTCATTTTGGAATCCAAGTTTGGAAATAATTTTGGTCTTAAGGATCCCAACTGGTCTAGAAGGGAGTCTTATAGGTAAACAGTGAGCGACAGTTGAGAAACCTGAGTGGTCTTCACCGAGTAGTCAATTTATAATTTCTCCTTGCTTCAGAAAAACGGTAAGCGTTTCCTTCCTAATAAAAAAAAACAAACAAAATGGTACATATCTAGCCCTTAAATTCCAGACATCATCTATTTCAGGTGTTATTTCATTGCAATTTAATTTAATCACATACTTATTTTCTTCTCTGAGCTTCTGAAATATAGAGATTGGTCTTATGATTTATGGATTCCCAGCACCTACTGCAGACTTAGGTAATATTTTTATATTGTTCCACTGAAAACTAAAAATGTTCTTTGGCCCGTGTATTCTAATTCTCAACTGACTCTTAAGAATTGCAGACAAACTTTATATTTCACAAAATATAATTTGGAAAAGAATGATGGAAGTTCTAGAAATTTTAGACAAGTTCTTCCTTATCACACACACACACACACACACACACACACACACAGAATGAGAGAGAAAGAGAATGTGAGAGTTTTATTCAATATAAATCCCCAGTTGCTTTTATTAGATAGGTTCTTTCTAACTTATTTCATGGTAAAGGTTGCTATGTATTTGGGAAAATAATAAAGACAATATAGTGAGTTTTTCCCAAGGTTAAATTTAAAGGACTGTTCTGTATTCTGAGGCTCTTTTTCCCTTTTTTGTATTTAAAATGTTTTATGATATAAGATGCTACATAAATAAAAGTAAAAATCAATCACAGTTGTGATCTTTTCATACATACATTAAAATGACAATACCTATAATGAATGGTACGACTCCTGTTAGGCATACAGATGACAGATCGCCCTCTAGTGGCTGATAGTAGGTATAGAGTCTTACTTTCTGGAACAACCTCTGAATTTAGGTTTACAGATCTAGCGTCCCAGGTAAGGAGTTGTGCTTACAACAGAAAGGCATGTTTGAATACACCAGTTGTTCAGCAAAAAGATGGGCTATCTAATCCCATGTGATTTACTGTCACTGGAAAGCTGCTGGAGAATCAGCTATGAGTTGGTTCTTGATGGCACACAATAAGGACATACATTAGGTTTATAGAAGTTAGGGAGCTTCAATATTTATTACATCTGAAGATCAAGAAAACAGAAATGCCATTGGGTCAATAGTCAATATCATGATAAATGGAACAAAGATTGAAGTTCTCAATGATTTCATCTTACTTGGAACTCCAATCCTATTGTACCCTTAGTACAATAGTCACCCTTACAATAGAACACCCTTAGTACAATAGTCAAGAAATCAAGAGGTACTGCATTGGAAAAATCTGCAGACAAGAACATCTCCAAAGTTCTAAAGAGCAGTGTTGCGAGTTTAAAGGCTAGGAAGCACTTGAGTCAAGACATAATCTTTTTAATTACTTGCTATGCGTGTGAATTTTGGACAATGACTAATGATGACAGAAGAATTGATGCCTTTGAGTTGTGGTCTTTGAGAATACTGACTATTCCACAGGCTGTCAAAAAAATAAAAAAAAAAAAATCCAAACAAATAGTTTTGAAGCAAGTGCAACAGGTGCAACCAGGGTGCTTCTTATAGGCAAGGATGGTGAAACTTGTCTCATCCCCATGGGTATGTTGTTAGGAGGGTCCAGGCCTTGGAATACGACACCATGCTTGGGAAGATGGAGGATCAGTGAAATAGAAACAAAATCCCTCAACAGATACATTGACAGTGTCTGTAATGATGGGTTGAAGTATACCAGCCATGAATAAGATGCCACAGGTTTATATTTGTTATTCATAAGGTTGCTCTTGGTTGTAGTTGACTTGATGGCATCTAACAATAAGTGGCCTAGTGGGTAGGGAGTTAAGCTTCTATTCCTAAAGCTGGTGGCTGAAAACTAATAGTTGGTCTGATGGAGAAAGATAGGCACTGGCTGGCAGCTGATTTAGTCTCTGACATTTCCAGGCTGTTAAATATAGTCACCTATAAATAATTATAGCCTCAGGATCCGAAGAAAGGAGGGCTACTATGAATTTGAATTGACTTGATGGTAGATATAGATCTACATTACCTACTTATCCACATCTGATGCAGAGTAGAATGGTCTCTGGGACTACTTGGCATACAGGGGATCACTATGAGTTGAAATAGATTTTATGTCAAGTAACAACCAAGTTGTAACATCTTAGGTTTTTGTTTGGTTATTTAGATCTAGGATTATTGTTTACTATCACTATTGTCATTTTGACAGGAAGACAGGACAATTTGAACCTGGCTGAGGGCCACAGATGACAATCACCCACCTTCGGCTTGATAGCACAGCTTCCTTCCACTAGGCCAACGTAGCTCTCTCTTGGTCATCATCATTGTTATTGTTGTTTAATGCCGTCAAGTCGTAGACGACTCATAGCGACCCTATGAACAAACAGCCTAAGCACTGTTCGTACATAGAGTTTCCAGAGGCAAGCCATTTTGGAAGTGGATGCCACTCCTGCTTCTAGGTGGTATAGCACTGGTCTGTGCCTTGCTGTACAGAGGTAACTTGTGGTTGCTGTGATGCTGAAGCCTGTGACAGTGATGTGCCAATCGTGGTAATGGGCACCCATGGTGGACAGTGTTGGCTGGAGCTTCCCGACTAAATCAAGCCTGGAAGCAGGAGCGGCATCCACTTCCAAAATGGCTTGACTCTGGAAACTCTATGTACTAACAGTGCTCAGGCTGTTCATTCATAGGGTCGCTATGAGTCGTCTACGACTCAACGGCATTAAACAACAACAACAACATCACTATTGTCAGGATTTCCAGTCTGACTTGCTTTAGATTATGGAAATAGTAAAGTGATGGGTGGAAGTGAAACTCTTTGGATTTTTACTTTGCTTTCCCCCTCCTTGGCACCTATCCAGAGGAAGGGAAGATCAAAGAACAAATATTTCTAACCCTAGCTGGCCACTGATGGGCAACATCATGAGAGATTGAGAAAAGATAGAAACTGTCAACGAGTTTGTCTTACTTGGATCCACAAACAATACACTTGGTACCAGCAATCAGGAGATCAGGAGACATACTGTACTTAGAAAGTCTGTGGTCAATGACCTCTTCAAATTAGTGAGGGAAGATGTTTGGGAACTTGGTTTGAGGACTATGGTGTACCTGATTCTGGCCATCTTCTTTTCAGTCACTTGCTATGCATCTGGCAGCTGGACAATAAGTAAGGATGATAGAAGAATAAAAGCTTTGTGTCGGCTTGGGGAAAGTACTGAGTATCCATGGACTGCCAAAAGAACAAACAGACATGTCTTGGAGAAGGTGCTCCCAGACTGCTGTTTAGAGGCAAAGATGATAGTTTTGGCTCACATACTTTGGACATGTTGCCAGATCGGGTGTTCATAGGGTCACTTTGAGTCACACTGGACTTGAAGGCACCTACCAACAACCACTACCTTAGCCTTAGGGAGCTCTCGTGGTTTCATCTTGTTGTTAACCCTCTAGGCTTAACACATCGACCCATGCCTTGGACTCTAGTGGTTTTTCAGAAGCAGTAAATTTTACTTTCCCATCCATTTCCTGCGGGGCAGCAGGAGGATTCAAACCACGTGCCTTTAGGATTGCAGCACAGCCTCTTACCACCAGAGCTCTCTTTGCAAACAGGAGGAGATCGTTCATCTTTCTCCCTCGGAGTGGTTTATGGATTCGAACGCGTGTCTCTGAGTTGGCAGCATAATTCTTTAGCACTAGGTTATCATAGCTGGGCTTGTTGTTAGGAGTGTACGACCCTAAGTGACCTTATCAACAACAGACTAAACCCCGTCCTAATCTCACAATCTCTGACACACTCGAGCCATTGCTGCAGTCACTGTGTCAATCCACCTGGTTGAGTCTTCCTCTCCTTCATCGTCCTCCTACCTTTCGAAGCATGTTCTTCAAGGAAAAGCCTCTCACAGCAACATGCCCAAAGTATGCAGAGGAAGCTTCACTATCCTTGCCTCCAAGGAGCACTCAGGCTACACCTTCTCCAAGATGTATCTTGGCTTAGTGGTGCGGTATTGCTCTAGTAACCCAATGGTAAGCGGTTAGAATCCATGGGAGAAAGATGGGCAATCTCCTTTCTTGCAGTTTACGGCCTCTGAAAACCCTTTGGAGGACTCTGTAGAAAAAAAAGATGGACAGTCTCTTCCCTTTAAAAGAGTTAAGCGCCTCAGAAAGCGAATATAAATCACTAAAAATAGAAATTCCGTTTAGAGCAGTGAGCTTGGATTTT
>NW_006399848.1:8151617-8200522 GCF_000299155.1 Elephantulus edwardii
TTTCAGATCACCCAGGAGTCCTCGCTCCAGTTTCACCTTCTCTCGTTCTGTGTCTATACACTAGTTTTGAATTTCTTCCATTACACTCGTCGGGGACTTCATACCAGTATCCTTCAGTGTTTGCTCCTGTCCTTTGATAGATGTCTGCTCAATAATGAGTTAGATTTCTGTGTCGCCTTAACAGAGGTACGCAGACGAAACATTTTCAGCGGGGACTGCAGTCCGCCAAGTCACCTAGAACCAGATTTGCAGATTTAACTGAAACTCCCGCTCTATTACTTTCTGGGAAATGTAGTCCCGCCTGGCCCTCGTTCATCCACTACTCTGTCCTGCGGTCGCTGGAAAACTACAATTCCCAAGAATCCCAAGACAGGAAAGATCAAAGAGGGGGCGGATGCTCACGTGATCACCACTATGGCTTCCCTGTGTTGGAGCTCGGTGTTGGGTGGTTTAGCGTGATTTGTTAGTTTTTTGCTTTTACTTATCCCGTACGACTTCGACATGCAAAAAATAAAATCTCTCATGACCCGACAGGTAAGTAACGGCATCCGAAGGAAAAAAAGAAGGCTTGCTTCACCTGTACTAGCAGGGAATGAGCCGAGATATTCTGTCTCTGGCCCATTGCTGGCGAACATCTAAGTTGTTAATAATAATAATGCAAGTAGTTAGTGTCAGGTAGCACGAATGGGGAGCCTGTGCACACTCTGGGAAGCTCCCTTTGGCCTCCTGAATCTGAGATCTACTGGAGCTGGTGTCAGAGACAGGCTGTACAGTAGGCCCACGAGGAAATCAAAAGACTACTTCCTCTCCGTTTTATGGTCTTCCTTGTGACAGCCTTATAGGGACCCCTACTTTTGGACTGTCATCTGTGAGCCAGGGTAGATAGTTGTAGTTTGTGCAGAAAGACAATCTGGAAAGCGTGAAACGTGAATAATTTGAAGTCACCATGGCTAGCTTTGTGCCTTTAGGCGAATCTTCATTCCTTGCAATCCAAATTTCTAGATGCAAATGCAAAAATAACAACCTGTTTTATCTTTATTAGTTAGATTGCTGTTCGTTCATATGTGAAAGCCCTATGTAAAATTGTAATTTAACAAATTAATTGTTGTCTTGACAAAATATAGACCTTTTATTTTTTGCTAAAGCAATCATGCCTGATAGGAAATTTTGGCTATACTTTCTCTCCCTAAATTCATAAATGTTAGATATGTCTTTAATAATAATGATACATTTTCTTCAAGTAAGGAGTGGCAGATATTTTTCCTGACGCATATAGTGATCACAGCTTGCTTTAAATTACTGTTTATCTTGACTCTTGATATTTTACTAGGCTTGGCTATGCTTTATTATTTTAATCTGAGAAGAAAAGAATTTAGATCTGCATTTTAGATCAACATAGTTTTAGATCCTTGAGTGAGGGGGAGGATAATCTCGTGAAAGGTTCGTTTGTGGTGTTTTTGTTGATTACATAAAGAAAACATACTCCAAATTGAAGTTTCATTTGCGAGTTCAGAATTTGCAAGCGATGCGAATACATAATAAGTCGTCAAATTCTGGTGGACAATGCATAAATGGGTCTTAACACTGTAAGACTCTGCTCTGCAATCCGGAGTCTTGCAGTTCAAATCCATCAGGAGAAGTATGGGCAGTCTCCTCCCGTGAGATACCTGCCTCTGAAACTCTGTTGGAAGCTCAGCTACGGATCAGTTTTGACTCAGTGGTACACAAACAACGTGGCTATTTTACTATTGTCAAGTTATGCTGTTAGCGTCATGAAAGTAGACTATACCCCTATATTTGTAGATACAGCCTCAAAAATAATAAAGAACAGGAAAAAATTTTCTTGAATAAAGTAGCTAAGTGGTAACATTTAGATAGTTTTCATATTTGCTGAATGTTAGTATTATGCTTCATTTCTTGCTTGGGGCTTGTATTGCATGTTATTTTAGAGCCTGCTCTGTCACATAGTGGTGTGACTGTAGCCAAGTCACCTAACTTTTAAACTTCTCTTTCCATACTTTTGAAATAGAAATAATAAAATGTATACCATAGAGAACTTGGTGGTAATGTTTATATGACACAATGAAGTGAAATAAGTAAAGGAATTTATAGTTGCTGGACTTTCTCTGGGGAATACACCATCATAGCTATCACTCTGGCTACATATATGTTTTATGAGTGGAAAGCTGGAAATTACAACAGGATTTTAAAGAATTCATAATTCCAGGAAGACTCTTCTTGGTTTTTTGTTTGTTTATTTTTTTAATAAAAAACAAAACAAAACCAAAACCCATCCCAATATCATCAGTATTCCTAAACTGTCTTTGAATGAACTTTTTTTGGTTGACATTTAATTGTTGCTTGCAGTGCACTACATGTTAGTCAGCAGTGTGATTGTTGTACAACAACTTTGATTGGTTTAGTGCCTTTTCACTTTAGTTGTAATATTAAGTGGAAGTTTAAAAGAAGTCAAGCTACTAGTGATGATAAATGTCAATTTTCTAAATGTGCTGAAAATGATAACTGTTAAGGCTCTATCAGTTGCTTATTAGTCTTAAGCAAGTCAAATAAGGATTGAGTTAGGATAGAAAATGAAACCAAAGACATATTTAAAGAATTATCTATGGAATGTTAGAACTATACTGAGTAAAAAATTAGGTGAAATGAGTTTTATACACTTGAAAAAAATTTTTATTAAAAATTCATAATTGTATTTCTAGTAAACCTTGACTTACATGCATTTGATCATTATCATTGCATAGTTTTAATAATCTGTAAGCTATGAAGGAGGGAGCTCTGGTGACATAGTGGTAAGAAACTGCACTGTAGCCTTCAAGATATGCTGCTCCACTGGAGAAGGATGGGCAGTCCCTCTTGTGCCTAAGCTGCCTCTGAAAACTCCCCAGATGGTCGTCCGTAGGTTGGTTCCGACTTGACGATACACAGCAACAACAAGAAGTTATAAAAGTAAGGATTTTAATTAGTACTTTTTATGAAATTAAACAACATTTTACAAATAAGAATGCACAAAGTTGTTTTATAAGGCTACAGAATATATTCTTGATCAGAGATATAAAACTAGAGTCTATAAAATGTATAATTTCTATTATTTCAACTTAGTTTGGAAAAAAAATGGGAGGGAGGACTTTGCCAGTTTCTTTTGATTGGATGAGATCTTGGCATTAAGCTTTCGCCATTATATTGGCCTCTGTTCTTTCAATTTATTCAACAGATGTTTCTTGAGCACTGTGTGCCAGGCACTATTCTAAGTTTAGGAGCTACAGCAGTAAACAAAACATGCAAAATCTATGGCACATATGAGAAAGAACAGGGAGGCCTCTGAGCTTTTGGCCGTTTGAGGTTGTGCATAATTGTAGATAGAGTGCCCATGGAAGGCCTCACTGAGAAGAGATCATTTAAGAAAACACTTGAAGATGGTGCTAAAGTAAACCATGTGGATGTCTGTGATAACTAGCAGCATGCCTGGAGGGAGGAAAAGCAAGTGCAAAGGCCCCAAGACAGGAGTATGTTTGAGGAACAGCATGAGGCAAGCATGGCTGTAGTAGGAGATGAGTTCAGAGAGCTGGGGACAGGAAGACAGGTCAAGGAGACCCTTATAGGCTATAAGAAGGCTCTGGTTTCTATTGCGAGGAAAATGGGAACCAGAGGAGCTATAGTCTAAATAATCTTAGAAATGGTCAATGTTAAAAATAGATTGAAAGAGAAAACAAGCAAAATAGAGAGAAAGTGAACTCCATAGGGAGTTCATGCCAATTGAGAACTGCATTGTGGATATAGTATAAAGGAAGAGTTGACAGGATTTCCTCAGGGGTTAGATTTGTGCTGTGGGGGAGAGAATCCTCAATGAGCAACTGCATAGATGTAGTTTATTTAGGTGGAGAAGATTGAGAGGGAGGGAAGGAGGATCAAGAAAGGAAAAGCTTTCTAGACTTGTTAATTTTCAAGCTTCTTAAATACTGAAGTGCAAGGATAAGGTAAGCAGTTGAATAAGTGAGTTTGGATGTTTAAGAAAATAAATATATGGGAGCTACAAACACATAGGCAGTAGACCAAAGTCAAACCTTTTGCCATCGAGTCAATTCTGATTGATAGAAGTCTGTTGTGATGAACTGCACCATTGTATTTCTAAGGCTTTAATCATAGAAGCTGACTCCTGTATCTTTCTTCCTCACAGAGACTTCTGGATTTGCACCACTTACCTTTCACTTAGCACTTAACCTCTATGCCACTGTTGTTGTTTGTCATTGAGTCAGAACCGACCCGTAGCTGACCCTCCAGTGGGATTTATTTCAGAAGAAGTAAATAGTTTTGGAGGATATTGACTATCTTTTTCCTTTGGAACAGCTGATGGATTAGAACTGCATGCCTTTGAATTGGCAGCAGAATTCCTTACCACTAGGCTACCAGAGCTCCCCAGGAGTGGTAAGTGAGGTAGTAGGAAATCTTCAACATTCTGGATAGGACCTGACTTATAGATGAGGTTCGATAATTTTTATTGAGTGACTTTTGGATAAATGGGACAGCTAAGAAGAGCGGTCCTGGAAGGCAAGTTCAAAGGCAGGAGGGATCAGCTGTGTTAAATGCTGCAGACTGACCAAGTGAGTAGAGGATGCAGAGTTGGAGAATGAGCCTTAGTTGAGCAGCCTGGAGATCCCTTGTGACCTGACAAGAGCAGCAGCTCTGATGAATTGGCCAGAGAGGAAGTCCAGTCAGAGGAGGTTTAAGAGAAAATAAAAGAGAAGAAATTGGAGACTGATTATAAATTCTTTTGAACATTACTGAACAGTGAAAAAAGAACCTACCCCCAAAACAACTTCCAATACTTCTTTTGATTGATGGGACAAACGTTACGGCTACATTAATGGAAATTGAGAATTCATATTAACATCACTGAGGTAATTAGAATACTTTCCTGGTTTGGGCAAGGAGATAATGTGAAGAAATGTTATTTTTGCTGAATTTTATAAGCATTTCAACAGTGAAAATTGTTAGCAAAATAAAGAAAATTAAAAAATGGTTAATGATTGCATTGAAAGTCTCAATTTATACAGACAGAATACTCTAGGTCCATTTGTGCTTTAGAGAGATGAAGATAAAAATGGTTTAGTATTAAATCAGTAGTAGAAATTTCTACAGTGGATAATTAAAGAATGGTATGTCTGTGATCCTAAAATGCATTTGAGTGTCACATGTTATGCTTTGAGACATTATGTAATTAATCAGTTTTTTTCATTATGTTAAGAATAAAGGTGTTTTAGATAGCAAGTAATTATACACAGTGAATAGCATCAGGAAAAGAAGACTATTTTACTATTATTGTTTCACAGTTTAAGAGAATAGAAGTCAAATTTCAGGGTACCTGCTTGAAGGGAAGTTCTCTTTAATCTGTTTTCTCAGAGTCTAGGAGTTCTCAGTACAGGAACCTCAGGACCAAATGATGCAGTTACCTGACGGCTATTCAGTCACTCAGTGAAGTCAAGTCAACGCTGGCTGATAGCTTACCCTCCACTGGGTTTTTGGGAACTGGATGAAGTGAATTGACTCAGTGACTGGGGTAAAAGGGGGCAGGTGTGACTGAGACAATGAGGTTGCTACAGGATAGAACAGGGTTTAGAGCTATTGAACACAGTTGCTATGAGTTTCAAGCAACTTGACATCACATAACAACAACAGATCACTTTGGGGGAGATTGTCCGTCTTTCTCTTGAGGAGCTGGTGGATTAGAACCAGCAGAAAGGTGCTTCCTTTGGGTTACCTGTGTAGCTCCCTAGGAACTAGGCCACCAAAGTGTCCTATATTGTATATGTAGTTACATAGTTCACCTTGACTTTCTCTTACCATATTAATGCTGTGCTGTCAGGATGGTATTGGAAAGAAAGTGAGACCAGGAAAAACAAATGACACCAGAGTAAGTCACCTCCTTTTCTTCCCCATGTTATAATAGGAGGAAATTTCCCATCCTCAAGTTAGAGTATTGGTCATATCTTTGAGGCCTGGAAATTCCCAGGTTTAAACATTAGATAACTGGAGTTTCTCCAGGGCCTGATTCTTTAGTCAGGCATGATGTAGCTAGATATAGCATCCTCAAGGTGAATGGAGCAAAGGTGAAGAGAGAATATGCAACACAAGTAGAAGGATGGTTAAAGACAGAGTGAACTTTATTAAATAAGAAAGAGACACAGTGAATTTTACTTAGAAACAAAGACCCTCAAGAGAGGAGGGTAAGTCTGTCCTCTTCTCCGCGGAGTTGAGAACAGACACCATAACCCCCCTTCTTTTTAATATTCCACTTGAAAACCTTGGTGCCTCCTAAGTTCATTAGTGTATCACTGCTCTTTGCAGAGACAGGCCTTTGGTAGACCTTTATTCGTCCCACAGCTGAACGGCCAGTCGTGGTATACACAGATTGAACTGCTGCTTGGATTCCATTGCCTCTTTCTCCCCCAGACCCTTGTTGTCATATTTGTTGTTCTCTTTTACCCTAACACCCCTTTCTGATCATAGGACTTTAAACCTTGATAGGTCTTTTCTCAAACATACCTGATACTTTCTTTTGAATTCAATTGCATATTCCTATGGTAACAGTACTGTAATTACTTGTGCTTGGAACCTGACCAAGAAATTCCATCTAATCATTTACACAAGTCTTTGATGTTTACTGCATTCCAGGCACTTTGCTAACCACTAGGCTATAAGGCAAATAAGACATGGTCTGTCCTATCTCTCGGAAATTAGATCTGAAGAGAGAGAGATATTTTTATTGTAAAACTTAAACACTTTGGTAGAGATACTGTGTTGGGGGGGAGGATTGTAGCTGTTTCTAAAGCATTAGTAATCATATGAGTCATATAGAGTTGTTAAAATGCAAATTCTTGGCCTATCCAGAAATGTAATCTCTGAGTGTTGCAAATGTTAACAAAATCCAGCAATTTGAATGCACCCAGAGGTGCATCAGAAGACAGTCCTGATTCTCTAAAGGTCACATTAAAACCCTGTGGAGCAGCTAGCTCTCTGTACACATGGAGCCACCAAGAGTTGGATTGACTTGACAACCACAAAAACAACAGGCTTGGAGTGGACTTCTAGAGCCTTTGATTTATAAGCTCCTCTGATGATACTGATGGAAATGATGGGCCATCTTAGGAAATGCTATACTTTGTGAAGCAAGCACAGGAATGTGTAGGTTGAGACTACTTTATGGAGGAGATAACAATGAAAGTAAATGTACTGGTTTCTGTTGAAGGGGTGTGTGTGTGTGTGTGTGTGTGTGTGTGTGTGAGAGAGAGAGAGAGAGTGAGAGAGAAAGGAAGGAGTATATTGTAAGAGTAAATACCTGGGGGTATAAAAAGCATTTGCTGTGAAAATTTGTAGATGTTGTGTACTGTTGAGTCGGAAACAACTTATAGCTGACACTCCAGGGAGTTTTCGGAGGTAGTTTAATCACATGGGAGGAGATTGCACATTTTTCCCTGTGTAACAGCTGGTAGATTTGAACTGCATACCTTTGGGATTGCAGTGCAGCTCCTTACCACTAGGCCATCAGAGCTCCCCTAGATATGAGTATTTGAAGTGGTATTTTATAATTAAAAAGCCAAAATACATATCCTTATAATTTAAAAAAGAATAAAATTCTGCTTGAAGTCATAAATGATCAACTTACCTGCACCATATATACTTTGGTTACTAAGGACACTAGAGCCATTAATCATGTATGGGATACCTAAAGGGCAAGTATGAGCCCTGGTGGTACAGAGGTTACGTACTTAGCTTTAAACCAGAAAGTTGATAGTTTGTATCTACCTGCCGTTCTGCAGAAAAAGAGACCCAGGAGCTGTTAAGTTGATTCCAGTCCATAGTGATCCTGCACAACAAAGTAGATATTCCTTTTAGGGTTTCTAATCTTTATGCTGAGCAAATTATTTGAGAAGCTGGACTCTATGAAGAGGAATGTGACATCAGGTTCAGAGGGAGACTCATCAGTAACCTCTTTTAGGCAGATGAAACAGCCTTGCTTCCTTAAAGTGAGGAAGACTTGAAGCACATGTTACAGAAGATCAAAGAATGTAGCCTTCAATATGGATTGCATCTCAGTGTCAAGAAAACAAAAATTCTTATCACTGGACCGATAAGCAGCATCATGGTGGATGGAGAAGAGATTGAAACTGTTAATAATTTCATCTTACTTGGATCCACAATTAACACCCTTATTACCAGCAGTCAGGAAATCAGGAGATGTATTGCATTGTGAAAGTGCAGTTAGAGACCTCTCCAAATTATTGAGGAGTAATGGTGTTAATTTGAGGACTAAGGAGAGTCTGATTCAGGCCTTGGTTTTTCCTATCACTTGCTATGTATCTGAGAGCTGGACAGTTAATAGGGATGAGAGAGGAAGAATTGATGCCTTTGAGTTGTGATATTGGAGAAGCACTGAACATCCCATGGGCTTCCAAAAGAACAGACGTGTCTTAGAGACGGTGCAGCTGAGCTCTCTTTGGAGGCATGGATGATGAGACTTCACCTCACGTACTTCAGAAGTGTTGAGAGGAGGGGCTGTTTCTTTGAGAGGGACATCATGCTTGGA
Organism: Elephantulus edwardii; assembly: GCF_000299155.1. Lineage (NCBI taxonomy): Eukaryota > Metazoa > Chordata > Mammalia > Macroscelidea > Macroscelididae > Elephantulus > Elephantulus edwardii. Next base: position 8,160,220 of record NW_006399848.1, read on the forward strand.
AACGCAGAGGGTCAACAGAGGAGAGGAAGACCCTCAACCAGGTGGATTGACATGGTGACTGCCGCAGTGGGTTCTGGTGGTTCAGAAGTGTGAGGATGAACCAGATAGAACAGGGTTCAGATGTGTTGTCCATAGGGTTGAGTCATACTTAACCTAGCGGTACCTAACAACAACATCAACACTAAATCTTTATGGAAGCAGACTGGTTCACCTTAGAACCACAAACCTTTTGGTTTGAAGTCCGTCACATAATTCATCATACCATCAGGGTTTTTCCCCCACAAAGATTACACATTTGGAAAACCTGTCGATCAGCTATTTGTCCAGTGAGGTGTTTAAAGGACTACTGGCTTATACCATAAATGTGATTTTCAAATTGCTTTAGTGGCTAATTTTCCTAAAGTCTAGTATTTACTACAGGGATTTTAGGTGTCAGTTTTGAAAGTCTAAATAAAAAGAGATTTTAAAGAAAAGTTACTGGTTTATTTTTGTCTTAATTTTCCCTGGTACAAATGAGACTTTCAGAATCTTTCAATTAATATGACTACATTAACCACGGATTACCAAAGAACTAGTAAAGAACATGTAGAAAGCAGTGAACTATGAGATTTAAGACTTACTGTTGTTTTTATGTGCCCTCGAGCCATAGCGAGCCTATGTACAACAGCCCTAAAACCTGCTCTATCCTGTGCCAATCGCACTGCCTCTGACACACCCATCCCAATTACCCCAGACACTGAATCAATCTACCTCTTGTGCCGTGCCTTCACCCTCCCAAGCATGATGTCCGTCTCCAAGGACATGTCCCTCCTTATAATATGTCCAAAGTATGTCAGACGAAGCCCCAGAATCCTTGCCTCCAAGGAGCAGCCTGTTTTAACCCTCTCCAAGATGAATCTGTTTGTTTTCCTGGCAGCCCATGGTACATTCAGTACTCTTCTCCAGCACCACAGCTCAAAGGCATCAATTCTCCTTCGATCCTCCCTAGTCATTGTCCTACTCTCTGATGCATAACAAGTGATTGCAAAGACCATGGCCTGTATCAGATGCGCCTTAGTCTCCAGAGTGACACTATTGCTCTTAAGTACCCTGGAGAGGTCCCTAACCTCTCCTGTGGAAAAAACCGCTGGAGAAACTCAATATCAGTTGTGAAAACAAGGCCAGGCGCTGATTGTGGAACAGACCACCAGCTGCTCATATGCAAGTTCAAGCAGAAGCTGAGGAAAATTAAACCGAATCCACAGGAACCAAAATATGACTTTGAGTTCATCCCAACTGAATTTCAGAACCATCTCAGGAACAGGTTTGAGGCCTTGAACACTAAAGAGCGAAGACCTAATGAGTTGTGGGAGGAGGTCAAATGTATCATCCAGGAAGAGTGCAAACGGTCATTATAAAGATAGAAGAGAAAAAAAGAACAGAAGATTCCAAAGGGCAACACGGGATGACAGAGCAAAATATTACAGTGAAATGTGCGAGGAGCTGGAGTCGGAAAATCAAAAGGGCTGAAACTCATTCAGCGTTTCTTAAGCTCAAGGAGTTGAAGAACAAATTTAAATCTCAAGTTGCTATAATCAAGGATGCTTTAGGCAGAATATTAAATGATCCAGGAAGTATTAAAAGAAGATGGAATGAATATACTGAGTCACTGTATCAAAAGGAACTGGCAGACACAGAAGAATTTAATGAAACAACATATGAGCCTTTGGTGATGAAGGAAGAAGTTCAAGCTGCTCTGAAGGAAATAGCAAAAAATAAGACCCCAGGAATAGATGGTAAGACTTACTGTGCAGTATGAATTTAATGTGATGCCTAGAAAGAATGAAAATGGAAGGATTCCCTATGTACCCAGTTTGCATTTAAAATGTTCATCTTTGATTAATCTTTGGCTTTCTTGTCTAATGATGTATTATCTTAATGAATGCTTGCCTATTTTACAAGATGAATGTGTAGTAATTAATATGGTGGTTAAATTACTGTGGGATCAACTCCAACTCTAATGACCTCCTAGTGATGTACTATGTGCAACAGAAGGAACCCTCTAGCCCTGTGCCATCCTCACAGACAGTACTGCATGTACAGCCACTTTTGCACCCACTGTGCAACATTCCATCTCCTTGAGGGTCTTCCACTTTGTCAGTGACCTCGGTTTTCAATTCTGTGACATTTTGGAAGTAATTTACCAGCCCTTTTATCCTAAGTGTCCCTGTTTGGTCTTGAATTGCCCCCTTTTCAGTTGGTCGTTCAGTGCTTACCCATTTCTGCTACCCAAGGACTTCTTTTGATGCGTAGTTAGGTATTTACATGAAATGCTTTTTTGTGACCTGAATTTTCTTTTGTTTGTTTATGGTCAAGTTAGATTCAGGCATTAGTTTTAGGTACCATATAATCCAGGCATTAGTTTTAGGTACCATATAATCCAGGCATTAGTTTTAGGTACCATATAATCATCTTTTTTTTTTTTAAATACCAAAAGTATATCTTTATTTGATTTAATGTTCACTAATTGACAGTTAGAGCATCTGTTCTGTGCTTTTGAAACAGAAATGTTTCTGTGTTTAAAATTATTTGTCAATAGGTGTGCTCTATCGTTTCATAGTTCTGCAGTACAGTTAAAGTTCTTTGCAGTACAGTTAAGAGCTGTGTTTTAATGTAACATGTAACTGATGTCATATTAGCTTTTGACTGGTAACCCTCAGGTGTGTTTGTACTTGAAGTTCACTTTGAAAAGCCAGTGAGCAATACTCAAAAGTATGTAGGCTTCAAGCAACTAGTGGAATAGTGTTTTGTCATGGAGTCTCAAATTAAAACACCTTATATTGTCTGCCTTTAAAGTATCCTATAGTTTCTATTTTAGAGTGTATGGGGTAACTTTATTTTTAATGTACTTGTGCACCCTGTTTTATGAAGAATGTTTAGCATTTTCCTTTTAAGTCTGTTCTGTCCTTATCGATTCACCAAATAATGTTGCTGTAGTTTCTTAAAGAAAACACCCTGTACTGTGCTACGATGCTTTATCATCTTGCTACTTGACAAACAGATTTATAAGGAATTAGCCCTGTGAATGTTAATAATCCTTTTGCATTACAGGATGTCAGTTTAGAGATGTAGAATATGTATAAATGATCCTTTACCTTTTCACTGTTTTTGTTTTAAAGTTATTTGATACTGTAGTTGAAACATCTGTGGTTTTTATGTTTTATCTTTCACTTGAAACTGCGCAGAATAATTCTAATTAAAATGAAAAAATAATGATTTGTCAATAGATGTGCTCCATCCTTTTACAGTTCTGCATTACTTTTTTTTAAGGGTCTGAAAAGCCCTCCAGAGAGCCTCAGTGATCTTGGTGCCATTGAGAGTCTGCGGGTCCCTGGAAAGGTATTGATCTTTATGCATGAACGTGACTTTCTACTTCCTGTATTACTGCCTTTGTATCATAATTGATTCACTGAGGCTTTTATTTCCTGCGGATAGATTATTACCTTGATAAGCTGGCAATTTTTATAATATCATAGGCTTGGAGCTTATTTCTGCTTTCATTGCTCATTGGGATGCAGGATGCCTCTTTATAGCAAAGCAGAAAATGCAAAATTGATTAAGCTTAGAGTTTATTATTATATCATATTCTTAGCCTAAAACTATTATTTATAATTGACTTATTGATTTACCTGCTGTAATATGATAAAATAAGATGAAATAATTTACTAAGTGTCTCCTGACTTTTGATGTTCTAACACTCTGAATCAAAAACCATGCTATTGTACTGCTGAAATTTTTACAGAGAGCAGCTAAAACATAACTTAAACTATAGTTATCTTAGATTTTTGTCTTTAGACATTTATGTGAACCTCTCAGTTTATATTTAGTATATATGATTTGGAAACTAGCTGACTTGTTTTAGCATGATTTATATAGTTATGTCTTTTGTGGGTTTCCTGCCCTCATGAAAGAAAAGTATATTGCAGGGATACACATTATCATTGCAGTCAGGACATGAGAACATATTTGTTTATATAGAAAGTATCTTTATATTTAATTTCACAGATATTAATTCTATATGTACTCTGTAGCATTCTATTAAATAACATTCTGAGAGTTTGAGTTTGAGAGAATGTTATAATGTTTTCTTGAACATAAAGAAATGATTTGGCTTGACTTCTTAGCATCTAGGAACTGAATCCTAAAATTATACACTAAATACAGAACTTGGTTCAAGAACTTTCAGAAGGAATGATATAGTACATTAGAGACACAGGTTGAAGTATGGACTTAAATATTCACTTTTTTAAGGGACATGCTGTTCTTTGGAGAATTTGTGCTTTAAGTTTCCTCTTCCTTTGTAAAGTGAGATTAGATTGATATTTAAGAGCCCTTTAATGCTAATAGATACTGTAACGTTTGTAGGCAAGACATAAGCATTTTAAAACACACACTGGACACCTCTTCGTAAGACAAGTGTATTTGGATAAGTCATATAGGATTAATAATTGAGGTTTATAATCAGGATATGATTAGTATTGAGTTTTATAACCATTTTCAGCTTCGCTGATTGGGATAAAACTTTCAGTTTTAGATTAACATTTAAGAAAGAAGTTTTCTACAAGTGATTTTCTAGTAGGGCTCTGGCCATTGGTCTGCAAAATCATTTAGAGTTTTGTGTTTTTCCCTTTTTTTTTATATGTTTATGGATAAAAATGTTTTGCTAGTTCTTTTTAACATAAATTTATGCTTTTTTCAAACTTAAGATGCTGTTACGATTCTTAACCCTTCTTCATAGCAAATAAATTGTAAAGGAAGCTTTATGCAGTTCATTTAGCAAGCATTTCTTGTGCTAGGTAGTTAGAATGTACAAAGAATACCAAGAAATACGAGAATCTCATCCTCTCTCCAGAGGGCACTCATGTAAGTGGGGTGGTGAACAAAACTTATTTGGTAAAATGAACTAATTTCTTCTGAAATTGAGAACCCCATGAGTTGTTATCGAGACTGGATGGCAGTTAACATCAACAATAATAACAAAAGTCCTAGTGGAACAATTGACTGCTTTGTGAAAGAAGGGAAGTTTGAACTCACACCTGCTCGCTGGAGGAAAAATGAGGCAGTCTCTTCCCATTAAGATTTATAGCCACAGCCCAAGAAATTTAGTAGAGAATCATCCTGAGTTGTAATCAACTCAACAACAGTGGGTTTGGAGTGTTTTTTATCTACTTCCGTATCCACAGGAGTAGCACAACTAGGAAAACCAGTCCAGAGGATTAAGAATAAGTAGACAGTCTTTTAGAGTTGGTGGTTACTGTCGGGGGTAGATTGTTAAATGGAAAACCTGGAGCCAAGGGATACTGATTAAGGAGTTAAGAACATAAGCCTTAGGAAATGGAAGAGGATTCAAAATGAGAGACAGTGGAATTTAGGAATGGGAGTTTTAATAAAAGTTGAAAGTGAAAGATTAAAGATAAAGGATTTTAGTTGAGGCACTGTGATTGAGGTTTAAATTGTTTCCCCCCTGAAATTTTAATGATGCTCTTTCTTAGAATAAAGAGTGTTAGTGGCATAGGACATTATCTGTTGAGGGGACCTTTAGAATAGAATTAAGACTTTGACACTGAATTTTTCTTGGTGCCTTGATTTGAGCCTTTTCTCCAGTGTTAGTCTCTGAAAGCACAGGCAGGTGGCAAACAGTGTTGCTCACTACAGTTGAGGAAAAGAGAGTTTTTGGTATTTTTCAGGTTTGATATCTTTAAAGTTATTTTCTTCAGTGCTTTTCTGTTCATATTTAGGAAAATATTTGTTAAAATAGAAATTTCTTGAAAAGAGAAATAAAAGCATTTAGCAAGATATCAGCTGTGAAAGTTTACTTCTTGATTTTGTGATTTTATTACATGCTAATGATTTAGTATATTTCTGAGACTAGAGTAGTTTTTAATTCATGATTTGTTTCGTAAAATAATGGATTTTAAAAAAATACTGGTATGTGTAGAAGTGATTAAGAGTACACTTTTTATCACTGAAGTGCGTTAGAAAACTGGATAAAAATGCCTTTCAGTAATGTTTTAGAGAAAATGCCCGTGAATTGTTTGCTGAAACCTACTTTTAATTGTAAACTCACTAATATTCCACTAGATGGCAATGAAAGGTTGAAGGAAGCTAGTATAGGGATTAAAAACTGTTTTCTTTAAAACATACACAAATAAATGAGTGGACTGATTGCCTTTGATGGATTACTGTTGTTGCTCTAGTGAGGCTTTAAGAAAATAAGCCCTTTCCTCACATAATCACACATCCAATAATTCATTATAAACTTAAATGACATATGTAAGGTTTTAGGTTTTTGTGATTTTTTTAAAAAAGATTTTGAATCCTATTTCCTTGCTTATAAGTCAAACCTAGTTTTGCTCAATGATTTCAAATTTTTATACTACTGTTTTATTTCCTACCTGTTTCATTTTTAGTAGCTAGGCATTTTTTAAATTTTGTTTTTAATTGGTAACTTTGATAAGACTATAATTTCTGAATATAGAATTTAGCATAACAGGATAGCTTTATTTTGTGTAACAAAGAAGTATGTATCAACACTATAAAAAGATTTGGCCTGGCCCACCCAAATTTATGGTTTACAAGAGCAAAATTTTTCTTCACTTCTCAATCTCCACACAGTTACTGCCAGGTATATAATTAAATTGTAGTCTAGTAAAAGTACAGAAATTGGAGTTGGCTTATGGGAGTTCATCTTTTATTCTACTGTGCGTTTTCTGAGGGGTTTTGAAACCTAGCCTGTGAGAGAAGAGTTTGCATTCGTCTCTCTATTTGAATAAAAACCTGCTACTAGAGATTGTGAATTTTTACGCTGTCATTGAGTTTAAAATTTGGTTAAGTTGCCTTGCAAAAGCACAGTGAATATTGAATAATAATAATAATGACTGTGAGGCTGTTGTAATTAATTTTACACATTTTTAAGAGGTGAAAAGGACGGAAAGTCCTTTATAGTAACTGTGGTGTTTGTGGCTTTTGAGCCAAATCCACTGCCTTTCAGGTTGATTCTGACTCCAAGCAACAAGATACGACTATAAATTAGAACTGCTTCATAGGGTTTCCAAGGTTACACATTTTTACATAAGCTTTACACATCATTTTCCTGCAGAGTGACTGACTGGTTCCAAACCCTGATGTCTTTTTTTAGTAGACACTGACTTTTTAAAATCACCAAGTCATTAAGGGTTGCTGGTAATTTGACTATATAGTCTTTTTTTTCTTAACTTGAACATGTTCCTTTAAGAGATGAACTCTTAAGTTGGCAATTGCTTTGTAAAGTTGATAACCCAGTTCCCTGGAAACCATAAATACACTGAAGATGTTGTATAACTCCTTGCAGATGAGGACTCAAGTTGTTGTAAAGACTTGAATCCTCAATTCTCATAAAACCTATTAATGTTTTGCGAAAGGAAAAGTAGATTGGCTAAACATCAAAGATGTTTGCTTGAATTTCTATTATAATTGATTCTCATCAGTTTTCATAAAGTTACATTTATGATATACGTTTATTATTTGTGTAGATTCATACAGTTTTATCTCAGATATGATCGAAGTAATAAAAGAGGCTAGGTCTTATGGTGTGTTTTGACTGCTAAAATCTTAAATAACTTGTTGTGTTCCATTTTCCTAAAGTAATCCAACTTGATTTTATTAAGAGAATGTTGGATATTTATTTTGATAGACGTTCTGGCACAGTTATAGATGTTAGGTGCAGTGCTATTGAATTATGTATGACTTAGTGACCTGATGAACAGTCGACCTGAACCTTGCACTGTTCTGTTCTATCCTCCTCTCTGACACCTAGAGTTTAATGCTGAAGTCACCATGCTGATCCTTTTTTTTTTTGGATCTTCCTTTTGCTGACCCTCCATCTTTCCAAGCATGATGTCCCTTTGAAGGAATAACCTTGCCTAGCTACGTATCAAAAGCATGAAAGACAAAGCTTCACCCTCTTTGCTTCCATGAAGCACTCAGCTTTCTCCAAGACATAACACTTCTTTTTTGCAGTCTATGGAATATTCAGTACTCCTCTCCAGCATCACGACTCTAAGATACCAGTTCTTCTGTCATTCTTATTCATTGTTCAGCTCTCTGAAGTATAGCAAGAGATTTCAGTTTTCGTAAAGGGGAAATGCAATTATATTATGCATAAAAAGGATAGGAAATAATAAAAAAAAATAAAAAAGCAGACTCATTATGTTTTATTGCTTCCTTGTATAAGTGTGAGTTCTCCCCTCTGACATCGTTCCATCTGCTGGGAGCTATCCTAGATTGTTCCTTCAGTCTATCCAGTGCATTCTCACCACACTATTTTTGTTCAGGCTTTACTTTATATTTGCCTTAAAGTATCTAAAAATCTGCCTGTTCTCAGATTCTCTTCCATCACATGTTAATTCAGGATCTTTGGAGGCCTCTCAGTTTTGCTTGTGTTTCTCTTGTGTTCTCTGTATTGCTGCTTTTTACATCTTCATTTGACGTCTTTCAGTGCTTTAGCAGTTACTTGAGGGTAAAGGCAGTATTTTTTTTTTATTCTTCTAGTCCTTTTTTTTTTTAGATTTACAATTAACAATTAGAATTCATTTCTGCTGCAACTATTTAAAATATTACCTTTTTACTGTATTGACAAATAATGGAGAATAAGAGATACATCTGTTTCCTCAGTGTACAGTCTAATTGAGCAGATAGGCCAGATAATGAGGAAAACCTGTAGAGGGTGGCCAGGGAGAAGCAGAACCTTGCAGACTACAAGCCAGTGGGGTTAGAAGGGATATGATTAGATGGATTCTAGTCAGTGTGTCTAAAGGAATTGAGATTTATGCTGTCACATACAAACCATCAAATTTTCTGAAATGAGAGAGAATTTTATATTGAAACAGTGCTTTCTTGTGGCTTTCTGGCAAGGAATTGTGCTGTCAACCCAAAGGCATGTGGTTTGAATAAACAGTTTCCTCCTGTGCCACTCATATATAGTCTCTGAAAGCCTGTCTGAGAGTCAGCTAAGAGTTGGTACAACTCAATAACACCGAACAACAACAACAGTGTTATCTTTGAGTGTTTGTTTTGAATTGAATTTTGTATGCACCATTCCATTTTCTACTCTCTTAGGTTTTATTGTTACCATAGCCCCCTTACACTTAAAGAAGTCATTGTTACACATCAGTTCTTTGAAATTATATGGGTTTGTCCACTCTGCAGTGTGAGCACTTAGTCCTTTGGGAGGGGATGGTTTATGTGCATACACAGATGAAACTCTTTTAAATAGTCATCACATTTTCAAAGTGCACACTGGCAAGGTATTTACAGGTAAAAATATGTTTCTCTTTGGCCTCATTCCTGTATTTGGATATTTGTTTCACTACCATTTCAAGCGACTTGATGGCACATGACAGACATCACCGTCACCACCATTTTAAGGAACGATCTGCATAGTGAACAGTGTCTTCAAGGCAGAGAAAACCAGGTTGGAAGTACTGAACAAGTTGCCCAAGGTTGAGTTAGACTCTCAGTATCGTTACCTTCAGATAAATGAAGTAGCTTAAAGAGAACATTGTATGGTGCTATATGCTGCTGTTATATATACATTTAAGATCAGAGTGCTCACTTGAAATTTATTTGATTACCTTGGCTCCAGACATGATATTTTTTCAATCTTAGAAATTTTTGCAATCTTCAATGTTTTTAACAGTGTTAAAGTATTATTAAATCAGTAATAGAGATTATTTGATGTGAATTTAATTTAAAACTTGTAAATTAGAGCATCTCCAAGTGTTGTTGTTTTTGTTATGTGCCGTCGAGTTGTTTGTGACTCATAGTGACCCTGTGTACAACAGCCCTAAACCCTGCTCTATCCTGTGCCAATCGCATTGCCTCTGACACACCCATCCCGATTACCCCAGTCACTGAATCAATCCACCTCATAGAGGGTCTTCCCCTCCTGCCCTGTCCCTCTACCCTACCAAGCATGATGTCCCTCTCCAAGGACCCGTCTCACCTTACAACATGTCCAAAGTATGTCAGACGAAGCCCCAGAATCCTTGCCTCCAAGGAGCAGCCTGGTTTAACCCTCTCTCCGATGGATCTGTTTGTTTCCTTGGAAGTCCATGGAACATTCACTACTCTTCTCCAGCACCACAGCTCAAAGGGTCATATACATATGTACTATGTATCTCCAAGTAGAGTGGAAAATATTAGAAGGAAAAGTAATCTTTTACCAGTTTGTATACATACCCAGCTATTGCGAGGAAAGGGCCAGAACAGTGTTTATGTAGTAAACAACCTGTGGCTCTGTAACATTTTCTTGAAGAACAATTTAAGTAATTATAGATTCATCTTGAAACATATCTGTTGTAGTCTGACCTTTGTAGTTTCTGTTCTTGAAATTATACTAGTAATTCTTTAAAAGAGCATAATGCCCAGAACTAGGCTATTAATTGACTTACGAGATGACGCTTTTTTGTGGGTTCTGATCAGTTCTGATTCATAGTTACCCTATTGAGTCCATTGTTGTTGCTGTGTACTGTAGAGTCTGAACACCCATCACTGACCCAATGGTGGGTTTTCAGAGGAACTAAATTGCAGAAAGTTTTCCCATGGAGTAGCTGGTGAATTTGAACTCAGTACCTTTGAGTTGGCAGTGCAATTCCTTACCACTGATCCATCACAACCATCTGTAGAGTTTTCAAGAATTTCTTTATTTTAAGAAGAATGTTACATCTTTCTCCCATGGAGCTGCTGGTAGATTGAAACCACTAACCTTTTGGTTAGCTGCCGAGTACTAAGCCAATGAAATTCATGCAGCTAGATTTTTTACATGTATTCATAGTATCTGATTAGTACTAAATAGATAAATAGATGTCTTTACCTTTTCTTTGTTAATGCATTTTATTGTGTTTTGGTACATGAAATGCTGTCTTTTCTGTGTACTTTTAATTAGGCATTTCACCTTTTTTAAAAGATTTGATTTTTTTTTTTAAGCAAAAGAAGTGGGAAAGGTGTATTAAGGCAATAAGACAGAGGAATAGGTAATGTAAGGTGGGCCATGCCAAAGAATTGAAGTCAAGAAGAGGAGAAGGGGAAAGGACCCCTGGAGAGATGGAGAAACCAGGCCGAACAGCAAGCTGCCAGCTGAAAGGAGAGCAGAGAGAGCTGCACTTCAGTCTTTATATGGCTTTGGCATCTCTTAAATTTCCTGGGATCCTAAATTTAAATAGTTAACTATTCTTTTGAGTATTAGATTTATTGTTGCATTACTTTGTTTTAGCTACACTTTATTGATAATGAATGATACTATAATTAATAATTGTACTCATATAACTTGAAAGGATATCCAAGTTAGGGTCTTTTCATAAATAGAAAAATATGCTCTGCTATCACATAATTTAGAATATTTAGTCTTGGAAAATGGTATCTTTTAATTTGCTATGTAAGTATTGTGGTTTTAATTAGTGGTGATTTGTTCATGATCTTTTTTTAAATGTATTCATTATTTGAATGACTTTAAAATGTTTTGTGTGTAAAGAAGATATTTCTTTTGGTACTTAAAGGTGTATTTGTTGTTTACTTGCATACAAACTGAATAGTTAAATTATTGTATTCTTTAGTACATTTAGTTACATGCTGCTGAGAGATTACAACTCATAGCAGCCTGATGAACAGAGCTGAACCCTGGTGTATCCTGTGTCATCCTCACCATCCCCAACAGACTTGAGCCAGTTGCTTCAGTACCTGCATGTATCCATCTTCTTGAGAGTTGTATTCTTTTACACTGACCCTTCACTTTTCCCAGCTTGATGTCCTTTTCCAAGGACTGGCCCCTTAACAACATGCCCAAAGTATGTGAGATAAAGTGTCACCATCCTTGCTTCCAAGAACACCCTTGCTTTGCTTTCTTCAGAACAGAACTGTTTGTTCTCTTGACCTTCTAAGGGATATTCAATCCTCTTCTCCAATACCACAATTCAAGTGTATAAATTCTTCCATCATCTCAGTCATTGTCCAACTTTTAGATGGTTAGCAAGTGTTTGAGAAGACCATGGCTTGGATTAGGCACACATTAATCTGATGTCATTGCTCTTCAGTCTTCAGTACTCTGAAGTGATCCTTGACAGCATATTTTTGTAGTGTGACTTGACTTTTGATTTCTTGACTGCTTGCTGGTTCATTGTGGATCATGCAAGTTGAAATTGTTTACAGCTTCAATCTCTTATACATCTTGCCTTTTTATAAGGTTTTGCCTTTTGGCCTGCTGGTGAGAATTTTTGTTTTCTTCACATTGAGATGTAATTAATGTTGAAGGCTTCAATATTCTGTTGTTTACAACATTGTACATCATGATAGATCTTGAAATGATCATTTTTACTCTGAATGCAACCTCATTCTTCCTCACTTTTTCATTATTGTCATAGTAGATCATATCATTGTGTGATTGAAAATGTGTGCTTCAAAGCCAATGCCAGTTCATCTCAGCTTATTAACATCTAGAATCCCAATCTTTTAAAAATTTTTTTTATTATTATTAATTTTAATGAAAGTTTACAGAAACTGAGGATTTCCATTCATTCATTGTTGCACTTTTCTCCCTGCCCACTCCTCCGTCCCCCCAATTCGCTCTTCTCTTTGAAAAGTAAAAGAAAAATTCTTTAATTCTCATACAGTCCCTCCCCCCAAGTCCACTCTACTATGAAGACTTCATTCTGGGCTCCTGTCATGACAATACTACTTAATCACATATCCCTTTTAAACAGTTTTCTCTATCATCTGTATTAATGCGGTATACATTATTTATGCCATCTTAGCCTCCCCTCAATCCCAATGTTAGTCCTGTTTTACAACAGTGGCACTATGCAGTATTTGTCCTTTTGTGACTGAGATATTTCACTTAGCAGAATGTCCTCTAGGGTAACTAATTTTGAATAATATTGCACGAGTTCCTTGTTTTTTAAAGCAGCATAGTATTCTACTGTGTGAATATACCACAGCTTCTCTATTCATTGTTTGTTGATGGGCACTTAGGTTGTTTCCAGCTCCTTGCTATTGTGCACAAAGCCATAATAAACATGGGTCTGCATACTTCTGCTTGGGTGGCAGTTATTTGAGGTATATTCCCAGGAGTGGAATTGCTGGGTCAAATGGTATTTCTATTTCCAACTTTTTGAGAAAGCGCCACACCGCCTTCCACAGTGGTTGAACCATTTTACACTTCCACCAGCAGTGAATAAGGCTTCCAGTTTCTCCACAACCTCGCCAGCATTTGTTGCTTGCTGTTCTGTTAAATTTTGCTCTTCTTACTGGGGAGAGATGTTATCTCATAGTTGTTTTGATTTGCATCTCTCTTAGAGCTAGGGATTTTGAACATTTCTTCATGTGCTTGTTGGCCATCTGAATGTCTTGTATGGTGAACTGTCTGTTCAGATCCTGTGCCCATTTTTCAATTGGATTATTTACCTTTATTTTGTTGTGGTGCTCAAGTATTTTATAAATTCTAGATATAAGTCCCTTACCTGACATGTCATTGCCAAATACTTTTTCCCAGTCTGTGGCTTCCTTTTTTACCCTGTTGGAGAAGTTTTTCGATATGCATAGGGATTTGATTGTTAGAAGGTCCCATTCATCTATTTTATCGTCTCCTGGTTGTAGATTAGAATGCCAATCTTATGTTTTCCACTTAATTTTTTATGCGGTTTAATTTTCCTAAATTCACACTTTGTGTGTTACATGTTAAATGACTGTAACTGTTCTTTCTCACTTTTCAGTGTCTTCCAAGCTGATGGCTCCACCTCCAGTGTTATTTCTAAAAGAGTTCCTCTGTTGGTCATAGAGTTTTTGAAGACCTTTTGTTTCAGAAATAGCCAATCCTTCTTCCTAGTTTGCCTAGCTGGGAATTCCACTTTAGTATAGCAATGGACAGTCAAGCACTGCATACATAAGAGCAAGTGATAAGCATGTGTGTGTGTGTGTGTGTGTGTGTGTGTGTGTGCGCGCGCGCACCTACGCACCTATGCACACACATATTTATACTATGAAAGCATCAGATCACTCTCCCAATACAAGAAACTGTCAAATAAGTGTTGTACCCCTAAGAGCAAACCTTAAGGACAAGTAAATGTAAATATACCATGAGCTGGTTGGTGGTAGGGCCTTCCTAGCTCCAGTGGTGCAGGCCCAAAATGCCCAGACTCAGGGCCAGCTGACTTGTTGCAGCTCCCTTGGTAGCACGCCAGTAACGGGGGCCTAAAAGGGTCTAGAGGCTCAGTCTTGATTAATGGCAAGAAAGTAGATATTTGAATTATTGCCACCTCTTACTTATTGAAGGTTAGTATTTATTTATTTATACTATGAATTGCATAGTATAAGGATTCTGACCTTAGAGATAAGCATCCGTTTCTTGAGCTCTACTGATTTGTAATTCAACTGAAACTTCCATCTGTGCCATTGCAATAGAAATAATTTCATCTAATAGAAATTACTTCTAGAGTTTTAGGTTGATAATAAGGTCATTAATTTCAGTATTAAGTTTTTGAAGAAAACCTTGAGGCTGTATAGAGTTAAATTTGTGATTCTTTTCTAGAGCCACTGTTTCTTCGTAAACACAGATTTTCAGCAGACTGTGAATTATTTTATTCCTGCCACTCAGTGATAATGCAGATTTTGATACAGAGGTCATTGAGTGGTCCCATAGTTATTTGTGGTAAGACAGGTTTTAGAAAGTTTTTATATGATGAAAATGTGTTTTATACATATATGAAAATATGTTTACACACACACACACACATATACATGATTGACGTTTTTATGTACCGTTAAATCGTACAGGAGGAGATTGCCCATCTTTCTCCTGTCAAGCCGTTGGTGAATTTGAACCGTGTGCCTTTGGATTGGTAGCATAACTCCTTACCACAATGCCACCAGAACTTCCTCTTAATAGTGGGTAGTCACTTTGAGAAATGTTAAATGACTAAGTTCTGTTCACTACTTATGTACTGTTGTACAGAAATTGAGTATAAAATCCGAATTTTCAAACTGACTATATTTCCCCCTCTGTTATATAAGTAGCTTTTAGTTTCTGGCAATCTTCTAATTTTCCTCAAACTTCTTTTCTTCTCTACCAGTTTCTCTTCTTTCTCTCAGTGGTTCACATATCTCCGTGAGTGACAGATGACTATTTATTTCCGTGCAGGTGGAATTCTGAGCACTACAAATATTGTGACTTTCCCCCCCCTCCCCTTTCTTTCTTTAAAGGAGGAATTCAGGGAACTTCGTGAACAGGCAACAGACCCTCAAGCTGAACAAGAGCTGATTAATAGTATTGAACAAGTATATTTTTCTACGGACTCATTTGATATTGTTAAATATGAGCTGGAGGTAAAAGAAATTAAACATGTCTGAAATCTATTTTGTTTGGTGATTGAAGTTGTGAGTGAGATTGAAATGCATTTTAATGATCATTAAGAATCATTAAATTTAAAAATCATGACAACTAAAACTCATTAAGGGAGTTTTGGTGGCCTACTGGCAAGAAGCTGTGCTGCAATCCCGAAGGCATGCGATTGAAATCTACCACCTGCTCCACAGGAGAAGGACGGGCAGTCTTCTCCCATGCTATTAACTGCCTCTGAAAACCCACTTGAGGGGCAGCTATGGGTCAGTTCTGACTGTATGGTACACAACAACAACAATAAGAACAATAACAACATTTTGCTACTGGTACTGGTCTCTAATTATATTGTCATTAAAGGAACTGTTAAAATTAAAGGTAAATATTGTTTTTAAGTGTAATATTAGAGGGGGACATCATGCTTGGGAGGGTAGATTGACCGCGCAAGAGAAGACAACACTTGGTGAGATGAGTTGAGTCAGTGACTGGAGTAAAGGGGTTCTGTGTGTCAGAGACAATAAGATTGGCACAGGATAGAGCAGGGTTTAGGACTGTTGTACGTAGATTCGCTGTGAGTCGCAGGCAACTCGATGGCACATAACAACAACAAACAAATGAAATTGTAGAGTATGGGCCAGAGAAGCATTTCTGCATGTTTTCACTTAGTTAAATCCAGTTTGCCAGTAGGCTACTTCTATCCTATTTTGTATTGGCTGAACATGTGTTTAAAATCTCAGAGACTTTCAGTGAGAAATGTGTTTTACACACTTATTCATGATACAACTCATATTGTAAGTTTTATAGCACTGGCATTTTGAATTTGCATAAAATCAAAAGGACGAAAAATCACAGAGGTGAAATTTGGTCAATGTTGTTGTTTCTCAGTACTGTCAAATCAGAACCAGCCCATACCTGACGCACCATTGAGTTTTCAGGAGCAATTTAATCACAGGGGAGAAGATTTCTCCTCTTTTTTCTGAAGAGCCGCTGGTGGATCCAAATCGTGTTCCTTTGGGATTACAGGGCAGCTTCTTACCACTGAACTGCCAGTGCTTCTTGTAAATTTGGTTATAGATGTATAGTATGCAGTAAATAAAGTCCCAAGTTCTTGTATACATCATAGACATTTTTGTTCGTTTCCCATGCTAGCCATTGAAAGTGTATATAATCCAGGCTAGAGTCCCAATAACTCTCACTGTCACTCTAGAGCACTCAATTGACAATACTTAAGTGGGAAAATTGTTTTGATTTCCATATTGGACATGCGAGAAAATATTTATGGTTGGCAGAGTGGGAGGCAGGTAGGGCTGGGGACTTGTGTTCTCCTGTTACAAATCGGGAGTTACTGTGTCTCCTGAGCCCTGGTCTTGCATTCCCGAGGGTACCTGGGTTCCCTTATGTTAAGGCAGCAGCAGTGAGTAGAAAGGCTGGATAAGGATGGAATGTGGGCACCGGAGAGTTAATAGACATGGAACTTTTTATGTCCAGGGTCTAGTAGAAAGATGAGAAAGATAGGATGAAAGAAAAGGAATGAGATTGGACATTTACAGTCAGAGGGATTTGTGTTATATAAATTATACTATATTTAATAATTAATTTCTTTTCTCTTTATTTATTTATTTATCTATTTATTTATTTATGTATTTATTTATTTATTTTTTTAACCTATAGAAGCTTCCTCCTGTTCTCAGTTTGCAAGAATTAGAGGAATACAGGGACAAATTGAAACAACAGCAAGCCGCAGTAAGTAATAAGACTCATTTCTTTCTGACAAAACTGTAAATGAGCACTAGCAAAGAAGTTTAACATGCAAATTTTAACTTATATGTTAACAGAGACACATATAAAATCTTTAACATAGCTTTGCCCCAAAATGATATATTTATAGTAATAAGTAGTTAATAATGCAGTTTCCTTCTGTTTTGTCCTCAAGTATTAAAATTCACCAACACCTCCTTCAATGAAAAAAACGTTTATTGTTAGATTATCAGAAATCACAAGTAGTTAATGAGAACTGGTTGTAAGTGCTTAGCTGTAAGTAGACAAAAATCCAAATTGGGGGTGGGGGGTGGGGGATATCTTTCCCGGTGTTTTTTTAATACAGTTTTACCAGCTGCTGATTCATTATGAATAGCAGTCTTTATTTTTTTTCCTTCATTATTACTGGAGTACATAACTATGAGAAAGTTATTTATACACTATTATTGGTTAAAGTAAAACAGAAAATGAAAATGTATTAGGTAACCATTTCTTTTTCTGAACAGTAGTCTTATGGCTCAGGGGTTTTGGCTATGTTATGTGACAGTGGTTCTCTTTCTCATGCTGTGGGCTGCCAGTGTGCTGTTTGATAGATTTACCCTGCTCATGGGCATTGCACTTAGCTTTGGCATGTGTGACCATTTTATCTATTGTCCTCAGTTCACTGAACTGATTTAAGTACTGTTTTATGCTTTAATACAGCTTGTTTATTATTTGAAAGTGTCCACAGATCCTGTCAGACCAGTTTTATTTCTGCCTTGCTATGATTTGGATAACCCTTCTTTATTTTTATTTGCTTGGTATTCTCTTTGTAGAACCCTATGTGGCTAAAGGACTTTGAACTTTTTTCTTTTGCTTATTATCATTAGTACTTTTTGACTTCTTGGCATTCCTGTGTGATAACCTTACACATAGTTTGGTGTTGGAGTAAACTTACTTCAGAATAAAGTTTAAACAGGTCTAAAGAGAATACTAGCTTGAGATGCAGGAAGTAGGAATTGTGACCATTACAGCTTTTTTGTTTGTTTTATTGTACTTTGCTGTATTGCAGTTGCAGTTTGTTGGTGCTTGTGTGGTTTTTTTTTTTCTTTTGCTAGTTTTTTTTTTTTTACAAATTGAGGATTTATAATAACCTTCTGTTGAACGATTCTATCTTTGCCTTTTTCCAACAGAATGTGCTCACTTCATGTCTCTGTCACATTTTAGTAATTCTTGTAATGGTGCAGATTTTTTTCATAATGCTGTTGCATACTTCATAAATTACACTGTAGTATAAGAATAACTTTAAAAAAATACTTTATATTGGTCTGCTTACAAAGTTCGTATACAGTCTCTTTTAAATTATGTATTTTTTTGTGTTTTAAAAAAATTTTTTTATTAATTTCAATGAACATCTACAGAGATTTTAGAATTCCATTACTTCATTGTTGCACTTTTCTCCCCCCCCAACACTCCCCCCCCCAGTTCACTCCTCTCCTTGAAAAGCAAAAGAAAAACTCCTTCATTGGTACACAATCCCCCCACACCCCTCCACCCCCACCCCCACCCCAAATACTCTCCACTCTGCAACCCTCATTCCGTACTCTTATGATAGTCATGATGCCCTAAAATATATTACCTTTAAACTATTCTCTCCCTCATCATTGCTCCATGTCATTGTGTGAATGTATCACAATTTCTTAATCTTTTCCCTTGTGGTTGCCCATTTGGGCTGTTTCCATGTTCTTGGGATGGCAGATAACACTGCTATGAACATTGGTGTACAGATCTCTGTGTCTCAGTTCTAATTTCCTTGGGATATATATCTAGTAGTGGAATAGCTGGGGCATATGGAGTTTCTGTGTACAGCTTTTTGAGGAAATGCCAAACTGCCTTCCAGAGTGTTTGTACCATTTTACAATCCCACGAACAGTATATGAGAGTTCCCATCTCTCCACATTGTCTCCATCATATATTGCTGCCTTCCCTGCTAAACTTTCCACTGCTGTTGGGCTGAGATGGCATCTCATTGTGGTTTTGATTTGCATCTCTCTTATTGGGCAGTGATTTTGAACATTTCTTCATGTGTCTGTTGGCCATCTGAATGCCTTCCTCTGTGAAAAGTCTTACTTTGTCCTTTGCCCATTTTGTAATTGTGTTATCAGTCTTTTTCTTCTGGAAGCCCAGTAGGAGTCTGTAAACTTTTGAGATTCTTGTCTGAGATGGTATTACCAAATGTTTTTTCCCACTCAGTTGGTTTTCTTTTCACTCTGTTGGAAAAAGTTTTTGATGTGCATAGGGATTTAATCTTTAGATGGTCCCATTCTTCAATTTTATACTCTCCAGATTGTACATTTCTGGCTATATTTGTTAGCCGTTTTATATCACAGACTAGGCCTTCTAAACTTTGTCCCAGTTTGTCTCATATGAACTTTATGATTTTGGGCTTTACTCTGAGGTCTCTGATTTACCTTGAGTTTATTTTTGTTGATGGTATGAGATGTGGAACTTATTTCAGCTTTCTGCTGCTAGCAGCCTAGTTTTGCCAGCACCATTTGTTGAAGAGGTTTTCGTTTCCCCATTTAATAGGTTTTATTTCCATGTTGAGTATCAGTTAACCGTAGATAGATAGGTCCATTTCTGGGTTCTCATTTCTGTTCTGTTGGTCTTTGTGCCTGTCATTGTACCAGTACCATGCTGTTTTGGTTACTTCTGCTGAGTAGTAGTCCGTTTTGAGGTCAGGGAGTGCTATGCCTCCCACTTCAGTTTTTTTTCTGAAATATTTTGCTTATTTGGGATCTCTTTCCTCTCCAAATAAACTTGACAGTTTCCTTTTAGATTTCTTTGAAAATGGAATTTGGTGACTGTATTGGCATTGTGTTGAACATGTAGATTGCATTTGGTAGATTGCCATTTTCATAATATTGAGTCTTGCTATCCATGAACAGGGCACATTTTTCCATTTATTTATGTCTTTTATTGTTTCTTGTCAAAGTGTTCTGTAGTTATACAGGTCTTTTGTGTCATTCCCATATATCTCAATTTATGATTGGTTAATGTAAATGGATAGCTTGGAAGGAGGAGCAGCATCCACTTCCGTAATAGCTTGCCTCCGGAAACCCTATGAACCTGGAGAGAGGATGAAAGGCACCCAAGTGTTGAGGACTCTCCTTCCTAGGGTTGCTATGAGTCACCTGCGACTCGACGGCACTTAACAACAACAACAACAGTGTAAATGGATAGTTCCACATTCAGTTGGATCACTTTTTTTGGGAATGGGAACAAATCTGCAGTTAGGGATTTCTCCAAATTATTAAGGAGTCATGATGTCTGTTTGAGTACTAAGGTGCGTCTGGTTTGGGGCATGCTTTTTTCTGATTATTTGCTATGCTTGTGAGAACTGGACAGTGAATAAGGATGTCAGGAAAAGAATTGACACTTTTGAGCTGTGGTTTTAGAGAATAACACTGAACATCCCATAGACGGCCAAGAGAATGAATGGATATGTCTTGGAGAGGGTGCAGCTGGAGTGCTCTTTGGAGGCAGGAATGATGACGCTTTACCTCACATACTTTGGCCATGTTGCTAGGAGGTGCTGTTCTTTGGAGAAGGACATGAGGGTGGAGGGTCTATGAAGGAGTGGAAAACCCTCAACGAGGTGGATTGACATAGTGCTGCAATGGGCTCTTGTGTGTCAGGAAGTGTGAGGATGGCACAGGGTTCACATCTTTTGTTCCTAAGGTCTCTATGAATTGTCTTCAACTCGACAGCACCTAACAACAACAACAGCAATTGTAAATGACATTGCTCTGATCTGGTATCCTGCCACCCTACTAAATTGGCCTGCTAGCTCTAACAATTATTTTGTTGAGTTCTTGGGGTTTTCTGTGTACACTGTCATATCATCTGCATATAGCTACAGTTTAACCATCTCTTTGTGGAAGTGGGTTCCTTTTATTTCCTTTTCTTGAATTACCATAGCAAATACTTCCAATACTATATTGAATAGAGTTGGTGACAGTGGGCATCCTTGTCTGGTCTCTGTTCACAAGGAAAATATACAAGCATAACTTTTAAATGTACTGGGAAACAAAACAATACATATGACTGCTCCATTTTGGTATTTGCCTATTGCTGTAACCGAAAATGATGCAGCAGTCTCTCAGAGATGTGCCTGTCTTTAATCGTAAGACTTTGGGCATTCTAGTTAACATTAGTAAATACTGGGAGGGGAGTTCTGGTGGCCTAATTGTAAGTAGTTGTGCTACCAACTGAAGAGCAAGCAGTAGCAGTTCAAAACCACCTTATGCTCTGTGGGAGAAAGATGGGCAATCTCCTGTGCACTTTACAGCTTTAACAGCCCACTGGAGGGTCATCTGTGAGTCAGTTTTGACTTAATGGCACATACCAGCAACAACCACAGACATTGGATAGTGGTTATATCATAGCCAGTAAGGTTTGTCCAAGGTGTGATTATTGTTAATTGGAAACTTTTCCCAATTGAAACTTGAAGCTTAACAATAACTCTTTTGCTGTGTCTATTAATGTTGAGTTATGTCTCCATTTTCTCTGATACTGTAAAATTCTGTGATTCTATATTTTCCTCATTTTAGGCATAGCTCATTTCATGTAAGTTAGGCTTCACTGAAGAAGATTAATGTGTGTGGTACTGAATTACTTTAAATTGATGGAGCAGTAATACAATAAATTTGTCTGTTTGAATGAGCTATATAGTATATAAAGTTTGATTTGTATAAACCTTTAAAATAATTGATGTAAAAAAAAATTTGTACTTTTATATGAAAGCAAGAGCTTGGAAGCAGGAGCGGCATCCACTTCCGAAATGGCTTGCCTCAGGCCTTTCGTTGATAGGGTCACTATGAGTCATCTATGACTCTACAGCACCTAACAACAAAAAGCATATGAAAGCAAGAGGTCTCAGAGGGTGTTTGAGCCTCCTGGGAATAGAGAATGCATAGAAAGTAGGTGGTGCAGAGAAAATGTAGACAAGAACGAGACCTGAGCCCTGAAAGCCTGTTGGGAAGGAGTGTAGCCTGCATTCAAGGAATGAAATTTTGGAGGATTGTAGCATTTTTTGTTTTCTTTTGGCTTCAGCATGGTTAAGTATGTATATCTTGTCTCTGTATTTTTTGTGGTATTATTCCTTGGGGAATGAACCCTCTTACAGAGGCCTTGTAACATAACAGCCTTTGGAATTTGATAAACTTGGATTTACATCCTTGGCCTTAATCTACTAACTGTGGACCTATGACTTAAGTTTCTACTTTTGATGTTGCTAATCTGGAAATTAAAATTCAAAGGGAAAAATGAAAAGAGAGCTTTGGTGGCCTAGTGGAGCACACACTTTGAATCCATCAGTTACTCTGGGGGAAGGGGGAAATGTACTGCCTTTGAAAACCTGGTGGTGGGTCAGTTATGAATTGGTTCTGACTCGACACAGCAACACCACCAGTCTGGAAAATGAGAAAGCAGGTTACTCGTCTCAGTGGTTTGTCCTGGGTATTGTTTGAGATAATATACGAAACTCACCAATACATTGAGCGGCACATAGCAGAACAGTAACTTCATGGGAATTTTTTAAAGACAGACAGTTCACTTCTATAAAATGGAATTTTTTTGTGTATATTTATGCAAAATAATGGGAGTCCTGGTGGTGCAATGGCTAACCATTTAGCTGTAAACAGAAAAGTCAGTGTTTGGTACCCACCAGCTGTTCAATGGGTGACCTTGCAATATGTGCCTGTAAGGATTTCAATCTAGGAAAGGAAAGGGAAGGGAAGGGAGGGGAGGGCAGGGGAGGGGAGGGGAAGGGATAGGTCAGGTCTTCTCTGTCCTGTGGGCCATCATGAGTAGAAATCAACTCAATGGTATGTAGCAAGAGATAAGAACAGCAGCATAAACATTCATACATGTCACAGAATAGGCTCAACAGAGCCAGAGTGTACTCATTTTATTTTCTTACTTGAGACCTCTATTTGAGTTTTTCTCAACAGTGATTTTCATGTGCCCTTGAATTGGAAACAACTAATGGTTGGCCATTTTCAGAGGCTATAAATAGCACAGGAAGAGCTTGCATTTTCTCTCATAGTATTCAAACTATCTGCCTCTGGCTTGTCAGCTTTGCATTTCTTACCAGACGCTCCCTACAGTGATTGTTAATTGTTCTTAATTAAGCAATTTGCAGACATTTGTTATTTTTACAATGATATTTAGGACAAATGAGGACATTTCTACTTGACGTGTATAAGCGTGTGATTTTCTTAGCCTTAATGAAATCCTCCTTTCTGCACAAAAACTATTGAAAGAATTTATTTCAAAGATACTGGTAGCAGATAAGAATATATGACAGCATAAAGTTTGTAATTTAGTGTATCTGTAAAATTTTATTCTCAGTTTAGGAGAGGAGCCGATTGTGTTTCTTGAGCAAGCATCCACCAACTGTTTTGTATGCCATGCTTCATACTAACTCAGGTTCTGGCAAGAATTATGAAATGAATCTTATTTTCAAAATTACTGTAACTCTAATATTAACATAGACACCTTTATAGTATTCCAAAAACAGAGAACAAAACCCATGAATTTCCAACTTTTCCATATATCTGATTTGTCTTCTTAGGTGGTACAAATGACATAAAGGCTATGACAGGCTTCTCTGTTTTCCTTAAGATACTGTATTCATAATACACATGAAGAAATTTATTTGATTTAATGAATTAATTTATTTCTAAGGCTATTTCTTTACCCGTACAGATTTAACACCTTTGCATGTTAGTTAAGTATTATTGACAACAGTGCCTATTTATTGAGTTTCTCCTAAGGGCCAAGCACTGTGCTGCATGCAATATTATGCTACTATATTTTCTAATTGCATAGCTCAGAAAGTGTGTGTAGTCATGGAGTACTAATCAATCATAAGAGTTATTGGAAAAAGTCTCTGGAATGTTTTAGGTAAAAGAAGGCATGAGTTTTTTTCTTTTACTTCCTTTGTTTGATTGCATGTTTTTATAGGTCTCTAAAAAAGTAGCAGATTTAATCCTTGAAAAACAGCCTGCTTATGTAAAGGTAGGATAATATTTGTTTTCTCGTATTAAAGTACTTGAGTAATTTAAAAAATGTATACATTTCCATATGATAAAAATTTTAAGTATGAGACTTAAAATATTAAAATAGTTGTTTCATCTATATTTTATAGTAATACAGTTTCTGTATTTGGCTATGCGCGCACGCGCACGTGTGTGTGTGTGTGTGTGTGTACATAAATGTGTATGAATATGTATATTTTTGATTCTCATTTGGGGATATTTGCCAACTTGACATAAAGAAGAGTTTTTTTTAATATCCGATTCTTTTTTTTTAAATTTTATTTTATTATTATTTGTGCGTGTACCGTCAAATTGGATCTGACTGGTACAGGAGGAGACTGCCCCTCCTTCTCCAGCAGAGCATCTGGTGGACTCAAACCATGTGCCTCTGGGATTGTAGTGCAGCTTCTTGCCACTAGGCCACCAGAGCTCCTTTTAATATCTGATTCTTAATTAATTTGGTTTTCTAAACTTTAGAAGGGTCAGTGAAAATTGCTTCTCTGTGTTTTGCAATAGATCAAAATCTGTTTTTAGAATATTACATTGAAGTTGTCAAACAGAATCTCTCTTTTCACCATAAAATCAAGAGATTTAAAAATCTCAGATTTTTGTGTTCGGAATTAAAATGTTCATTGTTAAAGCATCTTGGAGAATCACATCCTTAGTTATCTTGTGAAATTCTGTAGGGTAGAAGCATGTATGTGTGTATAGTTTTAGTATTTATTCTTGCTTTAAACAGGGTGAGTCTGGATTTCATTAAAAGTGATACTAAATATTTTGTCATATGTCATTGTGAAAATAATTTGAAACTAGTCATTTTAGGGAATCATGAAAAATATACTAAAGATGTTCAAATTCAGATATTTTTATTGTTACTTTGTTTCTTAAGCATATTTTTAAAAAAATTGTCTAGAGTTCTTGATAGCGTATCATATAAATTAGAAAGAAAAAGAAAATACCTCAAACAATAATCTATACTTAATCTTTCCATAGGAACTTGAAAGAGTTACCTCATTACAAACAGGTCTTCAGTTAGCTGCTGTTATCTGCACAAATGGGAGGAGGTATTGATTGCATTTAATAATTTTAGTGGACATCTTTCAATAATTTTATAGTCTAATTAGATTAGTATTTTTTTAAGTTTGAACACATTTCAGTAATGTGTAATCTACCCTGAAAAGTTGATACTAAAAAATTACCACTGATATCTAGAACACACATTTTTAGATGAACGTATATTATGATCTAAAATCTATGCTAAGATATGTCGATATATAGCCTTAATCTATTAATGGGTTTAATTTTTTAACTGTTCTTGTGTTGTTTAAACCAACTTTTCTCAAACTAACTATTGTTTTAGTGATGTGCTGTCTAGTCAGAACTGATCTATAGCTGACCCTCCAGCGAATCTTCAGAAGCAGTATATCTCGCAGGTGGATGTTGCCCATCTTTTTCCATGGAGGAGCGGGTAGATTTGAACCCCATCTCTAAGGTGGCAGCACAGTTCCTTATCACCAAAGCCACCAGGGGTTCCATCAGACTAGCTATAATCAGTGACAAATTTCAATGTTTTTTTTAAAATCATCCTCACTTAAACTAACTGTACTAAGGACAATTAATATTCTTTTAAAAATTGAAATCTGTCACTGACTGATAATTTTGTAAAATTGACTATACTCAAACTACTGGGAAAATGAAATAATATTTAAAAAAGGCCAAAGGATCAAATGACAACAGTCTGGAACAAGACTGGAACATTGCTAAGTGGACTGGGGGAGGAAAATGTACAACAATGAATGAATGAATGAATGAATAAAAAAATGTTACAAGGCCAAAGGTACAAAATACAGTCCTCTTTTAAAAAAATGAACAGATTTACAAGATATAAAATGATTCTGTCAGATTTTTGCTATTAAGAGTTTTAAGTGCTTACTTTTAGTTCCTGTCCCTTCAGTGATTAGCATCAATCCACCCACTATGCTTTGATTAGTGCCGGTTTTGGTTGAACCATTGAATAAATTTGTCAAATAGTAGTTACAACTCCTGAATTTAATAGTGATCTTGGCTGCTACTTCATGAGTTTTGTGTGAATAGTATTCTTACTCTACTGAGGCATTGAATTTCTCTTTGTTCACTTTTGCAGACACTTGAATATTGCAAAGGAAGGCTTTACTAAAGCCAGTTTAGGCCTTCTTGCTAACCAAAGGAAACGTCAGCTGCTGATTGGACTTCTGAAATCTCTGAGAACTATAAAAACATTGGTATATAGAGGTTATTTTTTTAAAAATTGATACCCATTTTGAGGTTGAAACAGATTTTACCTTTCTTTTTTTTTCCCCAGCAAAGAACTGATGTCCGCTTAAGTGAGATGTTGGAGGTGAGACTTGGACATTTGGTGATCCTGATAATATTATATGGAAAAATAATAGTGGATAGAATTTAAATGTATATTATTTTCAAGTTTAGTAAATGAGATAAGGAATAATTTTTAGATTTGTTAAGATACTTGTTCTAGGAATAAATTTTCTTTTGGCATATAAATACGGCATTTAGCGCAGTAAAAGTTAATTTGAGGTAAGTTTAGTTAGTAGCAACATTGTTATGCTAACTTCGCTCTTACTTGACTGTGCTCCATTCAAATAGCATCAAGTTATTTTTTTGTATGTATATGTAGTTGTAATTTAAGGAACGTGCCACATTTTTGTTGTGCTTGTTATTCCATATAGTAATTGGTTTTCTGTGGGAGCTATCTGATGCTTTCTACTCATTCTCTCTTTACTTCTTTTATGCTTACCAGCCTATGTAGTGTGTTCTTTCCAATAATCCTTGAGTTCCTTGGGGCAGACACTTTGTCATCATCTCAGCATCCTCAGTGGTTTAAATTGTTTGTTGAATTCAAAGATGAGCATTATGGACCTTTTTATAGGCTTTCTGCTTTATCACTTGATTATTTCTATTTATTGTTGTTAGATTGTAGTTATCCACAAAAGGAAGGTTTTAGGCATCTATATGAAAAAGTGCATTTGGCATTAAATTACTCTTCTTGTGATAGAAAAAGTCAGTCTATTAGTATGTCACAGGTTTCCAAATTTTTTTTCCTAAGAAATTTTTATTATTGGGTTTTTTTTTTGATGGTAGAACTCTTGGATATTGATTAAAAGTGTAACGTATGCTTTGGAAGTGTTTTGGAAGATTTCATAATTACTGAAAACAACCTCATGTGAAAGAACACTTGTCATGTATAGCAGCTTATAGCCCTAAATAGGCATAAGGAGCACCTGGTGAATTCAAACTGCTGACTTTTGGCTTGACAGTGCAATTCCTTAGCATTCAACCACCAGAGCTTATATT
Organism: Elephantulus edwardii; assembly: GCF_000299155.1. NCBI lineage: Eukaryota > Metazoa > Chordata > Mammalia > Macroscelidea > Macroscelididae > Elephantulus > Elephantulus edwardii. The sequence goes on from NW_006399848.1 coordinate 8,187,814, forward strand.
CTAATCTTGGTTTATAAGGAATTAATTTTTTTTCATTCTACTTTAGGTAAAGTATTGTTATAAATTTAATTATGCTCCCCCCAAATAGTGCTCTGTATCCTAACATCTGTGATATTATAACCACATTTGGCAATGAGTTGTCTTATGTTACTGACTCAGTATTCATTAATGTAATAAAGGATTTCTATCTGGAGTCAATCTCTTTTGAGCTATATAAGAGAGTAAACAAGTAGGCAGAGAGAAAAACAGGTAGGGTAGATGTCAAGACACATGAGAATTTTCAGGAAACCAGGAGGGAGAGGTTGAAAAAGGCTTCACTCCAGAGTCCACATATAGAACAACCTTTCTCTTCAACTTGGGCTCTGATTTTAGACGCGTTTCCTAATTGTGATTAAAACCAAAAAATTCATGTGTAAAGCCATTTACTTGTGGTATTTTTGTTGTATCAGCAATAGGTATCAGAATTTGATGCCAGAAGAGTGGGGTGATATTCTTAGATACACAGAATGTGCAAGTTGTTTTGTATTTGGGTATGAAAGGACTAGAAGAATTTTAAGGTGCTATTGTAATCATCTAATTGTTGTTATTGTTGATTGCCTTTGAGTGGAGCACGACTCATAGCAACCCTAGGAACAAAAAGCGTGAAGTCCCTCTACAACTATCGAAGTTTATCAAAGTTCACAGATTTTCTGGAGGCATTTTGATTAGAAAGTGGAATAGAGGTTTATGTTTTCAGAGACTGAAAAAAAAAAATGCTACCAGCCTAATGACTTCTGTTGGGTTTTTTTTTAAAGGAAGAAGACTATCCAGGAGCTATTCAGCTGTGTCTGGAGTGTCAGAAAGCTGCCAGTACTTTTGAACATTATAGTTGTATAAGGTAAGATAATATAAAAATTTCGAAGCTGAATTTACTTTCTGTTTTAATAAGAGTTTTTTTGGCATAAACTGTTAATACACACTGAAAGTTACTGTGAAGTCTTATGTTCTATTTTTGAATTCTTGTTCATGAATGGGCTTTGTTATGTACCGTTGAGCCAGAACCAACTCATAACTGACCCTCCACTAGGTTTTCAGAGGCAGTTAATTGCACAGGAGGAGATTGCTCCTCTCTCTCCTGCAGAGCACCTGGTGGATTTTAATTGCATGCCTTTGGGTTGGCAGTGTACCTTCTTACTGCCGAGCCACCAGAGCTCCCTCATAGATGAACAGTTACTACAACATTGCAAAAAGTCATCCTTACAGTTTGAGAGTGTTGTTTTTGTTATATGCCGTTGAGTCGAGTATGATTTATAGTGACCCTATGAATAATGGATCTGAACCAGGTCCTATCCTTTGCCATCCTCTCCACTTCTGACATAGTCAAGCCCATTGCTTCTGTCACTTTATCAGTCTATCTTTTTGAGGGTCTTTCTTTCTTTCACTGACCCTCTCCACCTTTCCAAGCATGCCCCTTTCCAAGTAATAGCCCCTCCCGACAACATGCGCATAATATGTGAGATGAAGCTTTGGCATCCTTGTCTCCAGGGAACACTCTGGCTGCACTTTCTGCAAGATGTATCTGTTTACTGTTTTGGCAGTCCATGGGCTATTCAGTACTCTTTTCTAAAACCACAGCTCAAAGGCATTGGTTTTCTTCTGTCATCCTCATTCATAATACAGCTCTCCAATGCATAGCTAGTGATAGAAAAGACCATAGCCCGAATCAGGCAAACCTTAGTCTTCACACTTAAATCATTGTTCCTTAATACTTTGGAAAACTATCTTACACCACACTTGCCCATTGCAATGAGTCTTTTGATCTCTTCACTTCTGGTGCCATAGGTATTGATTCTGGATCCCAGTAAGACAAACTTGTTGACAGACTAGATACTCCCTAATCAATACTCCTACTTATCTCCTCAGTGAAACTTTTTCCCCCTCCATGTTCAGATCTATGTCATTTTATTGGATTGTAGAGAAGAATAAATTAATTTGTTTATGTTTCTATTGTCGTCTTTAAATTTTTTAACTTTGGCTTTTAAATATGGAGAGAATTATTACAGCTTACTTTTAAGATACAGATGGTTCACGTGTTTGGTTTGTCATAATCATTCTTTTAGAATGCATAAGTATGATTTTAGTTTATATAGTCATTATTCTTACAATACTTAAAGTGGTTAAGTGTTTAATGTTCTGTGTCTTTTGTTTAATTACTTATAAAATGTACAATGTAAAAAATGGCTGCTGCATTCTTTGCTACCAATTTAACTGCTTTAGTATATTTTTGGCTTTCTTTAAATAAGCTGTGATAGGGAGCTCTGGCGACCTAGTGGTAAGAAGTTGCTCTGCAATCCTGAGGGCATATGGTGAGAATCCACCAGTTGTTCCTCGGGAGAAGGATGGGCAATCTCTTCCTGTTTGATTAACTGCCTCTGAAAACCCACCGGAGTGAGGGCCAACTATGGATTGGTTTCAGCTTGATATTATACAACAGTACTAGCAGTGGTGATGAGGGAGCTCTGGCGGCTCACCAATAAGTGATTGCACTGCCAACTCAAAGGCACCTGGTTTGAATCCACCAGCTGCTTCACAAGACATAGATGGACAGTCTCTTCCTGTATGATTTACTGCCTCTAATAACTCATTGAGGGATCAGTAATGGATCACTTCCAGTTAGAAGGTATACAGTAACAGTTGTGGTAACTTGGAGAAGGAGCCTGCAATCCTGAATCTACACTCTGTCATTTCTGTAAACCTTTCACAAGTAAACATACAACCTTAATAAAATAGTATGCTTATTGTGTAGCCCAGTTTCACATTAAATCCTCACTTATATCCCACAATGCAACAGCAATGCAGCAATCTTTTCTGTGTGGAAACTCTGGCAGTCAGTGGCCGTGATTCACTGATACTCTGTATATTGATTACAAGGATCTGAAAAATAAAAATTGGTCATGCTAATTTTCATCAAATTCCTTTTTCAAAATTTCTAGTTTACCAGCATTCAAACTATGTACATGCCATGTTCTAATTGTTAAACAATGTTTGCCATTAATTTTACTCATTTCATCTGGCTTCTAATCTGGGCTCATCAGTTTGTGCCAGAAAATTTGGAGGACAGCTGTCTGGCCAACATAATGGGAGAAATCTGTATTTCTTCTCATTCCCAAGAAAGGTGATCCAACAGAATGTGGAAACTGTCGAACAATGTTATTAATACCACATGCAACCAAAATACTGCTGAAGATTATTCAAAAACAGATAGAATAGTACATAGATCTGAACTGCCAGAAGTTCGAGCAGCATTTAGAAGAGGCCATTGGCACCAGAAATATCAATGTGGATGTCAGACCTGGCTGAAAGTAAAAAATACTTTTTATGCTTTAACAAGTTATAGCTAAAATTGAGAAGAATGGGAATATCAGATCTCTTGATTGTGCTCATGCAAAACCTGTACCTAGACCAGCAAGCTGTTGTGCAAGCAGAGCAAGGGAATACTACATGGTTTAAAATTAGGAGGGTTGTGCTTCAGGGTTATGCGCTCTCTCGATGCCTATTGAGTTTGTATACTGAGCAAATATTAGAGAACCTGGATTCTCTTAAGAGGAATATGGCATCAGGATTGGAGGGAGACTCATCAATAACCTGCACTATGCAGATGATACAGCCTTCCTTGCTAAAAGTGAGGAAGACTTGAAACACTTATTGCAGAGGATGAGAGAATACAGCTTTCAATATGGATTGTGTCTCAGTGTCAAGAAAACAAAGACTCAAACCACTGGACCAGTAGGCAGTGTCATGATAGATGAAACATCATGAAAATTGAAAATTGAAACTGTGAACAATTTAATCTTACTTGGATCCATAGTTAACACCCTTGGTACCAGCAGCCAGGAAATCAGGAGATGCATTGCACTGTGAAAGTCTGCAGTTAGGACCTCTCCAAATTATTGAGGAGTATTGATATTATTTTGAAACTAAGGTACATCTGATTCAGGCCATGGTCTTTCTGATCACTTGTTACGCATCTGAGAGCTGGATGATGAATAAGGATGACAGAAGAATTGATGCATTTGAGCTGTTGTGTTGGAGAAGAGTACGGCCAAAAGAACAAAGAGATATGTCTTAGGGTACAGCCAGAGTGCTCTTTAGAGGCAAAAATAATGAGGCTTCTCACATACTTTGGGCATGTTGCTAGGAAGGACTATTCCTTGGAGAGGGACAGGATTCCTGGAAAGGTGGAGGGTCATGAAGGAAAGGAAGACCATTGACCAGGTGTAGTGACATGGTGGCTGCTGCAATTAGCTCTAGTGTTTCATGAGGTGTGAAGATGCCATGGGATAGAACAGGGTTCAGATTTTTTTCTTCATAGGGTTACTGTAGGTTATGCTCAATTTGGCGGCACCTAACAACAATAACAACAATGTTAATTTTATTTCCTTTACTTTTTTGTTTTAATATATTTTCAAGTCTTTTGTCTCCATTAAGCCTAAGTTAAGGGCCATATTTGTTTTTTCTTTCAGAGATGATACTAAAATATTTATTATTTTTATTTTCCTTAGGATCGTGCAGATTAAAGTTCTTTCTCATTTGATTAGGAAGTACATAGTGACATTTGAGTTTTATCAGTTTTGTTATTATTTATAGTCTTGAAATTTTGATCATATTATTTTATACTATTTATATTTACTGAATAGAGAATTAGCTCTTCTATATTAAATATATTTGGAACTTTCCTGAAAGGTTTTCAGATTCCTAGAAAACGAAATAGTATTCACTGAGTTCATTTTTGTGGTGAAATATCTATTAGAAGTTTATGTTTTTTAAAAGAAATAGTGGAAGTTAATCTAAGAAGTTATATATTTACTGTTTTTTTTTTTTCTCTGTGCCAAACACTTCATCAGGAAATGTCCTTGTGGAGAACAGTATGTGTGATAATCAATATTATTCTTATCATTAACAACCCCCCTAGCCATTCTCACACCTCTGCTTCCATCATAGGGTTGCACGAATCAATGGGGGTTGGGTGAAGGAAATGAGAAGGATCTTTTGTGAACAACAGTGCATTCAAACATAGTAAATAAATCAATATTTTAAAAAAGTAGTGGAGCTGGAGTCGGAAAATCAAAAGGGCTGAACTCGTTCAGCAATTCTTAAGCTTAAGGAACTGAAGAACAAATGAAAACCTCGAGTTGCTATAATCAAGGATGCTTTAGGCAGAATATTATATGATTCAGCAAGTATTAAAAGAAGATAGAATATATTGAGTCACTGTATCAAAAGGATTGGCAGACACAGAAGAATTTCATGAAACAGCATATAAGCAAGAGCCTATGGTGATGAAAGAAGAAGTTCAAGCTGCTTTGAAGAAAATAGCAAAAAATAAGGCCCCAGGAATTGATGATATACCAATTGATGTATTTCAGCTAACAGATGCTGCCCTGGACGTGCTTACCAAGTTGTGCCAAGAAATCTGGCACATCTGGAGAATAACCACTTCGCCAACTCACTGGAAGAGATATATTTGTTCCCATTCGAAAGAAGGGTGACCCAACAGAGTTTGGAAACTATAGAACAATATAATTGATTTCACATGCAAGCAAGAGTCTACTGAAGATTATCCAAAAATGACTGGAATAGCACATCAGCAAAGAACTGCCAGAAGTCCAGGCTGGGTTTAGAAGGGGTCGTGGTACTAGGGATATTGTAGTTAATGTTAGATGGATCTTAGCTGAAAGCAGGGAGCACCAGAAGAATGTCTATCTGTGTTTCATTGATTATGCAAGCATTTGACTGTGTGGATCATAACAAACTGTGGCTGACACTGAGAAGAAAGGGAATCCCAGAACACTTGATTGTTCTAATGCGAAACCTATACTTGGACTAAGAGGCAGTTGTCAGAACAGAGCAGGGAAACGCTGCATGGTTCAAAATTGGGAAAGGTGTTCGCCAGGTATGTGTCCTATCTCTATACCTTTTCAACCTGTATGCAGAACAGATTATCCAAGAGGCTGGGCTCTATGAGGAGAAGTGTGGCATCAGGATTGGTGGAAGATCTACTAACAATCTGCATTATGCAGATGACACAACCCTGCTTGCTGAAACTGAGGAGCACCTGAAATGCATGCTGCAGAGGGTCAAGGACTGCAGCCTTCAGTATGGATTGAGGCTCAATGTCAAGAAGACAAAGATTCTCACCACTGAACAAATTGGCAGCATCAGGATGGATAGTGAAAAGATTGAGATTGTTAACAACTTTAGTCTGCTTGGCTCCACGGTCAACACTCCTGATACCAGTAGCCAGGAAATAAAAAAATACGTATTGCGATGGGAACGTCTGCTATTAGGGACCTCTTCAAAGTACTGAAGAGCAGTGGTGTCACTCTGGAGACTAAGGTGCGTCTGATACAGGCTGTGGTCTTTTCAATCACTTGTTATGCATCAGAGAGTTGGACAATGACCAAGGAGGATAGAAGGAGAATTGATGCCTTTGAGCTGTCTTGCTGGAGAAGAATATTGAATGTATGATGGACTGCCAAGAAAACAAACAGATTCATCTAGAGGGGGTTAAACCAGGCTGATCCTTGGGGGCAAGGATTCTGGGGTTTTTTCTGACATACTTTGGACATGTTCTAACGAGGGACAGGTCCTTGTAGAGGGACATTATGCTTGGGCGGGTGGAGGGACAGTGCAAGAGAGGAAGACCCTCTATGAGGTGGATTGATTCAGTGACTGGGATAATCGGGATGGGTGTGTCAGAGGCAGTGTGATTGGCATAGGATAGAGCAGGGTTTAGGGAGGTTGTACATAGGGTTGCTATGAGTCACAAGCGACTCAATGGCACCTAACAACAACAACAACAAACAACAACAATATATATTAATGGTTGTATAAAGCACAACATACATATACAAAACATGATGTATATAAATATACAAACCATTAGAAAATTTTAACCCCCCAAAAATATTATTCCTGGTTTCATAGAGTACATAATATTAGCACACACTCATATTGAAGTAGGGAGCTTTGATGGCTTAGTGAGTAAAGGAGTTGTGTTGCCAACCCAAAGGCATACAGCTCAAACCCACTAACTGGAGAGATAGTCTTCTCCAGTACCATTTGCAGGTCAGCTATGAGTCAGTCCAGCTCAATGGCAGTGAGTAATTTCAAGTGGAATTAGTCTTAGAAGGAAATGAGTGTCCAGTGGAACACTTTCTGACTTCTTTGGGCATCAGGATAGGTTTCTGGAGGGCAGTCTAAGGGATGAGTCATCTAGTCAAAGTTGAAGGGGAATGAGAAAAACTCTAAGGCTTAGATGTACAAGATGAAGACTTAGAATGTCTGTTATGTCTAGGAGCAAAGAAGTCACAGTTTTTAAGTCAAGAACAAAAGTAAACAGTGTTGACAAACTATGGCAAATGTAACCAATATCTCTGAGCATTACGTCTAGAAACTTGATTTAGAATGAGTTTTGCTGTGTATGTTTTCCCGCCAAATAAAACATCATTAAAAAAAGTCATTTTTATCCTTTGTGGGGATAGCTTTGATGGGAGCTAAGACCCTCTATGGGATGAATTGACACGGTGACTTTACCAATGGGTTCTGATTTATCATAGACGATGAGGATGGCATAGAATAGGGCCACATTCAGATCTGTTGTTCTCAGGGTCACTGTCAGTCCTACACAGTTCAATAGTATGTAATAACAACAGCAGGTTGATGTTTAAGTGTAAGATGAAGAAATCTTGTAAGGAAGACTATAGGGTCCATTTTTAAGACAATTTGAACCTACCAAGAAAAAGATACTTTAACATCTTTGTGTTTTTGCTTTGAGTATTGTTGTTATGTACTGTCCAGTTGGAACCAACCCACAGCTGACCTTCTGGTGGGTTTTGAGAGGCAATTAATTGCATGGGAGGAGATTCCCCATCCTCTCTTGGAGCAGCTCGTGGCCTTGAACTTACGGATTGCAGTACAGCTTCTTGCACCTTTTATAAAATCCTGTGCATTTATTTTTGTCCTTTTTCTTCTGACCATTCAAGGCAATCTTTTATCCATTTCTTATCTCTATTGAGGGGTCTGTTCTGACAGGATTTATCAACACTTTAAAAATTCATGTGCTTGACCTGGAGTAGTTAAATTTGACTAAAAGCATGATTTAATAATAACTGTGCTTGAAACTGAGTCAGGGTGAAAAAAATCATTTGATACTCTGGTAATAATCATAAGAATAGTAATTTCCAGGTGAATTGAGATACTTTTCATTTTCCTTGACATTTGAATTCATTTCCATTTTGATCAGTAGCTAGAGAATCATAAAATATATTCCCATTAGAAATGTCCTTTGAGAAAGAGTTTGCGGGGGGGTGGTTAATGACCCTTTAAGAACCATTCTATATTCTGAATTCTTTCTGGAGTCTAGTGTGATTTTTATACTGCAGAGTGTAAAACAATGTCTCCACTCACTCACTTACGAATTTTTTCTTTGAATTTCTGCTCCTCCTTTTTTTTTCTACGTTTCATCTCCCCTTTATTGGAATGGAGATTTTTAAAAATTAAATAAGATAATAATAAAGAAATAATAAATAATAGAGTACCTGTCATTTTTGCAGAGGTAAATTGGAACAATTATGTAAAATAGGAACTGAAACTGATAATTCAGAAACCAGGAAAAATTAAATTCATATATTTTCTTCTGCATAAAGAGCCACTGATTTTATTTCCATGAAGTCAGTTAATGGGACGATGTACTTTTAAGTGCCAGTGATGCACCCAGATGGTTGAAAAATGAAAGAGAACTATTACTGCCTCTTTTATACTTTGTATATTCTTTGAGAACACCTATTTTTAGCATCTTCAATAAACAATGCTGAAATGCTAGTTTGCTTTTACAATTGGCAGGAAAATTTTTTATGTTATTTGGGATTTGGGGGGTTGATTGACAGAATGGTGTAGTTGGGGTTTCCTGGGAATAGAAATCAGAATGTGTTTCTGCTAAAGTGTGAATGAAATTGTATTTTTATTCCATTTTAAATTTATCTTTTATCCCCCATTTTGCATTTATCTCAGTCCATTTATGTCGGTTAGTGTTGTTTGTTGGGGTTTTTTTTTTAAGTCATTTTTAAGCTAATTTTGAGGAAAGTTCTCTTTTTAAAAAATTTATTTTATTTTTATTATTTTGTGTGTGTGTACCATCAAATCAGATTTGACTGGTACAGGAGGAGATGGTTCCTCCTTCTCCAGCAAAGCATCTGGTGGATTTGAACCACACACCTCTGGGATTGCAGTGCAGCTTTTTGCCACTAGGCCACCAGAGATCGCCGAAAGTTCTTTTAAAATCGAAACTGGCAGCCTAGTGTCAAGAAGCTGCACTGCATTGGATAAAGACAGTCCCCTTGAGTGTAATTTAGACTTTTATTGGTTTGCTTACAAAGTTCGTATGCATCGTGTTTCACACAGTTCTTCATTCACACTGTATTTCATGCATTCCTTTCTCATGCAGTGGATTCAAACTACCAAAGATGCTTGGTTTTGGGGTTAACAGTCCAACTTCTTGTGTACTAAATAAATCACAAGAGCGCTCTCTGAGTGGTTTTGAAAATGGAAGAAATTCTCTCTGTCATCCTTGGAGTCAAGGATTCTGAGGCTTCGACTGACATACTTTGGACATGTTGCAAGGAGGGACCAGTCCTTGGAGAGGGATGTCATGCTTGGATGGGTGGAGGGACAGCGCAGGAAGGGAAGACCCTCTTCGGGGCGTATTGAGTCAGTGCCTGGGGTAATCGGGTGGGTGTATTGGAGACAGTGAGATTGGCACAGGATAGAGCAGGGTTTAGGGCTGTTGTACATAGGGTCACTATGACTCACAGCGACTTGATGGCACATAGCAACAATGACAACTATCATCCTATTTGTTATAACCATTTGCATTTCAAAATAATCTGAAGAATAGGTTTGAGGCATTGAACACCAATGATTGAAGATGTCTGGGATGGCTTTGAGGATATCATCCATAAAGAGAACAAAAGGTTATTACAAAGACAGAGACAAAGACTAAACAAAACAAACAGACAAACAAACAAACAGCAGCAGCAGCTGTGCTGCAAACCTAAATGCACATAGTTTGAGGCCACCAGCAGCTCTGTGGGAGAAGGCTGGGCAATCACCTCCTGTGTCATCAACTGCCTCTGAAAACCTGCGGGAGGGTGTGCTTTGACTCCATGGTACACAACATCAACAACATATATCAACATAGATACATTCAATTTTTTATGATTTTTAAGTTATCTTTTTCTTTTGGTCATGATTTCACATTTACCATTTGATGGAGGCTGAGGTTTTATAAGGAGTAATGCTCACACCTCTGCTGTATCTGTGCAGCACAGCAGTGCTGGGAGCACTTCATCTACTGCCATTAATCCTTCTCTTGGAAGATGTTCTCAAGTTTCTTTTTCTAGCATCTGGCAAAGGGGATACCAACATCTTTGCCTTGAATAGTGTTTGAATATTGAATCTTTCTATGAATCATAAGACATGTTTTCTAGATCCATTGATAAATATATTACTTAGATCTTTAGTTCTTGTTGCTTGGGTTACTTTGATAGAGTTACTGCTAACATGCTACTCTAACTAAATAACTCAGATGTTATTTGTTATTCTAACATTTTTCTCTTAAGTCTTTCCCAAACCTTGTGCCATTTTAAAGTAATATCAAGTATTATCTACACATGTTGCTATTAGGTACTGCCAAATTAAAACGGACTTGTAGCCAACTCCCCACCAGGTTTTCAGAGGCAGTAAATCGTATGTGAAATGATTGTCCATCTCCCACAGAGCAGAAACAAAATATTTAAGCTAAAAGTTGTAGTCCTCACATCCCCCTTTCCTTTCTCCATTTCCTGAGATAAAGCACTTTTATTGTTTACTTATTTTTTTTCTATAATTATATTTTATTAATTTTCATAAACATTTACAGAGATTTTGGGTTTCCATTCATTCATTATTGCACTATTCTCTCTACCCTCCTCCCAGTTTGTTCTTGTCCAAATGCCACAGTGCTTGTCAAAGCCAGTTCTGATTAATCTTCTTTGTCAGTGTGTCCTTTGCCATTCCCTATCACTCCTCCCTGAGAGAGACTTCACCCTGAGTCATAAGGAAAAGGGGATGGCATATTCTCTTAGCTACTTCCTGCTGAAAAGGGACGCTGTGGGTTTCAGGGTGAAGATCTTCTCTCACTACTCTAAAGGGCCCCTTTGGCAGTAGGAAACACATAGACTATTATGGAGATTGATTTGGGAATTTAGATGCACTCTTATTGATTGTGCTTGGCTGTACATGTTCATATCCTTGAAGATGTATCATGGGGGTGTTGCAACCTGTTATGAATCCCACTCTTAATAGATAATATTATGATTGAAATATTAAACTAAGGTCCTTTTAAAAAAAGTTATTACTGTAGACAGTTGTCTAATATCTCCTAATAATAAAATCTCAGCCAAAGATAGGAATTGTGTTCAATTCTTTTAACATTTCTGGCCTACATTCTTTTTCAAATTTTATAGTGAAAATTGTGGCAAAATGGTCAGATTTTTAGCAGTTGTATTATTTTTAGGACTGTAATTAAGCCTTTAATGCTTTGTCAGTTGCTTACTTAAAAAATATTATGCTAATTGTTGTTGTTGATTGCCACTGAGTTGAGCACAACTCATAGCGACCCTACGAAGATAAGGTCTGAAGCCCTGATTAAGCTAATAGAAATTTCATTTACTATACTGTGATTGTTAAATATTATTTACAAGTTAAATACTGATTAGACTTAAAAAGAAAAATAATCCTTTGAATAGAAGTTAAATTGCCCACAACATCAAGGTTTTTGGTATTTTTAATTTCTGTGAACTTTTTCACTTTTTTTTAAGACCCTCCTCCCTTGCTATTAGTGCCTCTGAAAACCTGTTGGAGGGTTAACTATGAGTTAGTTCCAACTTGGTGGTACACAACAACATCAACAACAACGCTACTTAGCTGACTAAAATCACTAGGATAGCAGAGGCTAGTGGGTGGGTGTGGGTGAAGCAATAGGCAAGATTCACAGGGACTTGAAAAGACAGGTTAATGATAAATATGATTCACTAGTAGTTAATCATATACAATAAAATTTATGTGAGTGTCTAAAACACAATGTTCATGTATGCAACAATGGATATGAATGTATGCTAACCAATAAAAATAGGTGATTGTTGTTAGGTGTTGTCAAGTCATGTATGACTCATAGCGACCCTGTAAACAAAAAATCTGAACCCTGTTCTGTCCTGTGCCATCCTCAAACTTCCTAACACACAAAAGCCACTGAGGCAGTCATAGTGTTAATCCAACTGGTTGAGAGTCTTCCTCTCCTTTGCACCTCCTAGCAACATACCCAAAGGGTGTGGGGGGAAGAAGTACAATACTGTATTGCATTGTACAGCTTTGGAAATACAATGGGACAGTTCTGCTCTATCCTGTAGAATCACTTTGAATCAGATTTGACTCAACAACAGGTTTGGCTTATACACTGCATATCTCCATATAAAATTAATTCATTGCTGTCAATTTGGAACCAATTCATAGCTGGCCCTTTAGTGGGGTTTTCAGAGGCTTTAATTGTACAGGAAGTTGAGGCTCTAATCTTGGGTTTAAATTGTACAGGAGGAGATATCCCATCTTTCCCTCACACAGGAGCTGGTGGATT